>NW_028093774.1:3267928-3680428 GCF_014824575.4 Sturnira hondurensis | reverse complement strand
CTGCCAGCCTGGACTGCAGGTGGCTTCCAGTCTCTCTGCAGGGCAGCACCCGTGAGACCCCAAATGGAAGCAATGGTTTCTATCAGCATACCTAGTACACAATTGGGCGCTGGAGGGGGGCGGACCGAATGAATCCAAGCCCTTGCTCCTACATATTTGAAGCAAGCTGGAAAGGATAGCATTTGAATGCACACAGGGCGTGGAATGTTCCTTTACTTCTCTGGGCAAGAAGAAGGTGTTTCTTCCCGTCTCCAGGACGATGTGAGTGGAAGTGCAGACCGACCCTTCCCTGAAGGGCAGAGGCGTCGTTAAGACCAGTGAGGGTTCCTCCTAGCTGGCGGATGCTCAGAAAGCAAAGAGCGGCTACTGTCAGACAGCGGCTGTCGGGGCCAGCAGCTTTGTCAATGAATAATTTCCTGAAAGGAAGCGAATCTGTGGAGACCGCACACTGTATTTGATCTTGGTGCTGGCGCAGGACTATCTTTGATCCAAAGGAGAAGAGGTAATTGTTTCCCAAACAGGCTCTCGCCAGAGAGCTCGCTCCTTCCCTTGGTGGTGAGCCCTCACCGGCAGCCCGGGTCTGCCCCAGACAATTTCCCTGTTTTGCTAGGGAACAAATTGCTCTTTTGGGGTAATTCCCAGCAAGTTTGCCAAGTTCACAGGGATCCCAGGGGAGCTGCTGGGGGAAATGCTCTTTCCAAATCCCCTCTCCAGCCCTTTGAAAAGGAGAGCAGGTCATTTTTTTATAAAAGAATTTGAAAGAAAGCAGCTAATTCAGAATGATCCATCCCACCTTGCAAGAGGCCTCAGGGGCAACGCGTTTGGTTCCTATTGCTGGTTGGATGCTAGGGAACCAATTTCCCGTGCAGGTAATTATGCATGCAATTAAGTAATTGTAGATGGAAAGAAAAAAAAAGCAAAAGAGGGTCACAGCCAGGAAGAAGTTGCAGACCTTTAACTTCCAAAAGAGCCCACAGGACGTGGGAGCTGGACTCAGCTTGGATGCTGTTCTCACGAATGACTGAATAAAATCAGGAGCTTGGAGAGAGTAAGGTGTCACTCTGCGTGATTCAGAACCTTCGAATACACACCCTGAGCCCCACCGCCTGCCTGCAAAGTCTGGGTCTTGCAGTGATTGGCTGTGTGGCTTCTGTCAAGTTACTGGAGTTTTCTCTGCCCTCTGTCTCTATAAAATCAGATTCATAGTCACACATGACACTGTTGTCAAAGTTTAGATAAATGTTTGCATTGAAAAGTTTCAATACGTAAATAAATATGTATCTTGCAGGGGTGTGTGTGTTACAGACAATATATCTACATGGCTTTGAACGGCATGGGCTACGTGACCATTTGCTATTAACTGATGATGTTCTAAGTAAATTGTCAGCGATTGTTTTAAGGGGAAGCTGAGATATTTCGCATTGTTGGCGATTCTTTTGTTCTGTCCTTCTCCCTTTAGGATTTAAACAAAAATCAACCTAACAGAAAAGGGCAAAGACATATGAAGTGCTTAGTTTAGAAGCTGACAGAAAAAATAAGTGATTTCAGCAGAGAAAGGGTCAAAGCCACCGCACCCAGGGCCCCCCAGAGAAGCAGTGTTGTTTACAGTGTGTGTTTAAAATAATATTCCTCCTCAGTTGGGACTCCCCTCGGGACAATGCAATTTTAACAGTAACAGAGGATTAATTAAAGCCGGTCCCACTGGGGAGATTGGCAATTCAGGGTGGAGTGGGGTCGGGGGCACCCCACCACCCCCGCTCCACACCAGGAAAGGGACAAGCGTTCTGGAAGTAATTAGTGTGGCCCAAAGGCAGGCTGACCCTTGTGTCCCATTTGTTGGACTTTGACTACTGTTTTAATTTTACTTCCTCTGAAGGTAAGGGAAGTAGGGAGTGACTAAGGCAGACAGAGCCTTCCAAAGTCAACATCAGAGTGGAGTGGGTGCCTCCTCTGGCCCCTTGGGCAGGGCGGCTGCTTTTCAGACCTGGCAGGGGTCTCTGGATTTACGTCAGGGTCTGTGCCGGGTGAGAGGGTAGGCGGTTTTATTTGCAAGAGCAGACAGACACACAGACACACCCCAGGAGCGGGCTGGCTGGAGGCTGGTGGTCCCAGAAGTGGAGAGGTTGGCCTCAGGCTGCAGGGTGGGCGGGAGCTGTCTGTGCCTGCCGGGCTAGCTCACCTCCGGGCTGCTCTGGGGCAGAAAGCTGCCAGCCCTGGGGCTCCCAGGCTCCCAGGCTTCCCTCATCCCAGCCACATTCTGCTGACCCAAAGGGTGGCCTTATAATTCCATCACGTGGCTGTGTCCCTAACCCTGGAACAAATCCTCCAAGAAGGGACTTGGTGGGTTCTGTGATCAGGGTGGAAATGGAACCAAATGTGTGGGCAGAGAAAAGGTACATAGCTCCCTTACCCCCAAAAGGCTAAGGACCCCTGCTCTAGGGCGGTGTGCCTATTCCTTTTAGGAAAAGGCCCTAGCTCTTCAGCAGGGTGTGTAAGACCTTGGACCATCACCCCCTCTTGACTTCCTCTCCTACTCTCCCGGGAGCATCCCACTCAGGCCCAGGTGGAACATCCCCAAACACCCCAGTCCTGCCAAGCCTCCCCTCCTGGGTGCCCTGTTTCCTGATACCCTCTCGGACAAGAGGGCAAGCTGCTGGGAGGCAGGGGACTTTGTGCTCACGTCTGAGTGTCCAGTGGGAGCTGGAGTCAAGCGATTGGCCTGAATTAAAAAATCTGCCTTAGGACCTTGGGCAAGGTAAACAGTTTATGGCTTGGGCTTTGAGTACAGAAATAATAATAATCAAATAAAACACGTTCAAGGGAGATGTTTTTCTAGAAACGTGGGGTTCAGTCCCATAGCCAGCAGCCCCACGTGGCCATTTAAATGGAAACTGATTAAAATGAATTAAAAATAAAGACCCAGCGCCTTGGCCACCAGAGCAGCTTTTCTACAGCGCTCGGTCACCACGTGCGGCGGTGGCTTCCGCGCTGCCCTGTGTCTTCTCCCACGGTGTCGAGCCCGTGGACATGAGTAGGATGTTGCATAGAGCAGTTCCCCATTGCAGAACTTTCCAGGGGGGGTTTGAGCTCTCGCCACTGCCCACACTCTGGAGTTCTAGAAATCAATGCCGTGGCTGTTTGCTTCCTCTCTAGCAGACCCCCGACCTTCCTGTCAAAGTCACCGGCTCTCCAGGGGAACCAGCTCTCTGGCCACCCAGAGTGTGAACATGACCTTGGGGGATCCCGTTTTGCTCAGGATGGGGACAGCAGGACGTGGAGGAGCGTGCACCCCATTCTCTTAGGAAATCCAAATCCTTCCCTCTGCTGCGGCGGTTTGGGTGGGAGAGGTGTGGGCTTCTGGGGCCCCTGTGGGGTGGGCACACATCGGGGTGGGGCCAGAGGTGGGTGGTGAGACCCATGCAGTGAACCTGCCTTTTGGGGCTTTGGAGGTCAGGTTCAAGGACAGAACATTATAGGAAAAAAATATCTCCTGAAAAAAAAATTGCTGAATTTTTGTAACAAACCAAGAGCATGTTTTTCATACCTAGAGAATAGGGCACGCTCTGGCCAGGAAGAGGAAAGGCTTCATCTTAGTGCCCATTTATGACCCACGAATTTGCTGGGGACCTTCGACAAGTCCCTGCCCCTTGCTCCGGGCCAGCACCTTCCCTATCTACGTTTACAGATGCTGATAAGACCTCTCAGGATTCTGAATCTGCTGTAGGCACCCAGGTTGGCAGTCTGGTCCCTTTGGAAGCTCTTAGAGCGGTGTGATTGGGACGTTCACTGAGGGCCATTTGGTTCAGTGGGCTCATCCGGTTCCCATGAGGACATGAGACTCACCTTGCCCACGCCAGCACTTTCCAGGTGACATAAAGAAAAGACAGTCTCTTTTGTCTGAAGCTGGTGGGAGAAATGAGGCACCTGGAAGTTTGGAGCTATCTCCAAATTGTTCTGACGTTTATTTCTGACCTGTTTTCCACGTTGCCCCAGCGCACGGGTGATGGAGGCCCAGCCAATTAGAAATGGATGTGTAACAGCCCACGGTGTCCGGGCCTGCAGAGGCTGCATGAGGACACGCCCCTGCCCAGATGTTTGCTCCTCCGATATTCTCCTCCACTCCCCGAGGAGGGCCAGGTGGAAGGTGTGGGTGTGAACCCTGTAGACGCAGCAGTGAGAACTTCGCTGGGTCCCTCTGTGCACGCGGTGGAGCCGGGTCACAGCCCGGGGCCTTCCGCCTGCAGTGGCCTCACTGGGCAGCTGTGTTCTGGAGAGGCGCTTTGGAGGCAGGAGGGAGCAGGTGAGGACACGAATCTCCATGAAGCTCCATGTGTTTCCCACAGGTGGCTGGGCTCAAACGTCTGCTTGCCATTGTAAACATCTGCTCATAGACCACATAGAGGTGAACCCTGTGTCTTCCCTTTTTAGGTGAAGCAAGAACTGCGCAGTCTGCCTCCTCCAGGCCAACCTCACACCTTTGCAACAGGAGGATGGTTCCCTGCCACAGGCTTGGTCTCAGAAGAAAGCATGGTATTAAAATACCTAGCATACAGTAGGTGCTCAAAGCGGGCCATTGCTCCTTCCCTGTATTTTTTTTTCTTTCCTACGCAGGCTGCAGGAATGGTTGGAGAGTTGGATGCAGCTGCTTGGTCCTGGCCCTGGAGGGAGGGTCCAGGCTGGTGAATGGCTGCCCCCCCACCACCCCGCCGAGACCTGTGACACCATTTGTCTGGATGAATGTTCCAGAAGGGAGGACAGAGGTATGTTGGCTGGTGCAGAAGGAACCTGCTCCAAGACCCCAGAGCCTAAGGGGACAAGCTGAGCTCTCGCTTGTCCCATTTCTGCTTCTAGGAGACCACCCCACCCATGCTGCCTTCCCTGACTCCTCTGTCCACCCCCAGGGTCCCAGTCATCCCTTGGGCCAGGTTAGAATGGGGCTCCTTGTGTCATGGAGGTTACATGTGGGGGGCCTGGCTGTCTCGCACTTTGGAGTGGGTGACTCAGGCCCTTTGCACAATCTAACAAGAACTGCATGAACTCACTGTTCTCCCAGCTGGCAGCCCTGCTCACCTCCTAGCGTGGGTTTTCAAGGGGCGGTGATTAATCACAGAGCTGGGGCGAGAACACAGCCACCAAGCGCCCCAGGACAGGGCAAGGCCCAGGGAACAAGAGCAGCTGCCAGGGGACTCTGTTTTCAGTGAGCCGCTGACCCCTTGCCACCTGGCTCTCGGAACTGCTAGAAAGGAGCCCACTGGGACCTGCGCGGCATGGGTTCTGCGACCCGAGATTGCGGAACACACCTAGAAACTGGGAGTACTCTATTTTGTAACTTTTCACACGGCCTAGTGTAGGCATTGGCAGCTCGTCAGATCTAAAGCAATCTTGGTACATGCTGCTTTAAAGAAATCGCCACNAGAACACAGCCACCAAGCGCCCCAGGACAGGGCAAGGCCCAGGGAACAAGAGCAGCTGCCAGGGGACTCTGTTTTCAGTGAGCCGCTGACCCCTTGCCACCTGGCTCTCGGAACTGCTAGAAAGGAGCCCGCTGGGACCTGCGCGGCATGGGTTCTGCGACCCGAGATTGCGGAACACACCTAGAAACTGGGAGTACTCTATTTTGTAATTTTTCACACGGCCTAGTGTAGGCATTGGCAGCTCGTCAGATCTAAAGCAATCTTGGTACATGCTGCTTTAAAGAAATCGCCACCGTTTTTACTCCTTTGGGGGCAAATTCGCCCATCCCCTACGGGAGCCGAGTCTGGGGTCCCTCTCCTGAAATTGAAGTGGAGCATCTTCATTAGGGTTTGTGTAGTCCTTTGTCTCCTTGCTCAGTCAGTCACGTGACCCTCCTGCCAATAATAACAATGATTCATTTTATTGGGTTCTGCCCATGAGTCACGCACTTTACCCGTCTAAGCCCTTCCCCTGCCGTCTGAGTTAGTCCTCAGCAGGTCCAAGAGGCCACTGTGATGCTTGCGACCATTTACAAAAGGGGTGACCATCGTTTGGAGGTGGAAAAACACCTGCCCAAGCCCATCATCCCCACAAAGTTAGATTCCAGTTCTGTGGGACAGAAGCCCATGGACAGCTGCTGGGCCCTGCAGGCTCTCTCTCTTCTCCCTGGAGTAGCCAAGTTCAGGGCCAGCCTGAGATTCACACGGCCCTTCCTGTGGTCAGCTGGGCTACCAACCTCACAGGTAGGCAATGCCAGGCCTCCTCTCCGTGCTAACAACACTGCCTCCCCACTGCACTGCAGCCCCCTCCTGGTGAGGCACCGTGGTGAGCCCTCCTGACCCTGAGGTCACAGCATGCCTAGCCAGGCTGTTCCCGGGAGTCGGGAGCCACTTCCTGTGGGGGGCTGTGCAATCCTCCCTCAGGGACCAGCAGGGCAGGGTTGGCACTAAAGAGAGTGAGTGGGGAGGAGAAAAAGGGGAAGAGGGAGAGGCATTTCATAGTGCCCCCAAAAGCAGGCATGAGCTCCCGCATTAGAAATAATAATTTATAGATTTTAGAGAGAGAGAGAACTATTGATTTGTTGTTCCACTTACCTGTGCTTTCATTGGTTGATTCTTATATGTGCCCTGACCAGGCATTGAACCCACAACCTTGGCAAATCGGGACAACATTCTAACCAACAAAGCTACTCCAACAGGAGCCACATTTTAAGGGAGGGCAAAAAAGCAGTAGGGGAGAGACATTTGTCCTGGTTTCTGAAATGCAAAGTCACCATACAAGCCAAGGATAGTAAACACTTGAGTCTGTCCCTCTTTTGGACATCAATTTAGTCAAAATGTTGATTGGAAGAAAAAAACAAACACCACAAAACAAAGATCTTTGTACCGGAGATTATTTCTGAAAAAAAAAAAAAGAGCTACCTGCTACATCGTCTCTGGAAGGGCCCAGAGGACTCATAATATTCCTAAAAAGAGGGGGAATGGATTTTCTAAGTGTAAATGATAAATATTATAATTATGTCCCTAGTCTTACATCAAGAACTGCAGGTTTTCTTAGTACCGTAAGAAAACGAGGTGTATCTGGGGACTGAGTGGGACACCAGCCCCGCCTCCAGGCTGGACATCAGTGGCGGGCGCTCCATGGCGAGTGGGGGATGCATGAGACCTTGGCCAGACCTGCTGTCTCCTAAAATGTCACTTGCTGGAGTTTCCTTATTTATGAAGCAAATGACCTTTACAAAGTCTTGACTTCTGGTGAGGACTCCGTGGAATCATATACATCTAAAGCGCCTGCCTCGGAGCCTGGAACTCGAGGGTCACTCGATACAAGTGCATTTCTGCTCTTCCCACTCTGCCTTCACCCCTTCCTTTGAGGGTCAGGGCTGCGGGACAAGAAAAGGGTCTAGCAATGGACGTGGCCTGTGGTGAAGGGGGAGTGGGGCGAGGCATGGGCAGCCTCCACTCTGCTTGCACAGAAACAGCAGCCCCCACTGGACAGAGCGCTATAGAAACTCCTAGGAAAGATTTCATCTCAACTGGGGGTGGCACGACAAAGGCACCGAAACCAGACACTTTGGGGGGGCCTGCCCAGTCTGGCTGTGGGCTTTCTTGAGCTTGTTTTCATTTCGCTGTGTTCTCCAAGCTCCAGCTCCGAATGCACAGCCCTGTGACGTCATTTCTGGAACTGAGCTCCTGCCACTTTAGACCCTTCTACACCATGCACAGCTGTGAACCAGTGGCCTTAGACCCGTGACTTACTGTTTCTTGGTCTGTGTTTGAGAAACAAAGCTTGGTCTTGGTTTGTGCTAGTGGAGAGGAGGCTGTCCCTGTCATTGCTCAGTCCGAGCCCCTGACACGGTGCTGGACACATTGTAGCCACAGTGGTGGCAGAACAAACCACCTGGACCACAGGGTCGCCATACTTCAGTGACTTGTCTACTTACCGGAGGTTCAAAGTCACATTTCCTGTCCTCGCTGGAGACAGACGAGGTCTTTAAGAGCTCGCACTAGGCTCTAGTCAGGCAAAAAAGTTGCCTACACCATTTATGTCAGCCACTCAGCAAGCACGAGGCAGGTCTTCCCTGTCCCGTGATCTGCTCTCACCGGACAGGCAGTCACTGTGCTGGAGCGGCATCTCAGCCCTCTCGGTGTGCGTGTGTGTGTGTGTGTGTGTGTCGGGGCTGGGGCTTTGCATTAAATAAATAAACACACACTCTGAATGTAACTTACAACCGTGATCAGTGTGCTGCTTCTACATGAGTGGAGTTAAGGGGGAGAGAAGGCGATGCAGATGGCGGGGAGAATGCACATCTCAGCCCGTCTCCAGGGAGGGGTGCTAACAGTCGGGAAGTCCCTGTCATTCGGCCTCAGCCTCCGGCTCCTTGTGAACCCAGCCCACGTTCAGAGAGGGTTGTTTGTCCAGAGAGTGGATTCTGCCTTTTGCTTCCTCCAGGGCCTGTGTTACTCACAGAAGCCTGCTGGCTTCTGTCCAAACATGTAGCAGGTTCTTCGAATTTTCTTTCGCACTAGATTCTGGGAGTTTGAACTTCTGGGACATCAGTCAAAGGAGAGTGTTGGACACCTGAAATGATACACAGACCTGCTAAGGCTTGTCTCAGGCAGAGTTCTAATCAGTTTATCCAAGCTTTTCTTGCCTCAGGCTGAGTCACAGATTAAAACACCAAAGCTCTGCTGAGAGAATGGAGTCAAGCAAGAAGCTAAGACTGGGGTCTGTCCTTAACTACCTCTGGGCACATGGAATAAGTCCCTTCACCTCCCCAAGCTTCAGTTTCCTCATCTGTAAAACGGATTTGGTAAAACTGACCTTCTTGGGTTACGACGATGAGGTTCAATGTGATGAAAGTAATCATAACCTCCTAACGTCCTGGCAACTTATGTATGTTTCCAAAAGGACCTAAGCTGTGTACTTACCATAAATCAACCCCCAACATGAGGTCTGTGGGAACCAGTCTTCAAAATGTATGTGCCTTTCTCACGTGAAATTCTAAGACCCAGTTCCATCATCCAGCCCCCACTGTGCAGACAGTGGGAAGCAGGTCAAAGGGTGACAAGATGCCTTGGGCACAGGAAGGACTGTTTTCAGAGTCGAGGTGAACATTCTTGGCTCCCAGAAATGCCCCTGGAATCCCATCCAAGGACAGAGTCTCGCTGACATCGAAAACTCGTAAGCGAAGCTTCCAATCCGCCAGGCACTTTCTCAAGGTGGACTCAAGTCCCACGCGCCTGGGAGACCTTCATTCATCCTTTTGAAATTCTTCTCACCTTGGGCAATGCCTCTGACTTGGAAGGCAGTTGGAGGCCTTGAAATCAAGTGATGGTGACCTTGACGTGCCTCCCTGGGCCCCGAAACCCCGTGTGACCTCAGGCCTGAGAATGCGCTCCTCGGACCTTCGTCCCCCGTCCCTTCCTGTGAGGCCACATGGGACAGAACGGGCAGTGCTCGTTGCAGGTGCCTTCCGTACCTGTTTCCTGCGGTGGTAAAAGTTTCCCCCGGGCCTTCGATTTGGGTTCAGAGGGGACCTCATTCTGGAGCAGGGGACCCCCTCAGACTTTACGATTAGTGGGGGCCAGCTGGCGAAGGGGGAGGGAGGGCTATTGAGATGCAAATTCTGGCGCAGCAGGCCTTGGGCAGGGTCAGGACGGCCATTCCTTATGCACCAGGCAGGCGGCACAGGAGCCTCCTGGTCAGCGTGCTACACTCCACTCAGACAGGCTTCGGACACACCACGAATGGGAGGAGGCAGAAGGAGAGGGCCAGGCGCCACGGGTACGGTTTGTCGTCACCTCCCATCAGCTCTCGCTCATGCACAAACACAAGCACAGACACACTCCTCTGGACACACACAGGCACGTCCACACACACACACCTTTGTGCGCAATCAGCCACTCACACCCTCCCTCTCGGTGGACGGCCACGCCCAGAGAGCGCTCACCCGCCCTCCTCACCACTGCTGCCGTGGACTTCCGTCCGAGCCCTTCGCTCACTCGGTCGCAGTGAGTTCCTGGGCCCACGTCTTCTCCACATGCCCACGGGTCCCTGGACGGGGTGGTTGGTGCCCGATCATCCCTGCAGCTGGCACGCAATGAGGCCCTGATACGGAGAGGCTTCCAGGAAGGCCGGTAGAGCGGATCGGTGAGTACACAGAAGGCGAAGGTCGACGAGTAGGCACTCGGTGGATGCCACCAGGCCGGCCCATCAACCGCAGCGGGAAAGCTTCGGAGGAAAGTCCATCAGAAGGACGGGTGGGTCTGTACCTTCCCTGGCTCCTGAGCTCTGGTCCGCGGGTGTTTGCACCTGAGGGGCACGATGCCACCGGCCCTCCCCTCCTCTCCTGCCAGAGACCCCTCCCAAACCACACCCAGGGGGGCCTCGCTTCACCTTGACCCATCGCTGAGCGCACTGCATTTCCTTCAATGGGACACATCTGCGTGGTGGTGAAGTGTTCAACTCCACTTTGGACCATTCTCAACTGCCAGGCCCTGAGTCTGTTACCTAACCTCTCAAAGGCTCAGTTTCCTTGTAAAACCAGAAACAGCACTGCAACCTCAGCAGATTTTAGAGAAATTAAATGAGATCATTGATAGAACATCCTGGCTTGTAGTAAATGCTGAGCACTTACTGCCCATGTGCTTCTTTGTTTGACTAATGAGTGTCATGGGGTCTAAAGCCCTCGGCCCTTGACATTCAGCCTGGCAAGATCCAGAGCAGAGGACCCAGGGACGCTGTGTCCCTGGGTCTGGGCTTCTGACCTGCAGAGCTGTGTGCTAATAAATAGACGTTGTTTTGTGTGAACTAAGTTTACGGTAATTTGTTACATGGCCACAGAAGACAAGTGCGAGGATGAGAGGGAGGGAGGGAGACTCCTGCAGGGAGGCAGGGATGGGTCCCGTGAGGGGCACGTACTCTTCTCTGCTCTTGGTGATCATGGCTGCAGCGAGTCCCAGAGCCAGAGTTCATCGTGGAGATTCCTGTCAGGGCCACCCGTGGGAGAACCACTGGACTCGAGGCATGATGGCACTCCCACAGGGAGAGTCTCCACTCAAGGTCAGCTTGGGGGCACCCGGAGTTGGTTTTACTCATCAGGTTGCCCTTCACGGTCAGCAGCAGAGCCGATATGCATTGCTTCTATGCTGCCTGACAGGCAGGGTGTGTGTATGTTTGTGCACAGGTGTGTGTGTCTGTGCACATGTTGGTTGAATGGATAAAGGTGAGAGTGTCCTGCTACTTGGCACCCATGTGATCTTGCATCGTCCCCGCTTCAATTATGGGAGTTAATTCACAAAATGCTCTTGACCCGGTGCCTGGTGCAAAATGAGCTCTAAAAATAATATTACTCTCGTCAGTACTGTTATTCCCTGACAAAGAACTCTGCACTGACCTCTAAGATTTTTGTAATTTCCCCAGACGTTCATCCAGCCATCCAGGGGTCAAACCTCGCAGGGGAACTTGCTGGAAGGGCCTCTTGGCAGTCCCTGCCGAAGGCTCTTGTAAGCCCTGGCTCACAGTAGACTGGTTCAGCCGGGGAAGTCCACACACATTTTATTCAATTTTTTAAATGTAATGACTATTGCGCTCTTACAGAAATAAGAGTTTGCATGTCTGGCAAGGTTACTTCTCCTTCTCACCCAGTGAGCCTTTTATGCATACATGTGGCGTCTCTCGTTTGCCCTTTAGTGCAGGAAGAGAGGGGCGGGGGGCTTCATTTCACTGGCAATGGTGACAGTTACACATGCGCTCTCTAGGTCTCGTAAACACTTTCACACACATGTGCAACTGTCACCTGAGGGTAGCACTGTTTTCAAAGATTTTATTATTTTATTTATAGAGACGCGAAAGGAGGGAGAAAGAGAGGGAGAGAAACATCAGTGTATGGTTGCCTCTCATGTGCCCCTTACTGGGGACCTGGCCTGCAACCCAGGCATGTGCCCTGACTGGGAATCGAACCAGCGACCCTTTGGTTCACAGGCACTCAATCCACTGAGCCCCACCATCCAGGGCACGTGAGAGTGGTATTAATGCTCCACATTTGCTGATGGAATTGTGGCCCAGAGAGGCTGTGTGATTTGCCCAAAACCGCAAGCTAGAACGTGGTTGAGTGAGTCACGTGCCGTCTTTCTCTCCATTCGAAATCCATACTCTTTCAAGTATTTCAAGATGTTTCTAAAATGAGGAATTCTAGGTAATTTATAAATTGTGAGTCAGGCTGCATACACATGTAGATGTGGGGGGAAATGGCCCAGCAATGATCTCTGCAAGGAAAACAAAGCGGGGCGGGGCCCTCAGAGGGGCCGAGTACACTGGTGATGGAGGGGGAGGGCAGCGTCTGCCACTCCTGACCTGAGCAGTGGCCGGGCTTAAGTGGTTCCCCACTGGAAAGAGAGGAAGAGGCCAGGAGCTCTGGCAGATGGGCTGTTTGCCTCCCACGAAAAGAACAACCTTATACCAGAGTCTGCTGGGGGTTTGCAAAGCCCACATAGAGACAGGAGTTGCCGCACAGCCCATAGGAGAAAAATTAAGCTTAGCTAAAACGTGTCTTTGAGAGTCAGCTTCCGTACAAAGATTGCCACTTGGTTGTTTGTTGGCACCTCTCCTGGCCACGATGGAGAGGTTTGCTCCTGAACAGCCAGAGCCCGCCCCGCCCCTCGTCTCCACGCTGGCCCTGGTGGGGATCTCCAGAAGACAGCCAGCACACCTCCCTGCGCCCCAGCCGCAGCCCTGAAATCGCTTCCGGCTCTCTGAGCCTGGGAAGCAACATCCCTCGGTGTGCGGGAGGTGTTTGGGGTGCGCTGTTGTCTGTGCTGGTGCTGTGGTTGTGTTTTTCTTACTGAAAAGAGAAAGTTAACATTTGCTCCTCCAAACTAGTCTCTTCTCCATCTGGAGTCGATGGGGGGCCCTCAGCGGATCTCCCCCGAGGACTGGCTGATGTTTATAAGATCTTAATCCTGGGGGGGCAGGCTGGCTTAGGAGGCTGGTAATGGGATAAGAACCCTCTTCTCTCCAGGGCAGCAGCTGGAACCCAGCCCAGGCTCCTAATGACGGGAAGTTTCCAGCCATCAGCAGGCGCCCTCTGCGAAATGAGGGCTGAGTCCAGGGTGGCTTCTGCTCCACCCCCACTCCTGTCTCAGGTTCAATGTCAAGAATTTCCGCAGCAATGTCAAGCAGCACTGAGACTCAACAATAAGCTGGCTACAATGTTTGGCGTGGGCGAGATGCAGGGGAAATGGGAACGCAGTTACTTGCTGGTAGAAAAGAATCGGTGTGCCACGCGCTGTGTGAGGGCAGAGAACGCATCGTGTCATTTGACTCTTGGAGAGGTCCTCTGAAGAGGGTAGTGGTACTCTCGCTGGTACAGAGAGAGTCTAAGGATCAGAGAGGTTGTGCAGCTTGCCTAAGGTTGCCCAGGTAATACCCCTTTCTGATGACAGAAGCTGTAGTCTTTTCAGTGCTTACCAGCCCTACCCTCTCCTACCACACAAACATACATGCACACACGTATGTACACTGCTGTCATGAACAGGAGCATTCAGCATTCAAACCAGGTCATAAAAATACTTACAAAATGGTTGATTATAGGTTCATGGCTCACAGCAGGGGTTAGACATTTTTTTTCCCTGTAAAAGGCCAGAAATGCTAAGTAGTTTTCACTCTGCTGACCATATTCTCTCTGTCACATCTTACCTTGGCCACAGCGACATGGAAGCAGCCATAGATAATACATAAAAGAAAGGGCCTTAGTGTCCTTTCATACATTTTATTTATAAAAGCAGGGGATGGGGTGGGCTTGGCCTATGAGCCATAGCTTATCAATTCTTGACTTAGGAAAACCTCCTCCCATTAGGATGAATCTGGAAAGGCTCCCTGGAGGAGGTAAGCCTCAATGAACAGGTGGAATTTGGATTATGGAATTAAGAGAAGGGGTGGGAATTTCAGAGACTGGGGTGAATGGAGGCACGGGGCCCACACCCAGGGTGATGCAGAGATGGACAACAGCCCAGTTGTGTGTGCAGCAGCGGAGGTACCACCAGAGGATGCGTGAGCCTGATCTCAGGAGGAGCTGAATGCTGGGCCCAGGGGCTCCGCACGTGGTCTCTACAGGTTTACAAATATTCCAAAGGCTCTGTCTGGAAAAGAGGTTAGAGCTTGGATCTCCAATGGTTTAAAATTAATTTAGGGTAGGAAAAAAGTTACCTATTGGGGCCACAGGGAAACCCATGTTTTTCTGGAATCAGGAATGCCTGGTCAGAGAGATGGGAGAGGACGGTCTGGTGGGGAGAGACGCACAGACCAGAGGGGATGAACAGTAGGCACCACCGAGGGTCAGGCTGATCTGGGCCGAAACACACTCCTCCAGCTGTGGCCATTGTCCAGTTACTTGACTGATCCTGTAACACGGGGTGACTGATGTGAGCCATTCAAAGATGTGGTGAAGATGACGGGGATGGTACATAGACATATAAAATCCATACCGCAGGTGTGTTAGGGCCAATGAAGGACACCTTGTCTTGGCCAAGTTCAAGGGGCATGCTTGACTTGGAGCCAGGACTGCAGCCGTGCTCACCTGGCAGCTCAGTCTGACCACGCTACCTCGGATGGGGGCGTTTGGGGGTGTGGAGAATCGGCATGAGGGTCTTTAAGGTTGACTTGGAAGCCCAGGAGGAGGGGCTGCATGTTTCCAGCCCATGTGTTTTCTCCATGTCAGCGCTGAGCTCTTTCTTCCACACCCAGATCCAGCTGTGCCTCCCAGCCCGTGCACGGCCCTCCCATGGTCAGGAATGCCTTTCCCTTTCTTCCCCCTCTGCAGCCCCCTGAGCCCTGGGCCAGAGGCTGCCTTCAGGGCTTCCCCTCTGTCAGGAATGGCAGTCACATCCAATGGCATTGTTGCTTTAGGGCCTTGGAGCCACCAATACAACCCAAGTTTCTTAGGTACCTTGGTGACAACAGCCAGGAACATTCCCGTGGCTTGTACGGATTTGGTGCAGATGATAGCGCAGAAGGAAGAAGGCACAGAATTAGAGACAAAATAGCCCCCACTTCTTGTGGCTTTGCATCCCCCTAGCATCATGCCTTGAGTTTTATGTTCTCGTCTAATCGCTGCAGCTCCCAGTGGGTAGGTACCATTTTTCTCCTCTGTGAGGCAGGAAACTGAGGCTCAAGGTGGCAGTGCCACCAAGTTGTACTCAGGTTTGTCTGCCCTTAGAACTGTAAGTCTTAAGCAGCCTGACTCCTTTCACAGGGCTTGGGAATAAAAACACAGGAACGAGTGTGCTCTTGGCCCTGGCCCCTTGTGCAGAGCCATGCCCCGTCTAGAAACCACTCTGAGAAGTGTCCTGGGAGTTCGCCGGTCAACCCTGCCATGTCAGGTCTCCCTCCGCGCTCCCAGAGAGCTAACTGGTGCAGCAGAGCTCAGTTTCTCCTGCGCTGGAGGACCCCTGTGCCCCGACAACAGCAGATCTGAAAATACAGACATCTTCTAAACTCACAAGTTCGAAAGGGACGGGGACAGTACTGCCACCCTTGATCCAAGGGGCAGGCAGAGTGATTGCTTCAAGTGTCTGGTTTTTACCCTGAATTTGGGTCCCGACGAAGCTGCTCTGCACGCAGGAGCAAGGTGATGCTCACCACGGGGACACACGTGCTGTCTGCTCTCCGATGAAGAAGAGGCAGGGAGGTGTTGTCCTGGGGGTGGTCGCTCTTTGGAGACAGCCACTGAGTGACATGATGACACACTGTGAGGGGAAGAATTCTGATTTCCTAAACATGTCCCCTTCCTAGAAGAACCTGTGTGGAGGTTACCTTTGGTGGCAAAAAGCATGTGGCCAATGGAATGAAGTTAAAGACCTTGAGGTGGGTTGTCTGGTTGAGCCCTGGATGTAAACACGAGGGTCCTTAAAATCCGTTGACCTTCCCCAGCCCAGTGTAGAGTTGGAGGGAGAAGTGCCTGCGAGAGGATGGGTCCGAGAGATGCTGTGTTTCTGGCGCTGGGAAAAAGGAAGGAGCCTCTGAACCAGGGAATGTGGGAGGCCTTTGTAAGTGAAAAAACAAAAGGGAGCTGACTTTCACCTTGAGTGTTCAGAGAGGACCACGATCCTGCTGACACCTTGGCATCAGCACAGTGAGACCCACCTTGCACTTCTCTTCCGAACTGTGTGACCACGGATTTGTGTTGCTTCAAGCCACCCAGCTGGCGGTAACTGGTTACAATAATGGCAGATGACAACTACAGATACCCACTTTTTTTGCATGCCCCTCAGACAAACCAGTGACTCGTGAAAGAACAGAATGTTGCCATAGCCGTGGCCTTCTAGCGCCAGACCACATACAGCTCACGGCACCTTTGACATGGACAGAACTTTCCAGAAGAGAGCCATGAAGAGGAGTTTTCCTGGCATGGAGATACGAGTGTTCCCATCCCACATGGCTGAGTGCAAGGTCATCAACTTCCTTTATCACACAGTTAAATAATCAGCACTGGACCCCCAAAGGCACCAGGGTAAGGGCACGCGCGTTGGGCTTCCAGTCACACAGACCTCGGGTTGGAGCCGCCCTACCAATCTGCAAGTCACACCTCCTGGCCCCTTTCCTACGCAAACCCAGGAAATTCCTCGCAGGTCAGAAGCCCAACCCACTTTCTTTTGTTTCTTTCTTTCTTTTTTTTTTTTTTTTCTAGGTTTTTCTTGTGTTGGAGCACTTAGAACACTCAGTTCACCAAATCTCTCAAGCTGCCTGGGTACCGTCAACAAATCTTCCCAGACTTAGCAAGAAGGTCAGCTCTTCCAGGAAGTCCTCTGTGCTCCTTCTTTGCTCCAGCTTCCGACCTGACTCAGGGAGAATTGGAGGACCTCACTGGGCTCCTGAGAAATCGGGTGGTCTTCTGCCTCCACCCCCGTGTTCTTTCTTAATCTTGAAATTGACTATCATCTCATGTTATAAGGTCAAGAATTATCTAGTCAACCTCTACTTTCGCTGCTCTGGCCACAGACTTTGGCACGTTGAAAGTGGTTTAAAATATTTAGAAATGAGAGAGAAGGAGAGAGAGAAAGAATGAGAGAGAGAGAGAGAGAGAGAAGGTAAGAAGGTAGAAAGAACTCAAATCTGAACTTCACATCCGCACCCTTTTTATACTCATGTGAACACACATATAAATACTGGGGATTCCTGTTGCTAAATTCAAATGTGCAAAGCTTTGGTTTTTCGTAAGATTACCTCACTTAAGAGGAAATCACTACATTTTTAAAAGAGAGGCCAGGCCTAACACTGAGGAGTGTATAATGGGAGAAAAACTAGTAAAATCCAGAGAGCTAGTGTCCCGAGTGCAACGCTCACTTCCCCAGCACTCACACCCAAAAGGGCCTGCTTTTGCTGAGTCTGCTTTTGCAGTAGCTCAAGTCATTAATTTAAACCATTTCCAAATCTGCTTTGACCAGAATGATCAGCCATGCTCATGGGTCTCTTAAAAGAATGCGAAAAAGAAAATAATAATAATACTAACAATAATAATACATCAAATGAAAAAGAAAAAAAATGTAGGTGTATCTGTTTTTTTTAACCACGAAGACAATTTTAGGCTGATCACCAAAAAGAAAAAGAAAAAAGAAAACTTCCAAAGTCGTTCAACCAGTCCATGGCGGTCTGCTAAAGAAAACACGTTCCTTTTGGCGAGTTAGGAAGGCATTGCTCCTGGTCTGGTCTGGACCTTCTCCCCAGCGTCTGCTGTGCCAGCCATTTCGGGCTTTATTTTCACGGCCTCCTTGCCGAAGCTGACCATTAGCTACAAGGATGGAGACATCCTAGAGCCGTCTGTTCGGAGACAGTTCTGCCCTTTAAAACCAGTGTGGAAGAGCGAAGCTGCAAACAGCCAGAGACATGCGCGGTAAGCAGGGTAAAGACGCACCCCCCCCCCCGCCCCTCCCGCTCCCCGAACCCAATTAGAAAACAGAGCAAATGAGCCACAGAGGACTGAGGCTCAACTCTGCCGCCACCCCTCCCAGGGACGTCTATAATGGGTCTTAGGCCTTGTAACTCTCTTGAAGTCTTGAAATCTTCATGTTTGGGCACTTCCTGTGTTTAACTCACTCACACACCGTGATGGGCTGTGAATCCTCCCCTGGCCCCTTGACAAAATCTTTCCTTGCAGGGAAATGGAAAACTGGGGGTTGTTTCAGGTCTGTAAAAAGTCCTGCTGAGAGAACCTGACCTTTCACACTTCAGGTTCCCTGAAAGAGTGTTTGAAGTAGATTCCAGGTACTGAAAAAAGTCTGACACTTTTTCTTTTCTTTTTTTTTTTTTTAACGTGAGAAGGGGGCATTTGCAGGCGGCTGCCTTTGTGTTCTCAGGTCTAATGGCATAAGAAACCTTGAAGTTTTGATAGACTTCATTCCTACCGGAGGAGCATATAAAATAGCAGACTTAAACTGCCAACAAACACCGGGACCACACCAGGAGAGCCACTGGCTTTCCAGTGCCTACCTGCCAGGTCCTGCCTGGCAACATCCCAGCTGATGAATGAATGCACAATATCCCACTCTCTCTGGCGGGACTTGGCTTTGCCCTGGTCTAGGCGACGTCTGAGGTCGCCATGGCTGACCGACACACTGCCTTTCATGGGCCAAGGGTATCTGTGTCCTGCAAAGGCATGCGTTTGAAGAGGCATCTCCAGAAATCCATTTAGGCGCTTGCGAATGCCCTTACCCGCTCCGTCGGCTCTCTCTGTGTATGCGTGTGTGAGAGTGGTGTCAGTATTTTTTCCCTGCCCGAATTTCTTTACAGATTATGACAACTCACAGATCTTTCTTTGTCTTTTCCTAGCTGCTGCCGTTCAGACCAATTTTCGTCCTGCATGTGATTTTAATACAAGCGCTTGTAACACGATTACGTTAACTGTGGAGCAATACCGCCTCAGCAGAACCAAACCACAGACCTTTTTTCAACTGCGCTGGGGAGGCCTGGGCCGAGCTACAGCATTAATTCCCTATCACAGTGCACTGGGCGCAGAGGCTGGGTTTTAAGCTGTGTGGAAAATATGTGTTTGGATGACTGGGTATAACGGTTCAGAAGGACGTGGTGGAGACATAAATCGCACACGTGTTTCTCAGAGTCAAAGGAAGTTCTCCTTTCTTGCTTCAGAGATTCTAGTCCCTCCCTGGAAATGGGCTTTCTTTCATGTTTACACTTGGGTATGGTGGGGAGAAGCGGCTTAGGGATCTGTAAGCCTGTAAGTCATGGCTGGTGAACAGAGGAAAGAAAAGTCCTCTGGGGTATATATATAATATGTAAAATATACATACGCAAAACTCTTTGTAAGTTTCTGAAGGTGTCATTAGAGCGATGACAATGACAATAATGATGACAATGATGATGAAGGTAAGGAAACAGAAGGAGCACGAGGAGGAGGAGGAGAACAGGAAGATGGCTTGGTTCCATTCTGGTCGCACACACGAGTGTCGGAAATGTGTCCAGTCAGCATAGGGCCCATATGCCCCAATTGCTTTGTTTGAATATTTGTTTCCAGAACAGTTCGATGTCAGAATTTCCATCCCATTGTCTTAATAGAACAAGAAAGATCCTACAACTGCACTAATTTCCGGATAGAAGCGGGGCCCCCTACACCACCTCTGCACGTGGAAGCCGTCCAAGAGTTGTTTTCGCCCGACCATGTGCCTAGAAGTTTTCTTCCGAGCAGCTAACGTGGTGATCCTGTCATTGAGAGAGCGTGTGCGTGTGCGTGCAGAGGGGGTTCCCCATGGAGGGTTGGACACAGCCTAACTGATTTTCTGGTACCTGTCGGGGATGTCTGTGAGAAAGACGCAAGCGACCCAGAGCTTCTGCTCCCCTCCCTAACCCTCAAGTCCAAACGATGGGAATTTTTTTGTGTGCATTTGTTTTGTTCCTTAACATAGTACGAATAGTACAATATATGAGTAAAATTTTCGCATGTGTTTGGGTTCCCATTTCATGCTCTTTGTCTCACTTAGAGATCACAGATCTGCTGGTGGTGACAAAAGGTGACCCCGTTCTTAGAACTCTGGAGCAGCTGCTAATGATTTGGGTGATTTAAAAAAATGTGCTTCATGGGTCTGTCATTAACAGCGATCTCATTCTCCCCCGATTCCCCCACCGCCTGTCCTTTGATATCTGGGCCGAGGGTCCTTGCGCTCTGAGCTGACGTGTCTGCAAAAATGTCATCTGGAAACAGTCTCTTTCCTTCATGCTCTGGAAGATGTGGCCTGGCTCCCACAAGGAACACGTTTCTGTACACGCTCACTGAGAACTTCTCTTGGCAGTGACCCTGGTCAGCCAGCCAAAGGGGTCTCTGGTTCTGGAATTTTAAGAAAAACCTGTGCCGATGACAGACCAGATGACACTGTCCAGGCACCCACAGTACGAACTTTCTGGAAATCTCATGAACCCACTGGCTGGGTAACGTCTGCCCAGCTTGCCCCAGAGCTGGGACTGCCTTCCTTGAAACAAGCGAACTACAAGAAGCAAAACTACTACAAACTAAAAACTGTCGTATTTTTATCTGGCGACTCACAAAGCCTAGAAGCAGGGGGCAGTGATGTTCAGTAATGGTGTCTAGGGAGAGATGGCCCTGGACTGTCACTTTTGCCTCTTTCTGTGGTGTGAACATTCTTACCATGGCCAGTTTTCAAGATCCCACTGTGATACCCTCAATGTGGACTCGGGAAGAGGGCCGTAGGCTCTCACAAGCCAGACCAAAGACTGGCTCAGAGTCCTGATGCGCCCCTTTCTAGCCGAGATAAATTATTCTGGGACCCTTGGTCAGTTCCTCTGAAAAACAGGAGCATGAGCACCTTTCTAGGTAAGGGTGACTCCAGCGAGAAACCACATGGGATGTTTTCTCTGTCATCAGCAACGTCGACACTGTACATGACAGTACACGGCCTGCTCCGTGGGCTGCCCAGGTACTGTGACATTCAATGGAGACAGGTACTGTCTCCATTCATCCTTTTGCACCTTCCAACGTGGGTGGTGCCATGATTAGTATTTTACGAGGTAAAGGTTGAGTCTTGGAGAGGTGAGGAAGCCCCCTCCTAAAAGGTACCCGCCCACGTCTACGTGTCCCATTCATCTGCCCAGCCCTTTCATTTTGCCAACCCTGGGAGACAGTCATTTTGGTTTTTAAACTGGAAAAACATTTGTGATAGATACATGAATATCCCCTGGAATCCAGAGGTTAGCACAGGAGATGGAAGTGCCAGTGACCCCCAACACGACACCAATTTGAATATCCTCCTTTCATTGCCTCTTGTTGGGTAGAGAGTGTCGGGCTGCACACAAAACTCACCGCCTGCACTCTCTGGGCGTGGGTCTCACTGACGTCAGGAAGCCATGGTGAGACCAGCCAAGCACACCAGGGCTTCACTTGTTCTCACTACGTCTCACTCGGTGGTGAAGCAATGGATAAAGGTCCCGAATTGGGGTTATCAAAGTCTACCTTCTTCCCTTACCTCTTCCTATACTAGCTGAGTGACCTTGGGTGAGGCATTTCCCTTCTCAAAGTATCAGGACGCCCTCATCTGTAAACCAAGGATATTGATAAAGTTGTCACTCTCCCTTTCTCTCTCTCTCCTTCTGTGCGTGTGTATGAGAGAGAGAGACAGAGAGAGATTTCATAGACTGACTATAAACTCCTTGAGGACGGAGCCTGGGTCTCCTAGGCTAGTGCCTTCAGCACATAGTCAGCAGGAATTCTCTTGGTATCCGTTGAATGAGTCAGCCAACTACCTGGAACAAACCTCAGCATCCAGAAGACATTTAATAGGCCCGTGGTATTTACTGCAGTGCCAAAGATCCAGCAAAAGCCCCATCCAACTTTCAGAAATGACAACTCTGTGGTTTTACAATCTCCCAATCAAGACGCGATACATATATTTCTTTAACATGAGCTTACTTTAAATGTAAAACGGCTTCTCTAAAGCAACAACAACACACAGCTAATAAATTGGAAATAAATAATGCACGACGCTGAAAACTGCATCCCCAATAATCTATCATACCTACATCTGCTATGGATAATGCAAGATAACAATAACGCTTTGATTTAATTGGGCTCCTGAGCGGTAGCATATGCGCTATAATGGCCCCATTGACATTGCTGTGCACCCAAGGAATCAAATTCATGCCGACTTGCATATTAAGCACTATGTGGCCTTTGCTGCCCTGGGGAGCACATGTGTCGCTATTAGCATTGGCAGGAGTCCGGTCTGGGCTCGGGGTATGGGAAGCAACCCTCACGGGGCAGGGGCGGGTCCAGGCTTTGACTTCAGTGGACTGTGTGTTCATGAAAGCCCCGGCAATAGCTCCAGGAGATGTCTTTGTAGGTCTGGCTGCGGAGTTAGTACAAGTGTCTAGTAATAACAGCTTCATTGTATGTGCGAGCGTGCAATATTGACACACACAGGGTATCTCTCTCATCTTCCCTCCGAAGCACTGTAATGCACTCCACCGGCAACAATGGAAGAGGGGCCCTATCAGATGACCCGGGCCACACATTAGCCGTGCTCATAAATACTAATCTGACAAATTCCATCTCGTTCGGAACCAGAAGGGCAATTTAATTCTCGCTGTTCCCACCCTGGTTCTCAGAGAGCAGAGCGTGGAGCAATGATTCATGTTGTGCCGCCCTTCCCTACCAGAGACTGGAATGCAGGTCCCCCTCAGTGGAACGCAGGGACTCATCCCATGGTGAGAGGGTCCTCAGGAAAAGGACGCTCAGGGAGTATCCTTCCCTCCCTCGCAAGAGGGCAGGCTGCCCGGGTCCAGAAAGCCCACCTCCCTGAGAGACGAGCATTGGCCTGGCCCGCCGCCTCCATGATGCGAATCCACTTTGCCAACAAGCTCCTCTTCATTGTCACGCTGCAAACCCCACCTCCCCTGAGCCCCGGAGCCTGGAAGCTGAGCAGCACGAGGCAATTATCTGTTTTGAGGGAATACACTGATTTGACATTCTTAAGAAGTCACAGACGTCTGATTTCATAATATAATTTGTAGAAGTAAAAAAGGCAAGTTAAACATTTGCTTACACATATCATGTTTACATGTGTTCAAAGAACTTTCCAAAACTTTGCAGTCTCATCCAACTGCATCTTTTTTAAGCTCGCTTCGCTCTCGTAGGTTTGCAAACAAATTCCACAGCACATTCAACCGCAAATTGATTTACTTTTGGGGAAACTCCTTGAGTTTCGCGACTTTCTTCTTGCTGTTTAACGTACACACAGATGCAAAAAAGAAAAAACAATCTCCTCACACAGGAACACAAATCTGGCACCCGGAGGAGTCGGGTTTTTCACTTATTCTCCAAGGGAAGGGAAGCGGTGATGGAAGCTTTCCAGATCACCAAGGCGTGTGCAAATGACTCTTTGGGCCCCGCTGGCAGAGTGACTGACAGCCGGGGCTCGGGGCAGCACAGAGAGGGAGAGAGGAGCGTCCCCGGGTGAGGGAGACCGTATTTCATCCAACGTGTGACCTGGGTGTCCAGCCCGCCGTCACTCAGCGAATGTCCCCACCACGAAAGACCAGAGACGTCTTTAAACTGCATTGTTTCCCACTGGGTAACTGGTCCCCGAGCCCAGGTTCCTCGGACTATCACTCTACCACGTGTCTTGAATGGCCTCCCCCTGCTCACCCCCACCCACGCGGCCCTGTCATGTGACACTGAGACTCGGTATAGCCTCGTGCTGCCTCCAGCACCCTCATGCCAGCTGGGGCCCTCCTGGTTTCCAGAGGGAGAATGACACACCCATCGGGTCCCAGAGACATCCTTGTTAGACTGGCAGGGGCCCTCCTTCCTCCCAGAGGATGGGCCACCTCCTTAGCGTGACATCGCGGGTCTTTTGTGACCAGGGGGCCCCTGCTTCTGGAACAGCCTCATCTGCATGAGCACACCCCGGACTCCTGAGGCGCGCTGCAAGCAAGCTCTCCGTCCGTCCACAGAGCTCCCCCCTCTTCGACCAAGAATATCATCTCGTCGTGTTTCCCCTGGAAGACTCTCACTCATCCTTCGAAATCGGTTCAGACACACTTTAGGAAAGCATCTCTGACCTCCAGGACAGGACAGGGGCCTTCTCCCCGTCTGTGTCCCTAGCACCCTCTACTTCTGAACCATAGCACCTGCCACACTATGGGATTTCGTGGCTCTACTGGTGTTTGCCTCCCTAAATTTTCACTTCCATAAGAGAGGGCTGTGTCTCTCATGGGTTTCCAAAACTGTATCTTGCTTAGGACTGCGTTTTGGTCACCTCTGTACGTGTGATGTCAGACCCCCAGTTCCTGGTGTGTGGTAGACATCACCAAAAGGTTTCCGATAAATGAATGGATAAGTAAGAGAATGGATGAGGTGGCGAAAATAACTCCGGAGGCTATAATCCAGACCCTTTGCTCTGCCAGAGGCCACTCACAAAATAACACCAACTTAGGTAGGAAGAGGCCACTGAATGCTGTGGGCCCAGTGGTTGGTGTGGGGGGTGCCGTGAAATCGGGGGTCTGGGCACATCATCGCACTGGCCCCCTCACCCTCAGACTTTACCCTTTTATCTCCCTGGCTGCCCCACTGGGTGGCTTCCCCCCTGGAGATGCTTGAGGAGATCTTGGAGGAGGTGAGTATCTGACAGATACTAACTCACGGAGGAGGAGAACAGGCAGAGCAGGGGAGAGGCAGCCGGGAGCCTCCTCTGGCTGAGCTGGTCCACGGCTTACCTGGCCAAGCACCTCAGTGCATTGAGCCCAACTTCTTCTTGGCTGGAGTTTCAGGGTGTCCCCTGCCTTCCATCTACTCCACTGAGAGGAGCCTGCAGCCTCTACGGCCCACCCGCTCCAGAGAAGCCTCTGTTGGGTTCGGTGATGATGCCAGAGGCCAGACCTTCCTACTAAAGGTCCCCACTGAACACAACACCAATGGCACAAGACTAAGGAAGCCATGCTTACCAACAAATACGACTCAATTTGCCCGACTTCTGTCCCTGAATACAGGAGCATATGTCCAGCTCCCTGCCTCCCAAGGTTTTCGGGTTTGTTTTGTTTGTTTGCTTTCGAGAAGTTGGTAACTAACCCAAGTGTCCGGGCCATGAAGGGTGACGCCAAAAGATCTCGTTCATTTGCAACCTGGTTGGCAGCTGACTGCCGTGGGCAGCTCTCCTCTGCCGCCAGAGCCCCGCAGTTAAGGCTTGGAAAGCCACAGCGTTAATAGGAACCAGGCAGGGAAAGTGAAGTTGAAACCAGGAATGTGTCGCGGAGCCTTCCAGCTCTGCTCAGCGGCGTGAGGCCTGCAGCGGTCACGCAGCACCGCAGCTCGGGCTGTGACGCTTCACGGGAAGGCGCTGGCGAGGGGCGCTTGGGCTCAGGCTCCGGAGCTTTCTGGGTGCCTCCATCCAAGCTGAAGACCGCCAGAGAACCTGCCCGGGCTGCAGGGACCCAACCGGGTATTGAAGCCCTGGCCCTCCTTGCGACTCAGCCAGAACATGAGCAATGGGTGGGAGAGCAGGGGAGGGGGAGGGCTGGATGAGGTGCACTGGCCATTTGGCAAAGGGTTCCCTCCTTCAGGCCTACAGACCTGGAGGTGAGACTCAAGGACGAGAAGGAAGTAGGTGTGGACACGGACCTCCCAGGTGCTCAGCTAACTGGCAGAAAATTGATTGGATGCTACCGGTCTCCCAAGTTAACCTGGAAAACCCACCACACAACTGCACCTGCCTGAGAAAATAAACAAGAGGGTGGCTTTTAGCAAGGCTGTGGCCTGGAGCCCCCTCATCTGCTTCTCTCCTGGCCCCACTCTGCCAGCCACGTGCATGCCACGTTGGAACTCGTGTGTCTGCAAGGAGCTCAGTGTTACCTCCAGTTAGAAGCATGGCCGTCAGCCTCCCTGCAGGCTAGGTGCCTCTCATTAAAGATGAAGGTGTCCATCATTGAAGTGCTGTGCTTCCAGGGTCAATGCCACTGCTCTGGGCAGGGGGTGTTAGGATCAGGTGGGGGGCTAGAGCAAGAGGGAACCCCCACTGCTACCCCATCATGGCTAGTCCTCTGGACGAAAGTCTTCAGGGCAAAATGCATGGCCCAGAGTCCACACCGCTAAGTGAGTGCTTAGCCTGCAGCTCGATTTCCTGCTTTTCTCTTGTGTCTTTTACTTAAGGTTTGCCTTTTCATGAAAAGCTTGGCCACATTCAGAAAGCAGAGCTATCAAATGACCTTTTCTTACCAGGGGCTCGAGCTGTCATTCATTATATTACACGCGTATGTTTGTAAAAATATGTGTGTATGTATAATAATCATCACCTTACAATCATAAAAGAGAGTTTATTTTCATTGTAGAAAAGTTGGGAAAAAACTAAATAGATAAGAAAACGCTAGCCATTCATGATTGCATCACTCAGAGATTAAAAACAATTCATTCACATATTCGTCACACTTTATTTTTCCAGCAGACATTATTTTACATACTTGAGGTCACACTGAATAAATGATTTTATATCTGACTTTTTTTTTCTGTTAGTGTTGTACTGTAGGTAGATTTATTTTTCATCTTCCTAAGAGGCACGCATCTGGTTCAGGTTAATTTTAATTTTGTTTAATACAGATATTTCCATCTGGTTGGAGAGCGAGGAAGGCAGAAGAGACTTCCTCAGCTGCTTTGAGACATTCATCAGTTGATGTCTGTCTGTCCTCTGGACCTCTGCAGCCTGCTGGTGGTTTGAACCAAAAAGAATCGAGTCACCCGCCACCAGTTCCCAAAATGTCAATTCTGTGAAAGGACATTGGCCACCCAGAGCTAAAAAGTAGTCCGGTCTCCCTTACAGAAGAGTTCCAAGAGAGACCCAGAGGGACACAAGGACGGGTCTGATGCCACCAAGCAACCAGACGACTGCAGCAGGGTGGTCCCCTCCTCTGTCCTGAGCCCTGCTCCTGACCAGGCAGGTGGGGGGCTGATGGGGTCCCCAACTCCCCATCAGCTACTTTTGTTGCCGTGTCGATTCGTTGATCCCAGCAGTGTGGGGAAGCCCCCTGGTAAGAGCTAACTGTGCCTTCCAACCGTAAGGAATCCCAGTGTCTCTTCACCAGACCGAAGCCCTGGAGCCAGGCTCGGAGAGCAGTCTGGGAAGACATTTTCCGTTGGCTTTGGCGCAGTGGGATGGGCCGTTGTTCCTCTGCCTCGTTGTGGTATGTGAGGAAGGGCCTGCAGGGCCTTGGCTCAGTGGAGTAAGAGACAAGGAATCTCACTACGACGTCGACCCTTACTGGCTTTAGCCAGAATAAATTTAAAAAACAAAAATTTTAAAAAGCCCTCTTCTTGGTTCAGCATCCAATTTGCCAGTTTGTAGATCTGCCCTTAAATGTGCAGATAGATAATGTTCACTTCAGCGAGAAGCACTCGGGAAAATTCCAAACGACCATCTCTCGGGAGCTCGTCCTTTGTGCCAGACACCCTGACAGACACGGCAGATTCAGAGGCAAGTTGTGTCCCCGGCTGCACCCAGGAACTCTGTAGCCATGCATCAGTGAAAGATGGATCACATGCTGTGATAGTAATTCATGTTAGAATTCGGAAAATAGCATAAATCAGCGAATTTTCTACCTTTTTCATCTCGTTGCACATATAAACTAATTATTAAAATTCTGTGATAGACCAAAATATATATATTATATTTTTTGCCAATCTGATGAAAAAATAGGTATGGTTTTAATTTATTCATACCAGACTACTATTGCTGTGTTGGCTGTCGTTATTTTTTAATTTGACAATCTCAGGGAAGAGAGTTCCGTGCCCCGGCTGAACAGTCAGGCACTGCCTATTGTAGAAATGCCCGGGGCACGCCAGGTGACAATGGTGGCCCAAATGATAGGCAGCTGTGAGCCTCTCTTTTCTCAATGCCTCGTTGCCATGGTCTTTAAAACAAGGCCAGCGCCGGCTCCTGCCTCCCTGCGAGGCTGCCGTCGGGGTCAGTGAGGCAGGAGCTTCACTGCAGGAGCATCACTGACCCCCAACGGCAGCCTCCCAGGGAGGCAGGGGCGTCCCACCCGCATACGTCAGGTGCTCACTAAAGAGCAATCGTAAAAAAATGCGCGGTGTCCTCAAAGTCAATGGGGGACCCCATGTGGCAGTAGCACTTCTGATTCTGATCACAGTGGTACTGGTGACTTCTCCCATCAGTGGCCCCCAACGCCCACACAGTACACCTAAAAGTGGGAAAGTTAGTCCAGCATCTGTTTACTGAGTATCTACTATGTGCCACTGTAAATATGTTTTACCGGAGATAATCCACTGTCCCCTTAACCAAACAAGGTGTCTGAAGTTACACAGGATGACCCGCCCACACGCACTCAGAGCAGGGGATGAGTCAGAATGAAACCCCAGGCCATCTGACGCCCAGCCCCCGCTCTCTGGGCACTAGCCCTGCTGTCCCTCAGCCTGTCTATCTCCAGCCTGGTGAGAAGACTCAGTGCGGTGATGCACATAAGGCCACCAGCAGGGGACTGGCTGCTGCTTACACAGACACCCTCCCATTCGACACTTCCTGGGCACCTACCAAAGGACGGCGGTGGCTATGGGCGCAGGTCTGGGGGGAGGGGTGTATGTATTCTTTTTGAGAGGTTCCTCTGGGCAACAATAAAGCCAGAGGAAGAAATGGCCTTGCGCCCACTCCCCTAGCATGTCTGTTTGTATGTCTCCCGTGTGTCAGGGCCCCTGTGGAACGTTAAAGAGGAATCCGTCTGTAGGGCCAAGGCCCTGTGCTCAGGAGACCCAGGGCTGCCCGTCAAGCTCGGGGTGGCCGCACTAGAAGCACATGTGGTAAAGGAACGTTCTTTGGGGTTCTTCAAAGTATGGAGTGGCCTAGGCTTGGAGATCAGACTGAAACTGAGCCCCAAGCTCAGTTCTGCCCTATTTTAGCTATTCATCCCTGGGCTTAGTTTCGCTTGCTAAATCACTCAAAGTTTGGTGTGTGTGTTTTTTCTGTTATAAAATGTAATATTAGTACAATAGCCAAGTGTTGGAAGCAACCTAGGTGCCCATCAGTAAATGAATAGATCAGAAAACTATGGTACCGTTACACAATGGAATTCTATGCAGCAGGAAGAAAGAAGGAGCTCCTACCCTTTACAACAGCATGGATGGAACTGGAAAGCATTATGCTGAGTGAAATAAGCCAGGCAGTAAAAGATACATACTATGTAATCTCACCTTTAACAGGAACCTAAACAACAAAACAAACAAACAAGCAAAATATAACCAAAGACATTGAAATAGAGAATAGCCTGACAGTGACCAGAGGGGAGAGGGGAGGGAATTTCAAGGGGAAAGGGGAAAGAGGAAGGGTTTGCAGGAACAAGTATAAAGGACACATGGACAAAAACTGTGGGGGGGGGGGGAATGGAAATGGGAAGGAGGTGGGGAGGGCTGCCGGGATAGGCTGGGATGGGAATAAAAGACAGAAAACTGAACTTGAACAACAATTAAAATAAAATAAAATAAGATAAAATAAAATAAATGTAATATTAGGTAAAAGGTACAAAGCCCTTTGCACCCAATGCTGTACAATGTGTGTGAAACACACATGAGCTTTATTATTATCACCATTATTATTGCTGTTTTCATCATCATCATTGTTGTCACCTATACTTACGGGGTGAGAGAGGCCTTCACAGGAAAAGAGGTAATCAGGCGTGGTTTTAGCAGACATGCGGGGACCGCCACAGAGTTTGAAGGCCGAAGCACATCCAAGAGGAGAGTTTATGTAGAGACGTGGATGCCGGGGAGTGTTGCCCAGAGATGAGCAACACCTGGAATGACTGGACTAAAAGACGGAGTTCCGGATGAAGGGTGGTGAAAGGTATTGGTGACCAAGCCATGGGAGGTCTGGAATGGTAAGCTAAGGAGCATCAGTTCTGCCCTGAGTGCAAGTAAAGTTGCTGACCACCTTGGACCAAAGCTTGGTGTGGGAGCAGAGTGGCATCTGGATTGGAAGAGACTTGGAGATGTGCATGTCTAGAGAGATCAAGGGCGGGGGGAAGGTACAGGAAGGGTGGAGTTAGTACCATAGTAGCCAATCGGAAGAAATGCAAGTTAGGGGGCTGAGGGTTACCTCTAAGTACTGCAGGATGGGTTTCAACCTCGTGCCCCCCGAAAGTCTTTACCTTCATTAGCTCATGAAATCAACAAGATGTTGCAATTTTAAAATATATGTGTAAAGGATTCCATGACCGCAGAACTGACTCCCAATGTTCCTGGCAGACTTAAAGTGTGAATTCTGTCTTCTGATGTCTCAGATTGATGGCCAGGGGAAGACTGAATCTCATGTAGCTAGGAAAATCTGCTTCCAGAATCTGCTCTCTCCCAGCAAATGGCATCTGCAGGTCCAAGTCTTTTAGAAGATCTGAGAGAATCGGGGTAGGGGGTAGGAGGAAGAGAGGGAGAGAAAAGAAAAGGGAAAGAAGAAGTATGTGATTCCTTCTTTGTGTACTCAGTTCTCTGGTTCTATTTAAGAAGTTCTAATTTAAAATGTAGGCCAACAACTTTTCAGGAAGACTTTTATTGTGTAATGTCACAGACCCCTGAACAAATTTTTTCTCCCCTACTCAGAACTTCTGCAGGGGAGCTAGAGATGAAACAACTGTTGTCCCCAGCCTCGGGGAGCCCGTGTCCAACACAGGACACTGGCATGGAAATACTAGAATGGAGGCCATGCAGCGACCAGACGGGGAGCCCAGAGAAATGGCCTCATCTGCCTGAAGAGGAAGGCAGGGATTTTGGAGGAGGATGAAGACAATCTGTTTGTGCCACAGTGGTGGAGATGCATTTGCCATATGGTGACCATATTTTTTGAATAAAAAATTGGGATGGATGATCTGACACCAGGTTTGTCGATGGTACCGAATATTTGAAATCAAGGCTGTCCAAGGAAACCCAGGACATATGGCCACCATCACCAGTCATTATCATGCATAGATTGGGCATGGTTTGCTCCAGGATTCAGGCGGATGATTTGCATACATGCTCAGCTACGGATGCATAAGAACTCTGTTTCCTGACCTTTCCCATCAGACAAGGCAAAGGCTAGGGTCCTAAGTAATTCATATCCTGTACAGAGCCAGGCAGGCCAGAATGCTAGAACGTTAGGGCTGGAAAGACCTTGAGTGGACCACCTGGTCTAAACTTCACCCTGACCCTCTGGGTGGAGACACGGAAGCACGTCCCTCAAAAGCACACAGCCAAGATGGGAGGGAGTTGGCACTGGGTGTGGTCCAAAGCTTGGCCTTAGCCCCATGAAGCTGATATCCGATAGACTCTCCCTTAACAAACAGCCACAGTGTTATCTTTGATGGACTTGAGTTCAGCTATTGCCAGGCTATTGGTGAGGATCCTAAGATGAATATAATGGTGCCAAGCATTTAAGAGGCAGAGGAGGTGGTGGCGACAAAGTTGGCAAAGCCAAAGAATGCCAAAGATGCTCGTCCTCTCGTATTCTGCTGGTAATTCTCCATCGGTATTAGGGTTGTGCCAAAAAGAGAGGAATCACAGCACAAGAGTGGGGGATTTACTTATGAGTATTCAGGAATCCGAGTTCAGTCTCAGCTAGGCAAGTGGAAAATTGGAAGACCAAGTGTCTTTCTCTAAGTTGGGAGCAGGGAAAGATGGAAACCCATTTGATGACCGTGTACATTGATCTCTAATCCCCAGTCTTTCCAACTCAGGAGGAGGACACATTCTAGAATGGTATATGACAAGTCACACTTAGTACCTTCAATGCCCCGCAAAATTAACCCTGGCTGATGTGGCTCACTGGCTTGAGCACCGGCTTGTGAACTAAATGGTCACAGGTTCGATTCCCCGTCAGAGCATATGACTGGGTCGTGGGCCAGATCCCCAGTAGGGGTCACACGAGAAGCAATCGCACATTGATATTTCTCCCCCTGTCTTTCTCCCTCCCTTCCCCTCTCTCGAAAAATTAATAAATAAAATCTTTAAAAAATTGTAGGATACCTGTCCAGCATCTGAGAAAGGTAGAAAAAGAAGTAGATTTTTATCTAGGTCAACAAACATCAGCCCAGAACTCCGAAATCAGAAGGGTGCAGACGTGGCCCTCAGTGTGAGTCTGGGCTGGTGTGCGTGACTCTCCCTCTGGAATTCAACAGCAGTCCCACCTTGAGGATCCCCCTGGTCCAGGCTACAGACCACCCATGCATTTCCTTGCCTTTTCTCTGCTCTGCTCTGCTCTGCTTCACTTCAGTTCCTTCCACTTTTCATTTCACCCTACCTAGGCTGTCATAAATAGTGACTTGAATTCTGTACAAATTGTTCTTTGCCTAGATGCTGTTAGGATTTGAGACACTCTTTAGATATATTGATCTTTCTTAGGCATCCATCTATCTATCCACCCATCCACACATCCATCTCTCTTACCATTCTCCCTGCCAGGCATTTATCCATTCTTCCCTTCAATTCATATCAGCAGGCATTTTCTGAATCACATCTAAGTGCCAAGGACCTACGTAATATCCTCTGGCAATGAAGATAAATATGACCTAGACCTTGAATTAGAGGCATCACTTGTGAGCTAGAAGGCAGGCTTGTAGTTATGTCTCGGAAAGTGCCATGGACTTGAGAAGCACTTGGCAAGGGCAGCACCTAGGGTGTGACTACAGCTTTCCTGAGCAGAAGTTGACTGTGTGAAGGGAGAAGGTAGGCAGGAAACACAAGGCTGAGAGCTGTTAAGGCAAAAAGCATGGTGACATGAATACCTGCCAACAGCTTGGTGTTTCTAGAGTATGAGGTGGAGAGTAACAAGGCCACGTCTGAAGAGCTAAGCAGGGTCCAAGTCAGAATGAAAAACAAGCCACCAGCAAGGGTATTTTTAACCTGATGCTGTCACACGTCGAGGGTGGCCAGCGGCAGGACTTTCAGTTACAAAACCAGTACAGCCTCAGGCAGACAAGGATAGATCAGATGCTCTATCCGTGCACTGACCTTTCTGGTGGGCAGCATAAGGACCCCCAAAGATGTCCACAACTTAAGCCCCTGAACCTGGCAGCACGTAACCTAAAGTAGAAAAGGGAACTCTGCTGATGTGATTAAAGATCTCGAGACGGGGAGATGGTCTGGACTACCCAGGGTGCTCAGGATAATCACCAGGGCATCAAAGGGTTAAAAGGAGGGTCAGCTTCCTAGAAACATCACCACGGGGGCAGAGGTCAGAATGATGTGACTGCTGGAAGGGGCCACAGGCCAAGGCATGTGGGCAGTCTCTAGGATGGGAAATGGCAAAGAACAGACTGTCCTGCTGAGTGGCCACAGCCCTTCTGACCCTTGGAATTAGCCCTGTATGACCCATTTCAAACTCCTCATCTCCAAAACTCTAACAGAACACATGTGACTGTTTTAAGTCGCTAAACTGGTGATAATTTGTCAAAAGATACATCTAAGAGACAGTTGTAGGTCGTGACTTGCTTCCTTTCAATTGCCACTGGGCAGACCCTGGTTCCTCCCAAAGTACTATTACTTTATTAAGTGTGGAGAGGCAATGTGGGGAAGATCCGGAGCTCAATGAAGGGCAGTCCGCGTATTGATCCCCCGGCACGGCTGGGTGCTTCAGTGGGCGTCACCATGCATCAGCTATACTCCTGGTCCTGCCTTTTCTTCCTCTGTGAGTTTAGTCCACCCCCCTGGACCCTCCGGTCCTTATTTATCTCTAAGATAAATAACATAATGTAGATGCATCATTCCAAATTTATAAACTTTTTAAGTGTTCTTAAGTGATCATGTATTTATAACGTGTTTGTGACTAAGCATGTATATTCAACAGGGAGCTGATGCCACCCCCAAAGAGGTTCAATTAGTTCCTGGGAGAATGGGGAGACCCTTTCTATGTTTAAAGCACCAATATATAGATAGTATATAAATAAATACACAGTACATCTATGTTATAAACATTTCATAGGAGAGGGACAATTTTTAAAAAGTGTCCAGAAAGTTTCCATTTTAGTATTTTACTGACAGAAACAATGTTGAAAACTATTTATCCAGTGAATGCTCACCACACTTTGCCATATGGTAAAATAGTTTAAGGGGCACCAGCAAGACGATGGAGCAGAGAAAACCAGGGAACTGTCTGAAGTCAGAAGTTGCAGCTTAATTTGATTCCTCCGCTTGGCTATGTGGTCCACCCTAAGCTTGGTCCCTTTATGTGTGAGAGGAAGAATCCACCTCATATCGTGGTTGTTAGTATTTCAATAGATCATATAGCTAGATGAGAGGTAGGAAGATAGCTATAGATTTATAGATGCACATATACATGATATGGGGCCAGAGATGGAGATGGAGAAGCAAGTGGAGACAGAGATGGAGGAGAAGAAGGTGGAGATGGAGATGGAGACGGAGATGGAGAGGGAGCTGTGACAGAGCTGGAGACAGAGATGGAGACAGAGATGGAGACAGAGACAGAGAAGAAGGTGGAGGAGAAGGTGGAGACAGAGACGGAGAAGTGGATGGAGAGGAAGGGGGACATAAGTGACCGGCACACAGTGCAGCTCTCAGTGATCACTGGCTTCTTCCTTCTCATCTTTTTGCTCCTTAGAAGATTGCTATTAGGACCCTCGTCTTGCTGTCCTTCACACCCCTCCCCCGTTGCCACATATTTTGGAATCAACATGTGGAAATCAATAACATACAGAAGCTTGTAGCTTTATTTCAGTTTCTGATTAGTTGAGGTTGAGCCTAAAATAGGCACACTTAATTATCCCAGAGCCCTGCAAGGAGATGGCCCGGCAGTGTCTGACCCCTTGACCAGTGATGAAAGTGAGGCCCAGAGGGTGGCTTGCCCAAGCTCGGCTGGCTGGTCAGTCACAGCGCTGCCACATTGTCACAGGTTTCTGGCACCTCCCAACACCATGTGGTCCAAATGCAACAGAGCTGAAGGCCCAAAGTAGCAGGTCTGTTGCCCCCGTATTATTACTACTCCGTCACCAAGACACTGGTCATGCTCCCAAGGACAGACCTTCTGCAGAGTCACCGCCTGTTTACGCCAGATATGATACAAGGAATGACACGGGACAGAGTGTTGTTGTCAGAATAAGGACACCGTGTCATGACACAGTGTTCCCTTTATGAACATCCCCTGGGGGTAAATTCGAATCCAGACACAAGAGGGGGCATAGAAAGGCTTCGTAAGGACAGGCTTCTCTCCTTCAGTTCGGCGACCACCGTGGATTACAATGACCGTGTGTTCCTCTTTGCTTGGCTGCCAGGAACCTCAGAGCCACGTTTGTGTTTCCTCCCTAACATCCGTATGGGGTTTCTCTGGGCTTTGGTTTATGTGCGTTTTCTTCTTTATCTCTCCCTCTGCTTCACCATCCCCAGAAGCCCGGTGGCTAACTCGTTCTCTCAGCAGCTAACCCCAGCATTTGTCCCCAGTAGAGGACCAGCACGGTTCTCTCCAGTCCCCTCATCTCTGACCCCAACAGGGTTGTCATCCTGTCTTTCCACAGCACATTTAGGTCAATATCACACTTAGTCTGTGACCCAGAAGACAGGGCAGGGGAGAGACCACTTGGACCTTGTTTCTTATTTGACACTGACCTTCAAAGATCGACTTAAGTGCTAGAAAGAAAATGCTGGACTGGACTCGGGGAACTAAAACCCTGCTCCCAGTTCAGACTTACAAATACGTACTGACTGCCTACTGTAGGTGTTGTTGTGGCTGAGCCCACACGCGCGTCGGGGCCAGGGGGGTGGTGGCTGGCAGGGGAACAGTGCCGGGTAGCCCTGTAAGCGCTATGGCAGGAGAGGCCCCCCAGAGTGCCAGGGGCTCAGTGTGGGGTGGGGTCCCAGCCTGAGCCGGTCGGAGGACTCTTCCGGCAGCTTCCCTCCAGCACGTGAACTGGAATTTAACAGTCAGGAGATTGAAAACTTCTGCCCACATGAAAACCCGCACACAATTGTGTATGGCGGTGTTATTGATAACTGCTAGCGGAGATGCAGCCAGGACACCCTTTCGTAGGTAAATGAATAAATAAACTGTGCGACGTCCATACAAGGAACTGTGATTCCGCAATAGAGAGAAATGAGCTGTTGAGTGTTGAAAAGACATGGAGGAACTTTGAGTGCATATCACTCAGTGAAAGAAGCCAAACCACGAAGGCGACGCACTGGGTGGTTCCGACGATACGACAATCTCAGAAAGGCAAAACTATGGAGACAGTGGAAAGCTCGGTGGCTGCCAAGGGTTTGGTGGCAGAACGTGAAGAATAAAAACCAACCAAAAAACCAAAAACCTATTATATATCTAATGCTCTTTTTACTTTAATTTGAACTTCTTCCAAACTTGTTATTTCACCTTTATCCATGAGATCTAAACTCTGCCAGCCTCTACCAATGAACTTGCTTCTCGGCACACTGAGGGTCACTTAAGTGTGAGAAACAGTTAACAGTCAGTGTGCTGGTCATTCGGTCGCTACCCTTTTATAGATTTCTGTGCCCATGGTCTAAAAACAGGATAGATCATTGTTAACCATTTGTGTTCATTTTCTAGTGCTGCCAAAGAAAAATACCACCCCATGGGTAGCTTAAAACAAGAGAAATGCATCTTCTCTCAGTCCAGGAGGCCCGAAATCTTGAAATGAGGATGTCGGTGGTATTGCTTCCCCTGGGGGCTCTGAGGAAGACTCCCTCCCCCGCCTCCCCCAGCTTCGGTGGCTGTTGGCTCCAGTCCTTGGTGTTCCTTGGCTTGCGGCTGCCTCGCCCAGATCTCTGCCTGCATCTTCATGTTGCCTTCTATCTCTGTCTCTCCTGAGTCTCTGTGTCTCAAGTCTTCATTTCCAATTTTTTCCTCTTACAAGAACACTGGTCGTTGGATTGAGGATTCACTCCAAATCCAGGATGATTTCATCTCAAGATCTTTAATTTCCATCTGCAAAGATCCTATTTGCAATACCTTTGGAACACAGACGACCCACAGTGACGTTGTACAGATGAGCAAAATGAGGTTCAGGGCGGTTAGGTGACTGGCCCCGAGCACAGCTGGTAAGTAGAACACCCTGACACTGGAACTCAGCTCCTAGAATGTGCAACCCTGGATCTCAGAAATTATCAACAGAAGATGCACATACTTCATTCAGAGACAACAAGAATTAAGGATGTGTTAGTTGGAACTTCTGAGAAAGAGACACATCCTTTCTTTCCTGTTGAAGTGCACAAGTTCTGTATGGCTGCATCGCGATTACTCTCAAACTCTGTGGATGAAAACAACAAACACGTATTACCTCATAGGTTTTGTGGGTCAGCCGAGCCTTCTGTGTGGGCTGCCTACAGGTTGCCGGCAGGGTTGTGCTGGGCCTGCAGCCACGCCCAGGCTCGGCTGGGGAAGGCCCACTTCCAGGCTCATTCAGGGGCTTGTGGGAAAGCTCATTCCTCGCAGGCTGGTGGACTGAGAACGTCCTCTGCTCCTCGTCACCGGGGCCTTCCCACAGGGCGGCTCACATCACGACAGCGTGCTTATCAGGGCAAACCAGTAAGAGGAGCCAGAGAGGGTGTGCAAGGAAAATAGAGCGGTCACCATCTATCAGAGCCTCATCTTGGACAGGTCGTCTCAACCCTGAAGTCACTGAGTCCAGCCCATATTCAGAAGGAGATTCCTCAAGAGGAGAACACCAAGAGGTAGAAATCATCGGGACTCACCGTGGAGCCTTCCAGAGGGAGCTGCTGAAGTAGACCTGCAGTGTTCTGTGGGGGAGAGGTGGGGAGGTGTGAGGACTAAGGCTAGGATGGGCACTTCGTTCGACAAAGAGACAGCTAGGGGTCTCCCAGAACCATGGCAGGGGACTGGGGATGATACCAGCATCAAAGGTTGCAGAAAGAAGAGACCCAGAAAAACCAGGTCCTTGGCTGAACCTCTTGATCAACCCTCACCTGAAGCCAAAAATCTCCGCACTGTTCAGACAATGGTGAGCCAACAAATAGAGCCCATGGAGAGGCTAACAGGTTTGTGACGCTGCATATAAACCCAGTCAAGGAGGAGAAAATAGCTCCCTGAGTGTATTTGCCTCTTCAGAGAGGTTGTGGACCCTGTCTCGTCATTCATTATCGTTTGCTTACTAACAAGCCAGGTCAGTTTTGTGAGCTGAACTGGGGGATCTCCAGCGGCCCAGGGGTGGGCTTTGTGGCTGCGCCCACATCCACGCTGTGTGGGAGGCGTCCCCACGTTGCACCAGGAGCTCTGAAATCAGGCGCTCGATTGGGTCAAGGACAGTCTACACCTGAGCCCAGAGCCACAGCCCCCAAATCCCAGGGACCATTTCTTTGGCTGTGTTCACAGGTGGGTTTTTAACAAAATGAGTAATGAGATCTTACCTCCAAATCCCTCTTCCCTGGTGAATTCTCTGAGGGGGGTGGGGGGAGGGGTCTGCTGGTCTGAGGACAGCTCCTCGGGCCTGTTTCTCTCCTGCTGGTGAAACTGTACTGTTTTCCTTCTTTGCCGCCCCACCCCCCACCCCCCAGCAGCAACTGGCACAGAGACCACCAACCATTACCCCACCTTTCCCTGTCTCGCCGAAGAACGTGGTGACCGCCGCGTAGGCCTCATCTTCCCTCTCCCCACCAGACTCTGAGGGGCACTGCCTTGGAGAAACTCACACGGCAGCTGTGGACACGTATGTGCCTGCACTGCGCTTCTTTTGGAATGATACACCCCTTTTTCATTTTTGTAGGNTGTGTTTCTCTCCTGCTGGTGAAACTGTACTGTTTTCCTTCTTTGCCGCCCCACCCCCCACCCCCCAGCAGCAACTGGCACAGAGACCACCAACCATTACCCCGCCTTTCCCTGTCTCGCCGAAGAACGTGGTGACCGCCGCGTAGGCCTCATCTTCCCTCTCCCCACCACACTCTGAGGGGCACTGCCTTGGAGAAACTCACACGGCAGCTGTGGACACGTATGTGCCTGCACTGCGCTTCTTTTGGAATGATACACCCCTTTTTCATTTTTGTAGGAGTGTCCACTTCTTTCCTGCTACCCAATGAACAGTATCTAATCTTGAAGTCTGAAGTCAGTTTTCTGATGGAAACGACAGTGACAGAACCACACCTTCTGCTTCGGGGACTGTGACCCTCCCCCAGGCAGACACCTGGCCCCCCACAAGCTGCTCCGCCTTGATCCCAGAGGTAAGAGATAACTATTCCCTAGACACGCAGCACCTGACTCACGAGGAAGAAAAGAAAGGTTGAGAGGGGATAATAAAGTGTGGATTTATTTGGCTTTTCCCTTTCTTCTTAAATTTTATTTGCAAAATTGTAATGTCTAGAGAGTAGCATTTCCTTTTATTTATTTTCTTTCAAACCGTAGTGAATAGTTCTGGCTCTAAGTAGCTAAATTCTATACTGAAAATGACTAGACACGGACAGTGTGGCGCAAACGCTGTCTCAAGGTGACGGGGTCACACGCTATCAAGGGCTGTGGAAGTGCGGGCGGATCGGGGAGCCCCTTCAGCTCTGAGGGGCTGGGGTTCTTTCCGCTGAAGGGGCACTGACACGGGTGGGGTGGCGTCTGTTGGTCTTCTCCTAGGATGCGCATCCACAGTGAATTGCTTCGTTTCTCCTGTTGTTTCTTTGTCTTCCAGGGAGATGGTTTAATGCTGTTCGCAGCAGCCCTTATAAACAGGCTCCTTCACTGTTCTCCATCGGGCTCCTCTTCTCCACGCAGCGCATGGGGCCCACTCAAGCCATTCGACTCTGCAAAGTGCTCCGGATGCAAACCCCCGGGACGCACCTCTGTCAACAACTGGGGAGAATAGGAAGCTCCCCTCAGGGGTGTGGGTCCCTGATAGGACTCGGCATCACGACCTCTAAAGTGACTTGTACTGTTTAGTATTATAACGTCATCCATTCCTCCAGTTGCCATCTTCGCGTGTTTTGCCAGATGCTTCACCCCCTCCCTTCTGACCCTCTCGGCTTTGCTGCACGGTGTGAACACGGTCCACCCCAGCGGGGGGGAACCCAGGTTCTGACAGGTCCTATCATGTGTCCCAGTCACACGGGTAGTCAATACCCTCGGCCAAAAGGGCCTGATAGTGACGCTTTCTTCCTCGCCCTCTGCCTCCTGCACGGCTTATAGTTCGTTCGTTTCTTTGGTGGCGTACTCACACCGCGTCGCTCACGTTCTGTGCTCAGGCAGGCAATCGCTTGCACTTCTGATCTCTTGCTGGAGCTCAGAGAGAGGAAGGAATGGAACTCTTGAGACCGGAAGGCCCAGGCACAGGTGATAAGGGTCCAAGCGAGACCAGAAAGGGCAGGAGGTGAGGTGGCTAATGGACTCCCACCAGCTGCCCACGGAGAACCCAGGGGGCCTGGAGGCTGGGAATTGTTAGCCAGGCGAAAAGAGCATTTTCAATGATCCCAGGGGAAAGACATTTAGCCAGGACAATGAGGCCATTTAGACTGACCATATTTTGTGTTGAAACCAAGGGAATTCCTGGTTCAGCCTACCTCAGCTTTCTTTACTTCGCTGGGCAAAGAAGCTGGTGAAAGAACACAGGAGTTTCTACTTGGCCTTGGTGACCAGAGAAGGGGCCAGCAAGGAGCTCCCTGTGAGCCCTGTGGGATCCCCACATTCATGGGATGACGGGTATATGCAGAGGGGCACATGGGCAAGTGACAGTCATTGAAAACAAAATGATGAGGTTGTAATAAAGCCGAAGAAGAAAAGAGGAGGGTCACAGGGCGAGCAGACTGTCAGCCACAGAGAGCGCAAAGGTTGCTTTGATGAGGCAAGTTCAGGCCACTCTGGGAGGCCACTCAGCCTGGCTGGGGTTGGGGGGTAGGAGACAATGGAGAAGATGATCCTTTACTGGGGCTGGAAGGTGCCAAGGAGTTAGCATCTCAGAGATTCTGGGGAGAGATTTTTAGGAAGAGGGAGCATGAGTCTGGGTGCAGTGATCTCTGAATCACAATGTGCATTTAATTGAAAAGTAAAATAACGTTTACATTTAAGGGAGAATGCCTTTATGCATTTTGAGGGTGGTTTATTTTGATCTCCATGACCCAAGATTGGAATCACACCTCCTCCAGGAAGTCTTCTGTGATGTTCCCACACCCATTTCACTTCTCTACCTCTCAGCATTCTCTGGATAAAAACAAAACTGTATTCTAATTTCTATCTTAGCCCTCTCATTTGATGTGGGGATGACGGCCACAGTTTCGCCATGAGTTCTTGGGGGACAGTATTCTTGCTGTGGAATTTCTCAGATTTCCTAACAGGTCCCATTCATAACACTCACCAGCAAACTGTGGTTCCTGATGACTGACTCTTTACAAATACTAGATTTCCCACTATAAGAAAATCAAACCAAGACAAAATAAAACCTTGCCATGTTATATTTAAAACCTCATATTTTTCTGAGCCCGATGTCCTCTCCATTTTTAGGCTACCAATTTCAGCTCTTTAGAAATTGATTCTATACCAATGTATTACCCTCCAAAACTTCAGGTACAAAGCCTTCTTTGTTAGATTTCCGAAGGTGATCTGATTTTTTTCACACAGCACTTTCAAGTTTACAGGAAAGTTCCAGAATCACTCTCACTTTTTGCTTCACAACAGCCTGGAGGCACATTTTCTGCCCATTTGACGGGGGAAGATGCTTCAGCACCAGAGGACAGCCAGGGGTGGTCCCCATAAACCACAGAGGAGCAGGTGGACCCGAGGCTGTCCAACGTCAAATTTTGTTTGGCTTCAATACACTGGTTTCTATTTTGTCAAATTTTACGTTTCAAGTGCATACAGATGCATTTATCCGAGAAGGCTCACTCACTGTGAACTCCGGGCTGTGGGGAAACACAGACACCCCCTGGGGCTGTGGGATGGACTGCCAAGGTGCGCTGTGTCCGTGGGGCAAGGCACGGGTGCATTTTCACTCCTTCTCCTCACTGAAGGAATATAACTGGGGAGCAGGGTGTCGTGTTTCCTTCAAGCCCAGGACGAGGTTTCGCAAAGAGCTATTCAGGAGGAAGCCGAGATGGGAGAGCCTCCTCTAGATTTAAATCCAAAGGTGTTGACTATAAATGTTGCAACGTGAAAACAAAAATAGCTTGAGAATATGATGCTTTCAAGTAAAGCCGAAACATGGGAAGGAAACTCAAGAGGAGCGTCACCAACAACTGCAGTTAAGTGTCAACCTAATTGACCAGCTCAAGAAGACAATGGGATTTGAGGTGAACATATGGTGAGCTAGAGGTGAAGGCACTGTCCAGGGGTATTGTGACTTCTGGAGGCGGAAGGTGTGCTGGCAGCTCCTGAACTGAGCTGGGGTCTCTCCTGGCTTTGTGGTTTTGTGGAGACTGCACCTGGACAGATTCATGCAGACTTGGACTCTGTGGTATGAGAAGGATGCACACAAATTTGAAGGCGTTCCGCCAAGGGATCCAAAAGCATGTAAAAGAACAGTGGGATTACCTTTAATGGGCCCATGCAAAGACCAGCTGTGCGTACTTACCCTAAATGGCAACAGAAGGGAACCAGAAAAGTGACTGAAGGGTCGTGAAGATCAAAGGGCTGCAGGATTTGCTCTCGCTGGCGCAAGGGTCTACAATTGCAGACGTTGGAACAAACATAGTGTGCTGAAATGCAGGTTCCTGCTTCTCTTTAAAACCGTTTTCCTAGGAAGAGCTCTGTTTGGGGATCATTCAAAATCGACTCTTAGAAACTGTAAAAAAAAATGCATTTGGAAGGGGAAACCAGGAGTGCTCAGTAAAAGAACAGCTTAGCGGACCTCCCAAGACAGTTCATCATTGCTTCCTGTGGCAATGTGACACGAAAATAATAATCTGTCTCCATGCTGATCAACCTTCTATGCATTCTCCAAGCAGAGCTTTGGGGATAGAAGCAAGGCCCCTGAGAGTCTTCCATGAAGGTTAGGATATAGAACACCTCTTTGGAAGAAGTGCTGGCATGAACCTTGAAGAGAACATGAGTACCTTTCTGAAAGTGGGAGCTCAGGAACATCCAAAGAGAGAAAACAAGAAATCAGATCGAAAGAGGCAAAGTCCTGCCAAGTTAATTCTGCAGCTGATCTCCAGAAAAAAGGGAGACCACTAATAATGGACTCAAAGATACATATTTCCATTTATTTCCTGCATTCATTCACGGCCCTTGGAATTTAGCTGTAGACAAGACAGAAGGAACCCTCTAGGGAGTAAACTTCAAACCGATGCCTGAAGGTTGACTTGGAATTAAACAGGGTTGGGAAGAGAGCAGCACACAAGCAAGCTAGAGGCAGAAAGCCCGGTGCAGGATTAAGAGGGGTCCACACGGCTGCAAGGACCAGCGGTGCAAGACAAGCAAACTCAGAGCTATTCAGAATCTGAGCCAAGATCTATGTGAACCCTGAGTGGTTTTGGACATTACCCCCAAACCAACAGGGGAACCCTCGGAAAATCTCAAATAGAAAAACAGTGCGATATGGTTTGTACTTTAGAGCTATTGTCTTGGCTATCCAGTGGAGAATAGGTGGGAGGGGTAAGATGCTAGAGGCAGAAATTAGTAGTTTATTGCAGAAGTCCCAAAAAAGGGTCATAATGGTCTTGACTAGGAGTCATGGAGAACAGTGGTGGATTGGAGAGATTAAACACATTAAAACTATTCTAAAAGAGGCATCCAGGGAATTTACTTCTTCATTGAATTAGTGTTCAGGGAGGACTCAGTAAGGATGTCTAAGTTTCTCACTTGACATTGAACCTGTGGTGATGCCATTAATTAGAGAACACTGAAATGAAATAGTGATTTAGGAGTATGTCGGGGCATGGAAGTAAGATCACTATTGAGTTTGAGGTTTCTGTGAGAGAGCCACGTCTCAGGATAGTCATCACATTCGTGAATGGGAAGGTCTCAGATACAAGGAAGACCGGGACTGAGATGCAGCTCTGGGGGACATCATCACACGAGTGCTTAGTGTGGCCAGGGAGAAGGTGCATCACCAAGACACAAGGCAAAGGATTATTCTCATGCTATTTTTTAATGACATAGCCAACCTTGAGAAATGTCAGCATTGAATGGCTGGTAGAAGATGATCCTGGAATGAAGACTGCAAAGGGCACTTGGAGAGTCGAGAGTTCCAGTAGCATAGATACTAAGACTCTAGGAAGGCTCAGGCTGTGATGATGCAGAGATGACCTGCTGGTGACCTGATGACCTACTGGTCAGACAGGGCTTGTGTGACTTCCCAAAGAAGCCAGAGAGACTTCTGGAAGCAAGGGTCATTTGAATTGGGTCTAGAAGGTTGAAAAGGAATTTGCGGAAAATGAGATGTTGTATTCATCACGACTCAAACAGCTGTGGGCCTGCAGAACTTCTCTGAAGAAGGAGAAGCAGTTTCATGTTGCATTTCCAAAGGGGCTGTGGTGGAGGAATGTCTGAGAAGATGAGGGACATGGGAAGATCTGGGGCTGAAGAGCTTGAGCTGTTTTCTTACTGAAGTTGGGGATGCTCAGAGGTTTACAAGAAGGTAAGGACCAGGTGTCAGGCTGTTTGAGAATCATGTGTTTAGCGATTGTCTTGGAAACTGCAGATCTGTGGGGAGAGGAGGCCTTTTAGGACAGAGAATCGATAGGGTTTAGCTATTCATGCAGGAGATGCAGGGTGGGGTCCCACGGAGCTGGGCATCATCGATAATGTCATGGTGTTTGTCATAGGCCCCTGGGTGGAAGATTTTCCTTTTCTGGAAAGGCAAGAAGAGAGTTTTAGAGGTGGGCAAGGAATAGTTCAATCGGGGTGAACTTAATTCTGACAGCTGCCACCCACCTAGGTATTTTCATAAACAAACAAACAAATAAAAAAAACACCAACCACTGGACAGTAGTACTGACTAATTGCCAAGACCTGCAAGAAGAGAAAGGGATGCTCAAACCCTGGTGACAACAAGGTGTTCGACTCCCTAGAGATGAGTCAGCAGTTGCAGGCCAGGGGCTCACCACCATCATCAGTCTGCCCAGGTCCTTGACAGGGTGGGCGACTGTCTTCTACCGGACACCTGTGCTCTAGGAGCTTCACCCGTGTGGTCAGTCAGTGCTAGTGTCAATACTGCGGAGTCACCTACAGGAATGTCCAGTCACTTGCCCATGGTCGGAGTGTAAAAATGGCTGAGTTGAGTTTGTAGCCCATCTCCTTGTGGTTCTGAAGGGGCCTTTTCCTTTTGTACATCAGCTCTCTCTCCCTTCATTGATCGCACCTAAGATCAAGAATCACCCTGGCAAAATAGTTGGTTGACCCTCCTACTTTGATGCTTTTCGGCTTGCTGAATGGCTATGGGCCAAAAGAGAGGCTAAACGTTAGTGACGTGAGGCAGAGCAAATCAGTATGTGCCCAAGCACGATGATATTCTTGCTGACGAAAACTCTGTTGACAAAAACCCCACTTAGGTGACTGGTGAAACTGTGACCGAAATATCTTTTATTTTTATCCGTGAAGAAGCACCTCTCCCTCTAGAAGCTCCCCAAAATCCAGGGGAGAGGTAGTAGTTGGGACAACGCCATAGACACTCCCCACCCCCCATCTCTCCATATATGTTGAGCACCTCCCAGCTGACAGATGGTAGGTGGCATCCTTCTCTTTAGTCTCAAAGTGACAAAGGCATTACATCCCTGTGCTTCAGATAAGGAAATGAGGCTTAATGACTACGTTTTCCAAGGTCACGTCTCAGTCTGGGTTTCCATAGCTGTACGGGTGTCCTCCCGAACAGTCACCTGCAGGTTCGCTTCCTCGCTACACCGTGGCCACTGCGCAAGCGGAGGCTGAGCCTTCCATCCCTGGATCCCCAGTGCTTCCTGGTGTCGGCAGCACCGCGAACACATGCGCAGAAGCACACGTGTGCACAAAAGCCTACTACTCGTCGGGGATTTTACCGGGCACCAAGCTTCCAGTAGGGATGTTAATCATGTATGTATATTCCCCCTGATGGTGCGTTGCATTCATTGTTTGACCATAATCATCGTTCCTTGTGAAGAGGACAGTATTATCACCCATTTCTGTATATGTAGACACTAGGAATGGACGGGTACGAAAGCCCTGCCTCAGCTGACAGGGCTTGCTAAGGGGTGACAGGGAACTGAACCACGACTTCTAATCCCGAATCCTAAGCGATGGACACACATACCATGCAGCTCCCAAGATGCATGGGGCCCTGGGCATCTTAGGAAGGTTCTGGTCTCAGAGAGGTGATCTCCAAGAATAAACAGACACGTGTTCCCTTTTTCTCTTGCTTGGGCTGTATCTGTGGGTTCCAGTCAACGAGTCCACACTTTGGAAAAGGGTGACTGCCTGCCAGGGAGCAAAAGCAAGCAGGTCTGAGCAACAGTTACATCATGAAGAAGTTGAAGGCTTCTTTGAGGGTCCGTGGTTTTCGGGGTGTTTATCTGTCTCTTTTCAGCACAGCAAGAATATCCCGGCACAGCGGGATGTCCCGGCCACGGCACCGCCGGGGAGTGGGTAGGAACTGAGCAGTGAAATATGCCAGTATGGATTATTGCCATAATTGCTTTCTGGAAAACAACAAATTTAATTCCCAGGGGAACGTCATTAGAATTTGCCAGGTCCTCTGATGGGAAAAGTAAAATGCCCTTCCTAGAAATTTCTCACGCTCTGTGGTTTCCAGAGAGATTCCGAAGGCTGCAGGCACAGATAATACAGATACACGAATTTGGAGTCTTGGTTACATGCCCTGCTTCGTAAATGTCTGTGGGTGGGACTCTCCTGAAACAGACAAATGGCAAAGCCTTCAATGGTTTGTTGAACTATTGCCATGGGGTTAATGATTCCAGGGTCACACAGCCTGGGTTGAGTCCTGCTACGTAGTCACAAGGTCAAGGTCACACAACCCAGGTTTAGTTGTCTCTGAAATAGGCCTAATTCTCCCACCTTCCTCAGGTTTGTCAGGAGCTTTGTATAATGGAGTCCAGATTAGGCACTTGGCCTTGAGCCTGGCGCAGTATGTGTTAGCAATGATCATGATTAGAACATGTGTACCGATTCTTTTCTTCTCGGAGCACGTTACCACTGAGCTGTCTGACTTAAACGCCTCTTCTTCCTCCGTGACATCGCTTCCTTACGGAACTGACGAAGGCAGTTTTGTGCGCTCACGAAGCCCGACAAGGGCCCAGGCGTGATTGCTAGCGCCGGTGAAGTGGTCGTGGTCCCGGATTTCGTGGGGAGAGGGCCGGCGAACCGAACTGATGGGGGTCGAAGTCTGTGGCAAGACGGCTCCACTGTTTTCTCCTGGTAATTGAAATCATCACAATTCACTGCCTTCGTGGTTGGGCAGAAACCTGTTTGCAACAGCGAGCCCATCTTGAGGGAATCCACTGACCTGAGCAGTCATATAACACGTGAAGTTAATGGACAGAAATGATATTCATCTTCAGTTTATAATAGCATTTTCCTCTGCGGCCCCTAAACTTAGGGGCGGCCGGGGATGCTATCGCAGTGAGAGCGGTACCACCGGCAGATGCGTGACCTCTGTTGTATCCAACAATTATTGGATCTATGGTGAAATAAAATAAAAACCAACACAGGTTTTGACACTACGATAATAAATTATAAATTATGAAGTCTACGCCACTGAGGATCTTGTAAACAACAGGCTGGTCTCTTAGCAACAGACCAGGGAGAGCAGGTTGTGGATAGGAATGGAGCCGACAGGGCTGTTTTGCAGAGATTACTATCGAGGACCAGGAACGACATTGTGACGCCTGCCCAAGGCCCCCTTCCTGCCCCTCCCTCATTTCTCCAGTGGCCAAAAGGCGTCCTAGAATTTAAGAGCCTCTTGCCACCAACCTGGGTGCCCAAGACCCAAGATGAGGAACAGAGAGATAGGGGCCCTGGGAGTCGGTAGGTAGAGAGAGGGCCCCCACATGAGGGGGAGAGGAGAAGAGTCGGAATAAATGCATTCCTACTGGACCTTGCGTGGAAGTGCAAGTCCAAACAGGGGCTCCTGGGTTTCCTGCCCCCAACTCCTTCAGCTTTTACGATCTCTCCTAGGGTGCTTGTCACGGAGGAATTTAGACAAGACTCTGACAATATGCCAACAGGGTTTATTTTTAAATGTTGTTCCCGAAAGCACGAGAATATTAAGTTGGAGCAAATGCTGCTTGCATGCGTGGAGGGTTGTGGTCACACAGACACGGGAGGAAGGGTGCTGGGGTGCCAGGGGAGCAGACTTTAATTAACAGAGGCAGTTGGGCTAGAGGACTCCGTTGCCTGGAAGCAGCAGTGTGTGTGCGCGCGTGAGAGCGTGTGTGTGTGAGTATGTGTGTGTGCACACACCCGTGTGCATGTCAACTGCAGGGCATTTCCAGGGTTTGGGTGGAGAGAGAGGTTTTCTTTAATTAATTGGCTGTTTACCTCGAGCATCTTCCCTCCGTGGTTTAGACCATCACCTGTCCACAGGTTAGAAGTGAGGTTCAATAATGTCTCTTAGAGTAGAATTTTTCTTAAAAAAAAAATCCTGGACTCTTAGTAGGAAATGGCCTCCCTTTCTGTGATAGAAATAGCTGGCTCTATGGTCTCCAAACCACAAAGTGAACGGCATGCCCTGCCTACTTAGGAGGTTACGAAAACACCAGCCCTAATGGTACTGGAGTCCCATGATGGGCATCTCTTCCCATCACACGGGCTCCATGCATTTCATTGTTTCATCATAGAGGCGTCTGGTTCAAGGATGGAGGCTCTGGATGAATTTGGCGTGTCACTTTAAACTTTTCGGAGGTGCACACTGACTGTTCACAGAGAAAGAGAGGTTTCTCTGGCACTCCCCAGGGCCTCGTTTCTGTTCAGGTTCCTCTGATATCGTGCACGGTGGCTCGGTGACTTCTGAAGTGATTAGCTCCCTTCCAGAGGTTTTTAGAAGACATTCGTGCTTAGGATCCATCTGCTGGGATGAAATTCTATCTGGGGGCGGTGGTGCCTGGCCCCAGAGGGGAAGGGCTCTGGGATTGCCAGGTGCCCTCCCAGGTCCCCTGGGCATGGGCCTCTTCACATGAGAATCTCCAGCACCCAAAGCACCCCTGACCAGGAAGACAGCAGGGCCAGGTCTGCAGGGACCCCGGCAGATTCACCGATACCCGCCCATGGTCCCGAGCTTGGGCCCAGGGCCCAGAGTCCTTGGGGGACCCGGCTGTCTGCACTACGGTGGCCTGCCCCAGAGACAGGTCACTGACAGGCTCTCTGGCTTGCTTTTTCCCCTCTTTCTATTTTTTGTTAATTACAAAAGAAATGCGTCATCATATATTATCATGAAAAATCAACAACAAAGGAAATACAGAGTTATAAGGAAAATCTTCCCTCATCACCTATGCTAGTCCCCCCAAACTAAAATGTATTGCTCCCCCCAAAATACCACAGCAGATCTTTCTAGAGCTGAGTTTTCACTCTCCACAGGGGAGTTTCTGAGGAGAGGGAATAAGCTCACTTTTCCTCTTTAATTTGCTTATAGCTGGCGCGTTTCGGAGACATAAAAAGTAACCCGTGCTTTGATGTGCTCTGCTTATCTCATCAACGTCTCTCGGAGAGGTCTGAGCCCTCTGAATGGTGCCCCCACCACATGTTCCCTCTGACTCTGAGTCACCGAGCTGTACTTGTCCAGAACCTGTCCACCCTGGGTCCATGGACGGTGGAGTCTGACTCCACAGCGAGCCTCTACGCGGTTCTAGTAACTTCTGATCTTAGTCCGGTGAAGTTTCCCCTTCCCCGGCTGGATTCGCAGCCTGCATTTTACCCCACTGGTCTGGGAAACACAGCGTAGGGCTCGGCTTCTTCAGCGAGAAGGCAGAACAATTGACAGGCGTCAAGAGCAGCTCACGGTCACAGTTGCAACTTCAGGGACACAGTAGCAAGGCACCCGTGGACGGCTGTCAGCTCAGGCCCCGGCTGCCGAAGGGAAGCGGAGAACTCTCAAGGGGCCTGATTCCAATTCTGGAGGGGCCCTATTCCAACTAAATTACAGCTAGCGCTGTCGGGACAACTTCCCACCTAGCACCTTGAAGGCCTGCTGACCTCCAAGGGACGCCGCCTCGCTCTGGGTGAGTGCGGGGCGCGGCCCAGGCGGAGGGCAGCACGGAGCTGGTTCCCTGTCCTGTTGGTTGGCGGTTCCCTCTGGGCATCTGGTCCGGGTCGGCTCCCTGCCTGGCCCTATGCAGGCGCGTTTGAATGCGGCACCTCCAGGCTCTCTGGTCCCACAATGCAGTGCTCGGCTGGCAGGGGCTCAGCTGAACACTAAACGCTTGGCTCCGTTTCAACACGGCTGCCAAGATTTGGCAACCAGAGAGTTGCAGGAGAGCAGCAGGCTGCTAAACCCTTTCACATTTTTAATTAGATCCACACACCCATGTCTTTGAGCTATCATAAATATACAGATGACACAGAGAGTATTATTCGGGGTTCAAAGATGAAAAATAAGAAAGCCAACCCTTTAGAACAATATATCTTACCTTCTTAAAATAATTTTCCTGTGGTTAGTTTGGGGGCCAGGGAGGAAAAGTGAGGGCTGTGGTATTTGCTGGGGGGAACACCGCCTGCTGGAGGGTCTGCCCAGGTCTGGAAGCGCACAGGTCTCGGGCCACCGTGCTGTCATCCGGGCTTCGAGAACATCACCAGAAGAGGGCATTCTCGGCAGCGGCTCGGCTGGCTCCTGCAGCCAGGAACTCGCAGGGTGGCGTGTCGTGAGAGTGGTGGCCGAAGCCACCTCCCTGCTGTGCTCGCCGATAGCCTGCCCGTCCCACAGAGCTGGGCCCCTCTGCCCGGAAAAGCAGTCCCCGTGCCAGTCAGGTCGGTCGCTTCAACGTGGCAGTCCCTTTATCTCCTGTCCTGTGTCTGGGTCTCCTTCCCCGCAACATCATCACTGCCGCTTCTTACTTCTTCTAAAGCTTTCACCACAACACACACTCAGCCACCCCCACTCAGAACGAGCCCCTCACCCTCTGCACCACCCTCCACGCTCAGCTCCTGGGTGATTCCGCATGAGTGGGGGGCAGAAGTTCAGAGTTGGGGCCCACTAGTCCTGGGCTCCATCTCTGTCTCTGCCCCGTGGCTTCAGACGCAGGATTTCAATGCCCCCCCTTTGGCTCCTTCATCTGAGAGACCCTGAGCCCTTCCTGACCTCACTGACTGGCTCTGGGCATTAAACGATCTAGGTGCCAGGCTCGGCACTGCCAGCCCCCAGCATGCACTTCATGCGTCGTGGCCTGGGGGCATCGTGAGGCGGGGTGCCTCTGGGAGGGCCCGCTGACAGACGTCAGCCCTGGCTGGGTCTTGGGATTCCTCGTCCTGGCCCTGTCTCCTCTGTCCGTTGCAACAAAGACACCCATGCCTCTCAGACACGGACTGGAGTTAGATGAACTTGTTGCACGCTGGAGGCCAGCGTCCGCCCCGGTGTGCGGGTGTGCACGCCCTCCAAGGCAGAGATATGTTAGGGAGGAAATGAAACACTTGAAATGCCAGGAAGGACGACTCTCTGGTTGTCCCATCTGAGAACACGGCGTTTATAAATAGAAACCGCGCGAGCATCAAACGCGTCGCTGCACTGGGCTGTCAAACTCGCAGGCCCTGTTTATCACAAACTCCTCGCCCACCAGCCTGTCCCCCCGGGGGAAACCGCAGCCGCCTGTGGAGGTTCAGCGGCATCGGGCCTTTTCCCTTGTGCTTCTCCGATTGAGCTTCTCCCCTGTGGCTCCCCAGTAGCCCCTCTTCTACTGTGGCTGCATTTCTTTTGTACTTCACCTGCAGACAGGACTGGGTGGCCGGGGCCCGGTTCAAGGGCTGGAGAGAATTCTAGGGCAGGTTCAAAGGCTGAGGTCAGATGGGGCTGGTGGAACTTGGCCTGCTCAGCGTGCTCTGCAGTCACTTACACTTGCCAATGCCGCCCCCCTTTCCCCCACGCCACCAGCCACGGGGAATGCCTAGCTCCTCTGTCCCCCAAACCACCAGCTATGAGAGTCCTCTTTAATCAGGAGGAGAGAGAGGGTGCAGGCTGCTCTCTCACACATATGCGCACCCCCAGGCATGCACACAGGGACAGGGACACACACACACATTCACATGCAATGCAAACAGAACCGCTCGCTGCATGAGGAAGGTCACGGCTGGAAATGAAGAGAGGAGATATCACGTGACATCGAAGCCGGGCTGAGCCCTGGGCATCTCCAAGGTCCTAATCGGGCTCCTACGGGGAGGGCACAACTCTTTATAATTCAATATTTATACAGAACAGGGAGTAAAACAATGTAAAACCTGGTTACTGCCTTTCCTGGAGTAAAAGGTGTCAGGCTGAAGTGAGTCTTGCTTTCTGAGGTGCCCCTGGCTGCCACGTGCACGTCCTCCCCACCCCTGCACTGAGGGTTCTGCAACCCTGACCCGCCCTGTGGCTTCCACGGGGTGGGGTGCCAGGGCCCATGAACGAGCTGGTGCACCCCAGGCTCTTCAGGCTTCGTCTGCTCAGGGAGCTGTAAGGAAGCACCGCACACTGGGGTGAACAACAGACAGTTATTTTCTAGCCGTTCTGGAGTCCAGAAGGCCAAGGTCAAGGTTCTGCCTTGTTTGGTTTCTGTTGAGAGGGCTCTCCCTGGTTTGTAGATGACCACTGTCTCATCATGTCCTCACAAGGCTTGTCCCTGGGTGCACATAGGAATTGGGGAGAGGCGGGTAGAAGAGAGAGAGTGAAAGAGAGGGCCAGCTCGCTCTCTGGAGTCTCCTCTTAAAAGGACACTAATTCTACAGCATCGGGGTTCCACCCTCATGACCTCACTTAACCTTAATCACTCCCTTAGAGTTATTTCAAAGCGCAGTCGCACTGGGGCCCAGGCTTCCACACACAACCATCGGGAGACTTGCAGACACTGGGTGCATAGCCAAGGTGTTTCACGTGCCGCTGGGAGGAGACGGGTCCAGGCAGGGTGCACATGGACCTCTCCCTGAGCCTCGTTTTCCGCTTTTGAAAAATGGGGCTGAGAAGCACATTCCCTACAACGTAACTGAGACACAGATGAGATCAGGCCCGCGGAGCGCCGGGTCCAGGGAGGCACTTAAACGGTGGAGCAGCTCTGAGGCCTGTTGATATTGTTACATCCCTATTGGATGTTACTATTTATCAGCAACACTAGGAGAGCCTTGTCCGAATGCCGCCTTAGAGCTTTGCGTCACACGCGCTGTGTGCGGGGTCTCCCACCCTTTGTCACCAGGGCTCACTGGGGTCACTGAGGCAAATAGGAAGGGTAATAGCATGTGACAGGGTCTTCCACGGGGTCCACAGGCAGCAAGCGTTCTCAGTTCCAGGCGAGCGACTACGTATCTGTAATCACTTCACTACTGGAGAATTTTACATTAGTTGTTGACATCGCAGACATGGACACAGTCGTGACCACCTCGTTTGAAACTCTCCCGTAAAAGTAAGTGCTCTGCAGGAAAACAAGGCTTGCAAGCATTTTCTGTGTGGGGAGCCTCGAGTCAAGATCACACTGCCAAGAGGGGGTGATGTGCGGCCAAACCAGCCGGGCGACCCCCAAGGCCACACTCTGAGCCTCACGCCCCTTCCTCAGCCCGCAGTCACAGTAACAAGGCTGCAAAACAGTGTCCAGCCCAGCGTGTGGCCGGGACGTGTGTTTCCCATGCTCGCTGGTCTCAGGTTCACCCGAGCTCTGCTGGGTGGGACTTGGATCGTCACCCCGATGGCTCTGCTCTGGGCCGCGGCGCTGCTGGGCGTGGTTTTAGGCTGCAGATTGGACTTAGCTTCACTCACCGTGTACTTGTTCTGGGATCCACGCCACTCTGGGCGCATTAGGACACACAACCGGGGAAGAGCAGGCATGTCTAAGGCATCTGATTGCGTTACATCCACTGCCACTGCCACGCTCAGTCCAGTCATGGCCACGCCCAGCGGGGAGGAGTCCACTCGGTGGGTAGCCAAGTGGGTGGACTGTTGAGGGAGTGGTGTTTAGCCAAACCAGGCACAAACTATTAGGAGTGCCCTGCAAACCAGGACAGAGACCCAGAATCACAACCAAAGCTCCACCTCTGCCACCAGCTGGGTCACGCATCCCTGTGGCACCTTTCTGGTGGTTGACAGACAGCCTCCATCCCAATTAGTTGAGTCTCAGCTCTGATTGACTGGTTTCAAGATACTTGGAGTATCATGCAGATTATTAGTGTTCAAAACACCCCAGAAAGCACCAATTCGCTGGGTCCCTAGGGCCTGCTGCCACCAGCACCAATGAACCTTTGCTTGGGACCCTCAAGGGTTTCAGAGTCAAGGGCGATGGAGTGAAAATCATGACCCAGGCACTTCCTAAATGTGTGACCTTGGGCAAGCAGCGTGACCTGTCTGAACCTCAGGTCTTCAAGGGGTGAAGTGCATGGGCTATTGTGAAATGTTAACTACTCGATGACTCAAAATCAGCTAACCTGGGGCCTCAGTCAGAGTCAGCACTCACCAAATCACGACTCTTCCTTTTGTTTTACTATTGGAATGGACCGTGTGGACTTATCAAAATTAACCAAGTGCTGGCCACGTCCTATAGTTCAGCCCAATGGATTATGAAACCTTTATGGGAAGATGTGAGTTTTTAAACCATCTCCCCCTCCATCCTGAGCATTGGGTAAATGTGGAGCGTTGGAGCAGGACACACACTCGCAGTCGGAGCTTCATTCTGGGGTCAGGAGGGAGCGGAGGGATGGCAGAGAGGGGTGGCCGGAGGGAGGGGAGACAGGCCTACCCTCTGTTCATCCACTTGCCTTCCACTGTGGCTGGCAGTGCTCAGCAGTTGCAACAACATGAGGATAGGTAGGGCTACTCAGGGGAACGAGGGGCTGGGGCCACAGGGGAGACTCTGTAACCATTTCATGGTCAGGAAAGAGGGTGCACTTTGGAATCAAGCAGAGATGGAGGTTTTACAACCGGCTCTTCCAAAACCAAGTGTTGGGTTGGCCTAAAATTTGTTTTTTTTTCCCCTATACAATGGCTGTAGTAGTGCTAAGTCGTCTTTAACTTCACCCGAAACAGTTTTGTTAGAGTGTATTGTGATAGCTGTCATATCAGCATGCATTGACAAAAAACTTATTAAAATTGATGACTTTTTGCGCAACCATTTTCATATTGAAGATGGAAGAAGATACGCTACATTCATGCTTTATTTTAGGAAAGGTAAAAACACAACTAAAACACAAAAAGAGATTTGTGCAGCATATGGAGAAAGTGCTGTGATGAATTGAAAATGTCAAAAGTAGTTTGCGAAGTTCCTTGGTGGTATTTTGGCCAAATAATTCTTTGCCATGGGGCTGTCTTATGCATTGGAAGATGTGTAGCAGCACCCCTGGCCTCTACCCACTAGAAGCCAATAGCTGGAGAGAGCCCACATACTCGAAATATCCAAATCAATAAAGTTATTGACGAAAATAAAAATGTGTCTTTGATTTTATGGAACATCTGAACGTACTCTTTTGGCCAACCCAATATAAATGTCGGGCAAGTCACTTATTCCTGTGAGCTCTGCATCTGTAAAAGCAGGCTGGGTCTCCTAGGAAAGCTGCAGACTTCTTGGAGATGGTCTGGATAACAACATGGACCAGAGAGTCCACATCCCAGGAGGGGCTCAGCCACCTTGGTGACCCACCGCCATCCAGTTTTTGATCCAGGCCAGTCCTGAAATTGGGGCAAGAGGAGAGGAAATACTAGCCAGATGCAGAGCAACAGCATTCCAGGGCGTCTGGGCCCTCCCGGGGAGATTTTAAAACCACACTGGGGGGATCTTCCAGGAAGCCGGACGGTGTTCCCAGAGCGAGCCGTCTCCTTTCCCCACTCTGGAGCTGTGGCAGCCGGAGAGCTGGCCGGCTCCCTGCCGCTGGGGTACCACACAAACCACACCAGCTAGATCCGAGCAGGGTCAGTGTCTGGGAAGATCTGGGAAGGAAGGCAGATATGCAAGGGTGACTATTATTATACATAAAAGTTAATGTGTTACCCATTTATTTTTAATGTTCACCTGCCGATGTGTTTATCGATTTGAGAGATGGAGGAAGGAAGAGAGAGAGACAGAGAGAGAGCAAAACATCCACTGGTTGCCCCTCGTACGCACCCCAATCAGGGATCAAACCCCAAATTTAAGATGTACAAGGTAATGCTCCAACCAGTCGAGCTCCAGGCCAGAGCTAGGTGTGGCACCCCTTTTAATAAAAGAACTAAAAGTCCCAAACAAACTTCAGGATCACAAATAGATCCCCTCTACTATAGGAATAAGGTGACAAGATCAGCATTATCTTCATCTCCAGACGGAAGAAAGCATTTCACAAGTATTTATCGAGCACCTACTCTCTTCCAAGCAATAAACCAGACACAAGGGCCCACAGGTGAAACAGGCAGGGTCTCTGCCTCCCAAGACCCTTATTCCCTGTCTGCACCTGAACAGAGAGGAAGGAAGAACTGATTCTACCTACTGATTTTCTTCATGGATGGTATAAGGGCCAAGGAGGGCCAGGGTGCTGGAGCAGGAACGGTGATGCCCAGTGAAGGTGTGGTCAATATGTGATGCAATTAGATGTCGTTAAATGTTCAGCACCTGATAGCGTTCTACTGTGAGCTCATCATTGTCTTAGACATCCCAGGCAGCAGGAACAAAGTAGAGTCTCTCCCGCCCGCTGTCTCTAGACTTGGGAGTCTGGCTCAAAAGATTGGATTGACACACACGCAAAACCCAATACAACGCTGTCTTTACTTTAAACACAGCCCATCTCTCTGGACAGTCACTGGGGAAAAGAGTTTGAGGGACTCCCATTCTCTAAGCTAAACAATACATGACCAGGAGTGGAACTTAAATACCAGGAAAAGGAGGAGGGGACATAGCATGAGCTCACCACCAAGGTGCCAGTTTGCCCAAGTTCCCTGGCAGCCAAAGGGGAAATAGTGTCAGTTACAAACTTGTGTTTTTATCTTCGTTTTGCTTTTGAGAAACGAGGGCACACACCAAGTCTTCTGGGAAGCGTTAGTTAGTAACATGGACAAAATCCAAATCATTAGCTTTTTGAACAAATGCATACCGAATTTCACAGGACTGTGTTCCCTGAGTGTCAATAAAATGCACAGATGTAACAAACACAACCCAGGGGAGGTGGTTTGGCAAGGGGGTCGACAAACTGGTCCAGCTCCATAGTTTTCCAGGGGTCTAACTCGATAAAGGGACTCAACTCAGGGTAGCAACTTCTATGAGGAGGTAAGTGATGTGCCCCTCACTCTGTCTTGACCAGTTTTTCCAAGCGTGTTTTTGGTAAGAGCTCGACAGCAGACAATCTGAGATTATACTCTCTCAGGAGGGCCTGTAGAAATGGCAAGCTATGTGGCTGATCAAAGGGTGTGCGACACAATTTGGGAAGCAGATGGGGTGTGTGAAAGTATATTATAAACCAACTGAGTAGGCAATCCACCAATTCAGTCACCCAATGGGTCTTGGCAGGCAACCATCTTAGCTGTGCCCATATCTGGGGCGTGGTCCTTGGCGTTTAGCAGGTACTCAACAATGCCTTTTGCAATGAATCCCTGTGAAAAGAGAGGGGCTTAGTAAGCAGACCTCTCAGGAGCTTTGCCAGCCTTTGGAGGACTCTGGCAGCCGCCAGTGTCTCACCTTCACCCTCTTCTGGGCTGTGCCCAACAGTTCCATCTAGACCATGGTGCCCAGTTAGGGGGTCCAGTCTGGGAACAACTGCCAGGCAGACAGGAAGCTCATGAGAAACATGGAAGTTTCTTATCAGAAGGCCCCGTGATGGAGATGAGTTAAGTCCTAAACATTACCAAGGTACCCTGAGGAGTCTCTTTCTAGCCTCACCCTTCTCTGTGCAGAGGGTTTATGCCCCCACTCTCCCCACTTGCAATGTTTGGCTAGCATTTTGACCTTCGTGAGACAGAGCAGGCCATGGCCAGGTGATTCCCTGAAGCTGGCTTGACCCCAAAGGATTCGGTATAAGCACTATCTACATTCTGCCAAGAAACCAAATGATTGTGCCCTGGGGCGATTCTGCCCTTTGGGGCATCCAAGCCTTCAGAGTGTGACTCGACCCTCATGTGCCATCATTCTGTCTAACACAAGCTCTTTGCAGGGCCAAGCCCCCCTCCTCACTGTCTTCTGTACTCCCCACCCCAGGGTTTCTTACTCCCGCAATCGCGGGGAGCCAGCTCACCCGTGTTGACCCATGGCCCTACCCCGGCCCAGGGCCTGGGCCTGGAAGAGCATCTCCTGGGTCTTTTTTTCCTCCATCCTTTGCATGGATACCCCAGTGATGCTTTTAACATGAAAAACTGACCATGTCACTAGACCAGTACCCACTGGAGGTCGTCCAGTCAAGTCTAGAGTCAGGACCCTCTGTGACCTCCCCCACCAACTACTCCTGACCTCTCTCTGCAAGCACCAGCAACTGCTAGTTTTTTTGCATTTTATTACAAAATTTGAATTGTTATCCATTTTGCCTCTCCAAACATCCCTTTCCTGACCAATTAATTACCTAAAACAGCAAAATGCACTCCACCCCATCACTCATTGCATTTTCTCCGTAACTATTATCTTTATTTGAAATCACACTGTTTGTTCATTGTCTGTCTCTTTCACTAGGTGACCTCCCACAGGGCAAGGACTTTGTCTTGTGCTACATAATGTCCCCAGAGCCAAGGACTGGACCTGGCACACTGTGAGTTCCTGGTGAAATGTATAGACTGAATGAACAAATGAATGAATGGATACTTCCCTACGTATACTCTGCTGTGTTTTGTCTCTCCAATTTTGTTATTTTTTGTTGTCGTTGAGGTTTCTCTGATTTTGTTCTCATCATTACCCTCTGCAAGACAAAGCCCCCTTTCCCTCCATTGTGCAGGTGGCCATGCCATTTTAAACTGTGGGTTGGATTTCAGGCACCACCTCCCTCTGAACACTCTCCTGACCGGCTGTCCAGGGGCCTTCCCAGGGAGACCACCGCCCCGTGCTGATACGTGCACCTGCTCTATGACGCTGTGAAAACCCACTGGGCCCCTGTTTCCCTTCCCAGAGAGATGTCCGCCCCTGGAGGGCTGGTTCTGTGCGCACCACAGCACTCATTCTGCCGGCGGCTCAAACTTCCCATGGATTCTGCAGTCAACACATCTCTACCCAGTAGAGACGAGGAATTAGACACCGTCTGTTCCAACCACCGCTGTCACCCCTTAAGGCCCTGAGAAGGGAAATGGCTTCCTTGTCACCTCTGTGCTGGGTGTTGGCAGCTCATGCCCTGGCATCCAGATCACTGTCCTCCCAGTCAGGTAGTCTGTCCCTGACACCATGTGACCTTTCTTCCGGTCCCTAGTTACTTGACATTGGAATCCTATCACCCCATCTGGACCGTAAGCTCCTTGAGCACCGAGATTGCCTTCCACATTTCTTGCACGTGTATAGGGACCAGAGCGGTGCTTTGCACATTTTAAACATGTTAAAAATATGTGTTGGCTGAATTATTAATTCAATAACAAATTGCCAGAGAGTTTTCCGCTTGAATGCATGAACATAAACATACCCGTGGGAATATATTTGCCATTTTCTTGCACTTTAATTTTCTATGTATTACATCTGTATTTCCAACTTACTATGTCGGCCTCCTTTTAGAAGAAGCAAGGGTACGAATCAAATCATCTATCAATTTAATCAATTAAGTTACATTAATTACTATTCTTTATAATGAAAATTTTTCTGTTTTATTTTTCTCCCCAATACAGCAAAACGGCTCCTTCCCTCTGACTGACACACAGGCAAGGAGCCCCCCAAACTGCTGCCCAAAGAACAAGGTCAGCTGGGGCAGCGACGCGTCCCCACGAGTGGCTCCAGCAGTGGCTTCGGGTTATCGCCTTCCCAAAGCTGAAACAAGATCCGGGATGCCCTTGGGCACAGATCAGCAGGCTTTTTCTTAGAATGGGGTGGATCTTAGTCTTTTTGGGCCACATGATGTGTACCACGAGGCTCCACCCAGCTGCCGTAGGCCATGAACAGCCACTGACAACCCAGAAATGAAGACTCATGCCTGTGTTCTAACAACACCCAACTTACAGGCACTGGAATTGGAATTACCTATCATTTTCATCATGTGTCCTTAAATGTTATTGCTTCTCTTATTTTAAACATTTACATTAAAAAACATTTTTAGCTCACAGACAAAAAATGATAGGCAATAGAGCAGTTTGAGCCACAGGCTGCAGTGTGCTGACCCCTGATCCGGAGGGACCCCTGTGTCACTTAGAAACAGTTGAGGACACGGAGCAGAAAGTCGCCTGGTGACATGGCAGCAATGCCCCATCAACAACCCACATCCTCTGATTCCATCTCCAGGTTTCTGTCCAATTCAGAGCCCGCAGAGGTACACCCAGTAAACAGAAAACATATTTTTCTAGGTTAACTGATGACACAAGATGCCCTCACATGACAGAGCTGGCTGTCAGATTCTTCTGGTTCCTTTCCTTTTTTTTTTTTTTAACAAACAAGATTGCCAAGGTGTTCCTGGCACACCCCTTCTGGAAATCCTTCTTCTTGCACTGAGGTAGGACCTTGCACTGGACCGTGTTGTGAAATTCAGGCCAGAGCACCCAGATTTGATTGTCAGAAATCTCTAATCCACACAGGTGTTTTCACAGGATACAAGAAACTTTGAGCTCATTGAGAGAGAGAGAGAGAGAGAGAGAGAGAGAGAGAGGTGACATCTGGAGAAAGAGAGACATGACAGGACTCTTGGGACATCACAAAGAGCTTCCCTGACTGGGATAACATTAAAAGGCCTGCTCATCCAGGAAGGCACTTGGGCAAGCAGAGTAAGAGATTTTCTAAAGGAACAAACTCTAAAGAATGCCAGAAAACTTGGAAACCAAAGTAGGCGATATTGAATGCAATACTTAAAACATCAAAAATAATGCCAAAACGCCACGATGAACAAAATATCAAAATGCTAAGTGAAGTCAAAATCCAGTCCTCCGTGTGCACGACTCGTCTCCCTCCCCTCATCCCATTTACCCTTGGGTCTTATCTTTATTTAAATAATAGTAATGACATTTTGTTCATCCTATATTGCTCAATAATTTTGAGTTTGGAAAGCACTGAGTTGTGCGGGAATTATCGTACAGCATTTCAAGCTGGCGAAAGGCAGCTTGGATGGTGTCCCACCCTTTAGGAAAACCGAGAGGCACCCCCCCCCCACGTGACACAACACTACGGAGCCCAATTATGACCCACGAGCCTTGGTACTAGTTTGCTGTCACTCCGTTAGAGTTGTCCAGCATCTTCTAGGGAAAAAACACTAAGTGTGTCTGCTCTAATGTAACATCAGGAGAGTCATTTCTGTAAATTACAAAGTGTTGGGTCGTTATTATTTCTTTCATGAAGATTTGTCACTTACGTCTGTCTCCTGCCTTGGAATAACTCATCCCGAGGCAAAGCCACTACCCTACCAAGTTGCACGGTTACAGCCCTTGTCACAGCTCCAAGGCCACATCTGCTGAGAGGCTGAGCGCTCGAAACGCTGCTGAAGCTGGGGTGTAGGAGTTGATGTATTTCACCACCAGCAATGCTTATTACCTATTCTGAAAACACAGAGCTTTTAAAAAAACATCATAAACTCGGTTATTCCTTAGAATCTGCAAATAAGCACTCAAAAATGACACTGATACTTTCTCCGCTCCCTGCCAATGGAAAACTCATTTACTTATCAGTGCCCCACACAAGTGGCTGGAAATTGAGAAATTCCTAAAGAATCTGAATTCTGATCTTGCTTCTGAAGAGTCTTCAATTATGAATCCTTGAGGCTACATACATCCCCATCCCCCCCGAGTCTTCTCCTTCGCTTGCCATTGGCCAAATATCTCGACCATTACCTACCCCTTAGTCTGAACCAAGAAAAGGCCTCTGAAATAGCCAGCCAGTCTTCTTCCCAGATTAATTGTTGACAGCCACAAACCTTCCTTTGATGTTCCTGGAAGAAGAAGATGGAAGAAGGCGTAATTAGTGGGTGTTTTAATCTGTGTGGCATTTTCCACTTTCTCTAATGCTTTTTGAGCTAAGGTTTGAACTGTTGAGTCAAAGAAGCCTTTGGCAGGAGGAGTGATTATATGTTTCAGAGGTCAGAAGCGTGACCTTCTGCTGTGAAAATGCCTGAAGGTGAAATTGAGCCAAGTTCAAAGGGAAGGCTAATTGACTGCTCTTGAGTTAACTTCCTTGGGTATCCATGCCCTTGGAATATCAAGCTGCTGCCTCCGGGTGTCCAGAGTGGCCCTCAAGAGATATGGTCTTCAGGACGCCACAAAGTGGCACCCCTCTTTCGGGGCAAGATGGCTTCCTCCCTGAACTCAGCTTATTTATTTATTCAACAACACGTATTTATTGGGCATCTATTTACTGTATGCTAAGCATCATTTTTTCATGGGAGTTGTGTTTAAATTATTTATTCATAGGACTAATATCGCCTCACATTAGAAGAAGCCATTTATTCTTCCCACTGTGTTAATGCCAACCAAAGAATTTGTCTTTGCACAAACAATGCCAGATCACTTGTGTAAATCATTATTAAGGCCCCATCAAACACCAGGATCTTCCCTTGCTCTCCTGCCGTTGAGTCTTACTAAGTACTCTCACCCCTACAGATGCTAAAATTTTCCTCTTTTCCTTCTCCTCTCCCTTTGCTTATGCCTCTGTGTTGAGCACTGCCTGGTTTGATCTTTTTTGAGGACACAGAAGAGGGTGTAGAGCAACCATTTCTCTTTGTTTGGAAAAAGCCCCCAAAGCAGACCAAAGGAAGGCACTGAAGCACCCAGACCCATGTTTCTCTAATTTCAACCCCCCCCTCCCCCCAGCCATTGTTGATGATCAGAGATATGGACAGAACAAACTTGATTAGTTAGCTTTTGCCTCCTGGACTAATCAAGAGAAAGGGGTTATCCTGACTGAAAGATGGGCAGGTCTTGTGAGCCCATAAGATGCCACCTCCTACTTAGAAAGACACACCTGAAAACTCTGAAACAGGGAGGGGTGGCAAGGGACACAGGTTGACAGTGTGGCCGTTCTTACAAACGGTTCTAAGAGATATCTCTTGAGATGTTGAGCCCGTGGGCCCCCTGGCATACATTGGCAGGTTTATTGGAGTCAACTTCCACTTTCTGATAACTAAGGAGGTTGTCAGGCTGCCAATGTGTAGACCTGGCCCTGGTGGGCTCTACCTGCTTTTTGCTGCTGGTCACCGCATTCAGGCTGTCTTCTACTTGGGTGACGACATGATCTCCTGAACCACAGGCCGGGTCAGTGATGGTCTCTCCAGCGAAGGCCAATGAAATCCACATCATCAGCGTGGCACGCAAGGCCCTCCTCTATCTATCTGTGTACCGGGATGTCAGTTATGGCGCGGAGAGCTGGGCTTGGGGACCCATAAAACTGGGGTTCAAACCTGCCATTTAATGTCTCCTTTGCTTTGGGACTGAGCCTCCGTGTCCACCTCTTTGGGTGAAATGGGTTTCAGAACCTCTATCTCCCAGTGCTGTCGTGAGAACTGAGTGAGACCGGACAGGGGCAACACATGTAAAATGCCTGGCACCAAGCAAGCAGCTGTGAACATTGTCACCTAAAGTCAAAATCCCACTCCTCTCTGACCTGCTCTCTGGTTTCCATACTTGCTTCCTACCACAATCTTCTTCTCATCTGGGCTCCCCCTGAGACGGGCCCCTCTGCAGTCCCAGGACACACTGTGCTAAGTCCAGGCTTCCCCAGAACCCCCCGCTGTGCCTCCTCCTCACCCAGGCCTGGCTCCTCTTTTCCAGCCTCACCCACTCTCTTGGTGTCTGCTCCTCGAGGAAGTGGGTAATCCATGTAAATGTATATATTTTTCTTGAATGTTGACTTGCTTCCCATGACACCTCTTGAGACTCAAAAGGAGCACTGTAGCCTTCAGCTTTTTTTAACCATGTACTTTCAGTTTGCCCTATTAAAACGCAGGTTCCTAGAGGGCAGCAATTTTATCTTTTGTGCCTCTGTGTTCTTGCAAGACACTGATGAAAAGCCTCAGTCAGGTTCCACTAGGTCGTGCTGAAATAACAAACAATCCTCGACTCCCAAGCTCTTCCTACAACGAAGGTTTATTTTGTGTTCACGTTCACATTCCTTGTGGGTCAGGCACAGCGCTGTTCCTTTGTCTCCCCTGCACGGACGTCCAGGCTGAATGGGCCATCCCGCTCTGCCCTTGACCTGCTCAGGACAGGAGGAGAAGAATGGTGGTGGAACCGTGTGACGTTTCTCGGGACGTCTGCGGCCAAGCGAGGCGGGTCACTCCCGCTTTCATGGTTTTGGGCCTAAGCGTGGCATGTGGCCGAACTCGGTGTCAGCGGCATAGGGGGGCGTATGTTCCCACGGAAAGGGCACCAAACAACCCGCAGGGACAGGCAGGGACAGGGGAGGACAGCAAACATTGGAACGCATCTTCACTGTGTGGCCCCTTGGTACATCAGAGGCTCAGGGAATGCTGTTCAAATGGAGAAAACTTGCCTCAGTTCGAACAATCCCCTGAAACCCGTAATCGAATGTTGGTGGGGATGTTACCAAAGACATTACTCACTTCATCACAAAAGGTACCTTTAAGGACTGACTACGAATGTGATTTTTTAAAGCTCTAAATACAAGAATTAAGTGTTCTTCCGCCCCAACCTCTCTATGAAACCCTGTCCTTATTTCATTGGCTACCAGGGAGCTCAGACCTAAACGATAGCTCCTCGTGGTGAATTATTCTGAAATGCATGGCCGCCTTTCTAGCGCTGACCTCATCTGTGGCCAAGTCTTGTTTTACTTTCATTCTTATTTCCTCAGCTGTAAGGTCATTGTGCTACATTTTCCATCCATGACTTTGGATTATAAACAAATGAGCTTCTTTTTGATACACTGTTTGAGACCGAAGCTTGTCTGCCCCCTGGGACTCGCTCTACTCTTGCTTCGTGTTTTAGCTGGGCCTTTAAGGAATAAACGAAAACACATGCGCAAGGCAAATCACTCCTTGTCCTCCCAAATACGCCCTGAACTGCCTGATCAAAGGGAAATGAGAGAAGCCACTTTTCAAACAGGGCCCCAGGGGTCCTCAAACCCAACCAGTTTCTCTGGGGCTGGGAAGGACAGCCCCGCCAAGTCTGCTCTGGCCCCCAAGGCACCCGCCAGACCCAGCACCTCTGCCCTCATTGTCAAGGAGAGGAAACAGATACGATCCTTTACGCCTGGTGATGCCGTGGGAAATAATGCCGCAGACACACCCAGCGCCACCAGGCGACGCCTCCTTCAGACAACAGGCCAGCAGATACATTGCAAAGCCTGGGCAGGCATGTGTCCAACACAGTCAGTTTGACTTTTCGCCTACGTGGCTGATCTGCTCTCACATAATGTCACAGCAAGTTCGTCCTTCATGCGTGGGCCCCAGAGACAGCAGTCCCTAATGCGGGGTTGACCATTCCACACTCCTTGATGAGCTCCATGTGTATCTCTTTATGATGTCCAGGATTGAGGCTGAGTCACCGAGGTGGGTCCATGAGCTTCCAGGCACTGGCTCTGCCTGCTACCATTCTCCATATCTTGCTCTTCTCACCCTGTGTCCACTGTCAGCCAATATTGTCAAGGTGTTATTGGTTGCTTGAATTTTTCTCATTGTTGTTCGAGCCCATGCCTCTTCATTCCTGTTTTCTTGGCTAAGGATGCCTTGCTTGTACCTTTAAGTAGATGATGATGGTGGTGGTGATGATAAGCCCTAATAAGTCCTATCCTTCACCCTCAATCCAACACCTGATAAGGGAGCTTTCCCTTTTATTCCTTAGGGTAGAGTGAGAACCCCTCCCTGTGACTGCAACAGACTCCTCCATCTGTTGTAATGCTGTGGTCGTGAATCTGGTTTCTAGCTATCCCGTAGTTCCTTGAATCCAGCCTTCACGCGGAGCTCATCTTTGCACCTCTGGCCACGAGCGGAATAGCTGCTATTTATGAGGTGCCGAGTAAGTGCCAACCGAACAAGCGGGCAGGTTAGGCAGCCCCCGGACAGCTGCCGTGGTTAAGTGAGTCACAGAGAACAAAACCGAGTGGAGATGGTCAGAGGGGACAGGACAGGAAGAGGAAACCACTGTTAAAACCAGGGAGACAGTGTTTACACCAAGTCGGGTCCAAGGTGAAGGAGACACAGTTCCCCTGGCGAGATCTCCTCCCGGACCACCCGGGTGGTTGCAAATGACAGGACCGCCTCTGCTTTATGGCCCAATAGAGATCCATGGTCCAGATAGACCACGTCTTCTTTATCCATTCATCTGTGGGTGGACAGATGCTTCCGCGCCTTGGCTCCAGTGAGTGATGCTGCACTGAACATGGGGGAGCGGGTATCTCTCTGAGATCCCGATTTCACTTCCTTGGGATTCGAACCCAGGCGTGAGAGTCCTGGGTCACGTGGCAGCTCGACTTTGAACTGTTTGAGGGACCCTCCATATTGTGTTCCATAAGAACTACTATCTGTTATTCCTTACATAATAAATCTAAAAGGCCTAAACTCAGGCAAGCCGAGCACAGAATGCTGGTTGCTAGGCACTCGTGGGGAGGGAGAAACAGGAAGGTATTAGTCAAAAGGTACAAAGATTCGGTTAGTCATAGGAGATGAGTCAGCCCTCGCGAGCTACTGGCCTGCGCAGCACGGCCCCCCGTGGTGAACAAAGCTGTAGCGCGGGCTTAAAACGTTCTAGGGGGTAGGTCTGATGTTAACTTCACTCATCGCAAATACTGCTCCTGAACTGCTAAATCACTAAGGGAAGAAGGCACATGTAGAGACAATGGATCAGNCAGCCCCCGGACAGCTGCCGTGGTTAAGTGAGTCACAGAGAACAAAACCGCGTGGAGATGGTCAGAGGGGACAGGACAGGAAGAGGAAACCACTGTTAAAACCAGGGAGACAGTGTTTACACCAAGTCGGGTCCAAGGTGAAGGAGACACAGTTCCCCTGGCGAGATCTCCTCCCGGACCACCCGGGTGGTTGCAAATGACAGGACCGCCTCTGCTTTATGGCCCAATAGAGATCCATGGTCCAGATAGACCACGTCTTCTTTATCCATTCATCTGTGGGTGGACAGATGCTTCCGCGCCTTGGCTCCAGTGAGTGATGCTGCACTGAACATGGGGGAGCGGGTATCTCTCTGAGATCCCGATTTCACTTCCTTGGGATTCGAACCCAGGCATGAGAGTCCTGGGTCACGTGGCAGCTGGACTTTGAACTGTTTGAGGGACCCTCCATATTGTGTTCCATAAGAACTACTATCTGTTATTCCTTACATAATAAATCTAAAAGGCCTAAACTCAGGCAAGCAGAGCACAGAATGCTGGTTGCTAGGCACTCGTGGGGAGGGAGAAACAGGAAGGTATTAGTCAAAAGGTACAAAGATTTGGTTAGTCATAGGAGATGAGTCAGCCCTCGCGAGCTACTGGCCTGCGCAGCACGGCCCCCCGTGGTGAACAAAGATGTAGCGCGGGCTTAAAACGTTCTAGGGGGTAGGTCTGATGTTAACTTCACTCATCGCAAATACTGCTCCTGAACTGCTAAATCACTGAGGGAAGAAGGCACATGTAGAGACAATGGATCGGCTTATAGCTTAACCCAAAATGACCGTTTCATGGAGGTACAGCTATATCCAACCTCAATCAACTTAATCATGTACAGATTTTTGTATGCTAAAAAAAAAAAGGTCAAGAAGAGAGGCGGGGCAGTCCCCGGAGGGAGAACAATGAGCCTGGCTGCAAAGTGTGACCTTTCACCCCCCTCCTTTTAGCTTAGGGAGGGCTGCTCAGCCCAGGAGAACCTCCCGCTTGTCCCACCAGTGGAGAAGGTGAGGAGACGCCTGAGAGGACACGGACCAATATGCTGGAGCAAGACACTGCATGGGTGGGTTTTGTAAGGGAGAGAGCCAATGAGAACGCAGAGTCTCCCCAACAGCCTCAGTCTCTCTGCAAACCGTTTTCACTGCGGGAAAGTGGGGGGGTGAACCTGAGCCAGTGGCACAGGAAGAGGCAGGTGGGGCTGCTTTGCCTGCTTACAGAGCAAAGGGAGAGGAACAGAGATGCTGTCCACCGCACATGCAATGAGATAAGCAATTTAAAAGCTTCTATTCACATTTTAGAAGAACATAAAACAGAACGCATGAAACTGTCTAATCACCTATTGCATCTAGCCCAATTTGTCCAAAATATTTCAATCGGTGGACCATATCACATTATTGATGCATGCCAGTATTCCAACTCGAGTGTGTACTTTACACCCATTGGGATGCCTGACTTCAGGCTGGCTGTATTTCAAATGATCCATGGCTTGTGACCACAGTGACCATGGTATTGGAGTGTACTGGACTCAGGTACACTACATATATGCGTTTGTCAGTGATTTTTGGTTGTACCGGTTTTTCTGTTGTAGCGTGTCCGCTGTGTAAGTAACTTTGAGAAAATGTGAAGTTCCCCTCACAGGAAGAAAGAGACCTTGAGGAGGAGTAGAGGTTAGAGGGGTGAGGCTTCTGTTTGGTGGCCCTGGGGCCAGCAGGAGGGTGCCATGGATCTCAGGTGAGTCTTGTCCCCTCACAGTGTATCCCCTCAGTCGCCACCTGCAAAATGAAGAGTTTGGGCTGGGTCATGATGGCCTCTTGTTCGGAGCACCTCCATGTGTCTCGAGTAACCCTGACAACCACTCTGGAGCCGGAACCACGGGTCCTCACAGATGGGCGGAGACATCGATGCTCAGGTATGTCAGGTACAGTATCAAGGTGCCCAGGGTCAAGGGGTTAGGCCAGGTTTGTGACCAAACCCACTGGTTTGTGAGTGATGGTCAAGGGCCACCCTTCACTTTCTATTTAATGAAAAGATCCTGGAACACTGAAGGGCATCTAGACACAACTGATTTTATTTGCAGCATTGCTACCCGTGGCTACATTACCAAATAGATAACTCCTGTCCTGTGCTACTTCCTGCCTTCTCGATTAAAAGCTTTGCAGGCTGACTTTCATCCTATTTAGGTTAGAATAAAAACACATTTCAAACACGGCTTCTTCCCTCCACCTCTCTCTTTACTCAGGCTGCTTCGGGGCTCTCGGGCATTCACAGAGAAGGCTCCCTGTCATTTTCTCCACATTTTCTAAGAAGAGAAAATGGGGAAAATATCAAAACAGTAGGCAGGTTGTTATTGCAGCATCAGAAATCTCAACAGGAGCTTGGCTAAATCATTGGCTCCCCCGGCGGTGGAAGCACACCTCTGATGCAACCTGAAGCTTCCTGGGCTCCCAGCAGGTGCCCTTCCAATCCGCTTCACACAGGTGGCCCCTAACACTTCTCCAGCCACCCTCGGACTGCTGAGGTGAGCAGGCCCACGCACCAGGGCTCTGATCCTAGGCGGGACCTAGGGGAACAGTTCAAAGTGTAGAGTTTCCTCTCCCAAGAACCTGGGTTCAAGTCCAGGTTTCCCACGTAGCATAGGATTTTGAGCTCGTCTTTTACATACTCATCTGCTTTCTCTCCTTAGGTGGCATATTAATAATAATATTTCTTCTCAGGGTTGCTGTATTAAATGAAAGTGTGCAAGGAATGTGCCCAGCGGATCCTGACACACAAAGAATGTTCCCTGAAGTCAAGCTATGTTGGCCATTGTGGAGAGGACAATACAAATGTGGTGGCTGTCCCAGGACACACCTTCAAGCCATATTGAAAATGCTTGTCACATCCTCCCACAAAGGGTCAACTTGCCATAGATTAAAATGAAATGGTTATTTCACTGAAAATGTCATGGGAAAAATATAGAGCTGTTTTCCATTGAGCCTCATGTGGCAAAACTCCGCAACACCCTCCTTTGAAACTTCTGTTCACCCCAGATTTCCTCGCCTCATGTCGACTTGTCTTTGCTATCCCGTCCTTTCCGATGATCTCCGAGAACTCCACATCTGCCCTTGTTCTGGGCACGGGCCCATTAGGAGTAACAGAATGCCAGCTGGTGTCACTCTACCTTAGAAAGCTGTGGTGCACCCAACATGACACAGCAACCTGCTTATCAGGATTATTGATACTTGGTTCCTGACCTCAAGGAGTTGAGGGTCTAGAGAAGAAGACAGACATGCAAAGAGACGAGTGCCCAGGAGCAAGGGGAGAGCTCGGTGGAGCAAATCAGGCATGCCTTTGCAGGCCGCAGATGTCACACTGAGCAGAATAGAGACGTCTGAGCCATCAAATGATGGGCACGGAAGGGAGGGTATTCTAAACAAAGCAGGCTATGCCAGGGTATAGACTTGTGGAAGCGGGTGGGATGCTCCAAAAATGCAAATTACCCCACACTGTTTTGAGCACTTGGTCTTCCTTGGGCGGGGAGGCCGAGAGATGGTGGGGATGGTGGGATATGAAGGTTTGGTTAGGAGTGTTCATGAATTTGAACTTGATCTTGAAGGTAACAAGAGGCAACTGAAAGATTTCAGGCTGAGAGATGGCCTCTTGCTTTCTATTTAAAAAAAAAAAAAAAGATAAGTCTGGCTGCTATGTTGGGGAAGAAATGGTGAGATTAGAGGAAGGCATGTGGGTTCCTAAGCAGTTTGGAGGATACAGGGAAGAGAAGGATGGGATACTGTTAATCTCAAAAGTGTAGCAAGTAAAATGAGTGAGCCTGGGCAATGGGAAGGTAATAATTACACATCACTTGTGAGCAGAGAGACCCCAGTAGTGTAGCTGTGAGACACCATGTGCACTACCAAATGCTGTGACAACATGTCACCCAACAGACAATGGTTTCTGTGGTGGCTCGGATGTGGTCATGCTTGGGGGATGACCAAGAGTCACCTGGGTTCCTTTCAGACACTAAAGTCATCATTCTCTCCCATGTAACCCTGACTCCCAGGTAGGGCTCAGAATTCTCAGTATAGCCCAGCGATGTTATCAGTCATCCTTCCTCTGGGCTTATGACTTCCTTTTTTTCTGTTTTTTTCTCATCTCTCCACTAAGAACTAAGGTAGGTGGGGGTGCTGAACTTGACTTCTTTTGTGATTAGCAGCACCGGGTTCAAATTTATTAGTCCCAGGAGCAGAAGGCTAATGAGTTAAATGCCCTGATTTAATTAAGCCATGTAATGGTTTCAGCTTCCATAAACTCTCACCTGACCAGCCCAGCATCTCTTAAACACATCACCGCCTGGGCTCTGCAGCAAGACAGCATGTTAGATCCCCGAAACATGGAGCAGAGTCTGTTCTTCGAGCCCTCAGCTGAGAGGCAGAGAAGAGAACAAATCTGGCCTGTCTCAATACCCGAATCTTTGATGGTCTCAGATGTGACAGTCTGCCAAAGATAAGCAGGGTCCCAAGAAGCTGGCAGCCTTTGGGGGTGGGAGAGGGAGACCTCCGTGATCCATTGCTCTGCTCTCTGCAGACCTGTCTTAGTCCCAGAGACAACGTCCAGTGCAGTGATGGATCCAAAACTCAGGTGTCAGGAATGGGGAATTGAGCTGCTTACTAGCTGCATGAATTCAGGTCACCGAACCTCCTGCGGTCTCTTGCTCTTAATCACAGAATACACACTACGGTGCCAGCATCACCGCATGGCTGTGAGGGTTAAGGGTAATGGCTATGAAATGCATGTCTTAAGAAAACTCACCATTCTTCTTATTATTATCCAAAGTACAGGATGCCGGAGATGCACCCGAACACTGAAGACGGTTGCTGCTGTATATTCAGAGGAGGAAAGATCCCATAGAATGGGACAGTGCAGGCCTTGTGGCCACGGGGCTAGAACTTTGTAAGCCGTCTGACTAATCTCTCCAGCAGTGAGGCTGCAGGTGCGTTGGAAGGCCGCAGAAGTGAGGCTGCTTGGCCGGCATGTCACGGGTAGGTGTCCATGTAGGAATTCCAACTTTAGACTCTACACATAACTCTTTCCTCTTGGTTTTTCACTTCTAAGCCCAGGGGAATTAAAACAAATAAAAATAAATTTTAAAAAAATATTCCAGGTAGACAAGCAAGGGTGACAGTAGGGGTGGGGTGGCTGCAATGTGGTGTCCTTTGGGAAACAGGTCAGACAGAAGTCCTTAATGCGGTCTCTTTCATGAGACGTTTTTCTGTGCTCCTAAGCATGACCCTGATTCATGATTAGGGGGGGATCCTGTTCTGGAACCGTACTGCTAAAAGACAGAAAACAGAATGGGTGTAGCTCCTGCTAGAGAGTTGTTGCTGTTGTTCACTTTACCAAAAATGATGACACAAACTATTCGGCCCTTCAAGGGACGAATCTCCGTGACACAGTGCCTGGCTCTGGGCCATCTGGGTGACTAGTGGGCCAGACCTCCTTAGCTTTGTCCAGAGGCCGACACGCTGGATATTGTTGAAGGTACAAGTTCCAAGAGCACGTTCACTATGCGTGATGGGGCAGCAGGAGGGAAATTCTTTCATTCTGCCGAGGAGGGATTCTCGTACTCGTTGAATACCTAGGAAAGTATTCTAGATGGCACTTCATTGGGAAACATTTGAACTGCCATCTAGAGATGCCCCTAAGGAGACTTGTGTCACTAAGGAATGGAGGCCCTCAGCCAAAGCAGGGACTCTGGAAGATCAAACGTCAGTTACTGCTGCCTTTCTGGAAGTCTGTGGGTGGAATCCAAAGACAGAATTCCTTTCAAGTGGCATTCAACAAGCACATATCCTCCACTCAGTGTGTGCTGGGCACACGCCCTATGTCCCCATGGGGACCACAGGCAGGGCCATCAAGGTCAAGATGCTCTGAGAGCTGCTGAGAGCCTGTCAAGGGAGCTGATGACGGACCAAGTGGTTCTAAGAGACAGTACAGCTTTCTGTCACTTCAGTGTTCACAACCCCTCTGCAGCTGGAGGTCATCATCCTGATTTCACAGAGAAGGAAACAGGCTGGGAGACGTTACACAGCTTGCTCCTGTGTCCAAACAGGTTGGGAGTGACTGACAATGGCGGAAATAATGAAGATGGAAAACATCACACATATACCACACATGTGCATATGGCTGTATATGTGTATGTATAAGTATAGTCAATACCATTGGATTCCCTATTACCCTGAAAGAAATGCCGAGAGCGATATGAGTGTTTATGTGCAGTTAGGATGTTCTTGTCTCAGACGCTGAGTACTGTATTCTACCTCCTTTCTGAATATGTGACTGTTTTATTTACTCAAACAATCTGCCAGTGAATACATATCATATACGCATGTCCCATTGAATTTGAGCCCATTCCCCAAGCCAGTCATTCCGGAAGGCTGAGAAACCACCCCCGTGTCCCATAAAGGCCAGGATATGAAGATACGTTCTTTTGTCCAGGTTTCTAGACACCCCACAGACAAATTCCCTATCAAACTCTGATGCTTAAAACCCTGACAGATTTTTTCTCCAGATACCATCTGGTCATTAAAGTCAACACTGCTTCTCCTTGTCCCGGAGAGCCCTAGGCAATCCTCAAATGTTCCTGGACTAGAGAAAAGGCTGCCATGGATCGAAAGACCAAAGAGTGTTCACCTTCTAGAGAGGAAGGAGAGAAGAAGAAAATGATGGAAGGAGAGAAGGAGAAAGGGAAGGAAGGAGAGGGAGAGATGGAAAAGGGAGGGGAAGGGAAGGGAAGGGGCAAAGCCAAAGCAGGAGTTCTCTGCCTTCACCTGCACTGTGGGTACAGATTCAGGGCTGATTTTGCAGAAACTCTGCCCTGTGTTTGCTGTCTCATGTGTTGGTGTGGGGGGGAGGGCATTCATTTGTTCCCCAATCAGGAAGTCTTCATTGTGGAGCAGTAGAAAGGGCTGTGATGCTGTTTAGCATGAGTCTTGTCTTTTTCTCCTTGTCCCATCGTTTTTGTGTGAACATTCAGAAATAGAGCATTGGCTTCTTTCAGCATCTCGACATATATTTTTTTAGAGCAGCTTTATTTTTAGTTGGAAAAGTGAGTGATGCATTTTTATCCTTTGTAGAGGAAAGCTAGGCTTAGGGAATCACTGACAAACGCATATATTTAGTTACTGCTAAAATCCAAGAGCCTCATAAAGGCTTCTGCCCTCCCTGCCTCTCCACAAGGAAATACACAAACTACACTTCTTCAACAAGAAGCATAACTGAGCCCTTGTGGATCCCGGGGATGCTGTCCCTGTGCTGCCGGGGACACTGACATGCCTAGGGGACCCACTCTGGAGGAACACGGCTGCACAGAGTAAGGAGACATGAGCCTGCTCAGGATATTAATCATAATGGGGTCAAGTTGTCTTTGAAGTGTCATGATTATTGTTTTTTATGTTCATCACATGATTTCCTGAAAGGAAATAAGAACACAACGTAAATAGGAAGCTAAAAAATGACAAGAGCAGACTTTATTTAAATCGATTTTGAGAGAGAGGGAGAGAGAAACACAGATTATTTTTTCCACCCATTGATGCATTCATCAGTTGCTTCTTGTATGCGCAATAACCAGGCAATGAACTTGCACCCTCGGCCTGTCAGGATGGTGCTCTAACCAGCTGAGCCATCTGGCCGGGGCAGCAGATTTCAGCATTCTTCAAATGGAAGGAACTTTGTGTACTGCTTTGCCCAGTCTCCTCTTCTTACAAATTGGGGAACGGAAAGCTACAAAATTCCTGCAGTCAATAGTCAAATCAAAGTTCTGCCAATGCTAATAGATTCTTCAGGTGGATTTTCTTATTTCTAATCATTATCTGAAGATACTTTAATCACCTATAATAAAATTATCAAGACCGCTGGATTCTTATTACAACGACCTGGTCTATTTGCTGTGTGACCATCAGGAAATCCATTTCTCTCTCTCAGTTTCTCATCCAAAAATGAAGGTCTGTGATCAAAGTCCCCCCCAACTGTCAACACCTTGAGTTGCACTGCCACCATCTGTATGTTTGTAGTGACATCTGACCACAATGACCTAGGTGTCTTCTCAGAGTAGACTGCCTATGAAGCCCAGGTCATTGCGTAAATGAACAGTCCAGAAATATTCATCTTGTAAAGTCTGTTTTTCCCCTCCAACCTTCCTCATCTTTGTAGCTATTTTTCCTAAATTATTTCCTACTGCTCAAAGAAGATGAAGAGCAGCAGGTATGTCAGAAGAGATCCAGGAAGATGCCATGTGGTGCGATAAAAAAGCTCAATAGCCAGGAGTGATGTTTCCTGTAGAAGGAACCACATATTGGTTTCGTTTTTGTAACGAAGGACTTGGTCATACATTCATACAAATAATACATGGTTGCATTGCCCAGCGTACGCACACACACACACACACACACACACGCTGATTTCCATGTTCAAAGGCCTAACTATGACACCAGTGCCATCTCCTCCAGGCTGCCTTCCCTGTGGTCCATCTGGAAGCCTTTTTACTCTGCTTTGGCTCATCAAACAGGAAAGCAGTGTGGCATAAGCAAAAGAATGTGGACCTTGAATCACGCTGACCTGATTTAAATCATGGTGTTGTCCCCTAATGTGACACTGGTTACTTAGTGAAGCTCAGGAACCTGAGGATTCTCATCAGAAAAATGGGTATAATAATATTTGTCTTTTAGAAGTCTTGTAAAGATAACCTGTTTAAACTACCTATAACATTATAGCCTTCATATATCACCCCTACCAAGGTATAGGTTTTTTGATGACAAAGACTATGTCACGTACATTTCTAATCCCTATGTTGTGGGAAAAAGGAGAAATATCCCATAAATGTTTGTGGAATGTGTAACTATATTGCTATTCATTTCTAATTTCATGTTCACTAACTTTTGAATCAAATTGAGTTTTCAAGGTTCTATCCACCACTATCTGTGATGTGGGTAGTAAAATAAATTGAATGTAACAATATGGGAAAATTAGTCAGAAGGCCTTATGTTACTTGGGAATGAAATGAATCATATCAAATTTTCAAGACTCTGCCCATGAATTATCTGTGATGTGGGCAGTAAAATAAATTGAATGTTAAATTATGGGGAAATTAGGAAAAAGACCTGAAATAGCTTAGTAATGAAAATGGATCCTTTTGTACATGAGCAGGTAAACGACGGTTATACCTGAATAATGTGCTCTGTTTGCTTTCTTAGTTGTGTTATTCTTAACCTCTCTCCCAACATTTTATTGGATTCTTGAAAGTCACTCTTCGTGCTTTTACACTATTTCAAAACATCTGCTGCTTTGAGGTTCAAGCTGTGCATTAGGGTCCCTGGAATTTGCAGAGAAATTTCTAAGCAGGTCTCCCATCTGAATAACTCGGTGGGAGGTGCAGAAGAAGCCTGCTCTTTTAGGACAGTGATTATAACTGTCTTGAAATGTTTGCCACCCAATTCCCTTACAATGGCCTCGTTGTGTTATTTCCTACCAAGCTATATTTTTGTTATTTACATCTCTTTAAGGGACGCGAAGGTCCAGCTGAGCCAAGGGACCCAGTGTACACAATTCAGGCCTTTTAATTTTCAGCCTGGATGCTCTCTTTCTGGTGGTGGACAACCCACTGCAGTGGCTGCAATTGTCTGATCGTCTGGGAAGCCACCGTGTCCTTCATCCTGACTCTGATCCTATCACACTCGGGGACAGGAACGGATGTCCCCTAACGACTCATGGCCCCGAGTCCCGGGCCCCCGTCTAGTTCACACATCATGTCTGTGATGCGTGCACACTCAGCCTCAGACATTGTGACCTCCTGATTACAAGTCCCCCGATAACCCTCCGTAGCACTTCAGCTCTCCTCCCTGTCTTCAGTGAAATCCACTCTCAATTTATAGCCACCTCAGTGTGACCTGGAAAATCTCATTTCTGCTCCCCTGGGCAAACTTCCAACTTCCCCAGAGCCTCTTGACCTTGTCCTGTTGGTTCATCCTGAGCCCTGACCGCATGCACCAGAGAGAAATGAAGGGCTTCCTTTAGACACTGTCACTAATGGTGGATATAAATAACATAATGAAGTAAAATGAATCTCAGCATTGATTGGGAATATTTTATGGGTATTAGCAAGTGCTAAAATTTTGGGAATCTTCTTGTCTTCTTTGTAATGGTCACAGGACTTAGTCAAAGGTAGTGGTGAAATGCGAGGTCACTCCTGGGGAACAGAACAAAACAGATACTGCTGACCACATGAGGGGTGTGGCCTTTCATTCTAATGACAGCTTTCCCACTGAGCATTCTGCTTCGGGCAATACATAATAATGGGAAGTTCTTGGCCATAGTTGATGGTTAGGACATGCTAGTCTTTCTTAACAAAATCCCAACTCAGGCAGGAGGATTTTTAAGTGCGATCTTTCTTAGTAGCGTTTGTTTGTCAAAGAAGGAAAAGTAGTACCCAGGAAAATCTCAAAGACAAAAAAATTAACTTTGGTAGTAGAAACAGCCTCCCCCACCTTGGATGTCTTTGGAGGTGGTTGGGAGTGGGAATAAACCCTTAGATGAAGTCCAGTGGCTGCCTAGCTTTGAGATGGTCACAGGCTACTTCAGGAGAATAAGGTCCCCTCTGTATGTTCCTTTTCAATCCAGCTCATTTCTTGAAACAATATCAATTGTTTGGTAAAGTTAGTGAATTATTATTAATCACAATCACTTCACATTCTCTGCACTTCTACATAAATTCAGCTAAACCCACAATGGGCAAAGGATGAAAGGAACACATAGGGTGTCCAGTTATAGGACACCAGAGGGCCAACCTTTGCTCCTTGGACTATAGTTTCATCCTCCATCAAACAAGGCCATCAGACCAAATGCGGTCAATGTTCTCTCCCAGCTGGCAAATGACTCATTCCATGATATTAGGATGCCCTATGGAATCAAATTCCTGGCCCAAATGGGGATCCACAACTCTCCTTAGCTAGCAGAATGTGATGCAATTGCAAAAAAATGAGGAAGGCATTTTTTTTTCTTTCCTGGAAGCAAATTCTTGAAAGTCATTTTTTCTGGCCCCGTCTAGGCAGGTGCTGCTGGTCCTGTTTTCTTCAAAACCAGGAGGGAAAGTCTCCCCATTGAAATGCTAATGGCTGCAAACTGAATAATAAGGCTGCACCCCCTCTGGGTCTGCATATAATTTACACAGAAAATAAAATTGCACATGGCCTTGTTTCATAGCATATTTGTTTAATTACCCACTTTTGAGAATGCTGTTTTTCTTCAATTAATTTTCAATATATAAAAGAGGAATAAGAGTGTCAGTTTATCTGCACACCTGATAATTAAATATAGTGTGGGGAATAATTACATTACCTGATAGTGGAAATTTGTCCGCCTCCAGTGACTAACATTTAGCAAGGGTCTTACTCACTTCCCTCTCTTCTAAGGATCGTCTTGGAATATCTCTCTCTTTCTAAGGGAAAAGGGTCCGGTTGAGGGAATATTCAGTGTCTCTGCCCCCTTCTCCACATTCATGGACCCAGTTTTACCACGAAAAGTGCTACAGGACACTCAGCTGGGGACAACCCAGGTTTCCAGTTTCTGCTTAAACTCACGATTTTCCTAAATGCAAAGCAATTGGCTTTTGTAAGAAACAATGAGAACACCCAACAATTCATCTGAATTTTTGACCTTCTATTTTTAAAGCTGTTTACCCTGTTCTGGGTGGGCTATTCCACCATAATTCACAATGACGCCACCTTCAGTGAATAACAGTAACAACAACAAACACAAACTGTCATCCTCCAGGGGCTTTGCTATTCCTTTGCGATTTCAGAGTCCGGCTCACAACCACCCTCTCATACTGAAGATGTCACCGTCTCTTCCTGCTGTGCTCATGAAGAGACCAGGGCAAGGCCTGATACTTCCGCTTGGTCCCAAGTGAGGAGGGGAAAATCCTTATAAATAAAAATATTCCAAAAAGAAGATTTCAGACTAGAAAAAAAGAGAGAGAAGCATTTGTGAAATGTACTTCCTATTTTTCAGACACTGGCATTTTTTAAACTGTCACACACACACACACACACACACACACACAGATATGTTTTCACTCAAATATCCTGGGCACTGATGAGCTAAATCTGCAAGGCTAGCCATCCTTCCCCTGCGGCTTTGTTCTGAAAGATTAGCAGCTCCTACTTAAATTGGGATGTTGCACGTCTCTGGGTTCATGGTTCTGGTTTCAACTACATACTCGTAGGAAATAAACTCCTAGGCCAATACAATGTGCATTAGAAGACTTTGCTAGGAAGCAGGTGGGTTCTTGAACATTTTCTTAGTTGGGCCCATTCTGTTGGATGGGACAACTGAGCCCCAAAGTTTAGGCAGACGATAAGATGGGAAAAGGTCCCTCTCTCTCTCTCTCTGGTCACAGTAATTTGTATGGACATTAAGATTTATAAGTTAGGCTTGGAAAGAATATTTCCTCCCCTGTACCTAAGTTAGTTCTCGGAGAAATTCCTTGACATAAATAGTACCGTCTCCCTTATGTTAAAGATAGTGAAATTCCGGTATTTAGAAGTTAAGCTAATTGTGAGTGACCAAACCAGATACTCTTTTCTTCCCCACTTCGGAGGTGATGAAAGCCAGGCTCACAGCAGGGGACCACAGCGCTGCCGCTGGCCCTGCCTCGCCCGGTTTCAATCATCCCATGCCCCCTCTATTCTACTGTCAGCAGGCATGGATCTCGACGCACTCATTTTGTCTCGGGGATAAGTAAAGTCAGTGTGGATGCGCCGTCCTAAATTAAAGAAACAGGGGATACCGAGAGCTGAGCTGAAACAGCAACTGTGTCTGCTCTCTTGGGAGTGGGTGATGCTCAGAGGGTATTTTCAAGTGTCAGAGGACAAACGGATGATGTCCACCCCTGGAGTGGCCCCAGACGAGCTCTGCTGGACGAGGCCCCAGCCAGCACAGTTTCCCTGGCAAAAAACTCTGCCCACCACCATCAGCACAACTGTCCTTCCCTGCTCTTTCTGCAGCTGGGACTCCAGGGGTGTGCTGTCCTGTTCACGCTGCAGCTCAGCCGCACAGGTGATAGACCTGAAGCACCACCTCAATGTCAAGGTAAGAAAAGGGATCACAGAGAAGTGAGTGCAAAAGAGGGAGAGAGCTCAAGCTAAAAGATCACACATCAGGGGGTTGTTTTTCTCTTGTAACAAGGATTTCCTCATCTACCAAGAATTCTGGATGTAGGCAGGTCCAGGGCTGATTCATCAAGGACCTCCAGAACCCTGGCTGTTCTCGCCTTTCTAACCACACCACACACCACATGCAGACAGATGTTCTTTCATGGTCTCAAGGTTGCTGCAGCAGCTCCGAGTATCACATCTTCTTGCAACAAGGTGCAAAAACAACAAGAGGCAGCCTATCTCTCTTTCTTTCTTTTCAAGTATGTGACAGGCATTAATTTAAGAGCATTGCCTACAGCACTTTGTTTCATCAGTTCTCCTGACAACCTGCCTTCTTTTTCTAAAGAAAAGATAAATGAATCCATCCATTTTCCCATCCATCCATCCATCCATCCATCCATCCATCCATCCATTCAACCATCATCTCAAGAACCCATTTCTACTAGACTCTGGCTTTTCTCATGCTCTTCTGGACTTCACACTCTGGTGGGGAAGGTGCACATGGAAATGGAGTGCGTGCTGTGGTATGTCTGTGTCCACCGAGCACCTGGAAGCCAGAAGGGACAGTGTTAGGTCTCTGAGGTCCAAGAACAGTGTTGCTAAAATAGTGACACCTNCAAGAGGCAGCCTATCTCTCTTTCTTTCTTTTCAAGTATGTGACAGGCATTAATTTAAGAGCATTGCCTACAGCACTTTGTTTCATCAGTTCTCCTGACAACCTGCCTTCTTTTTCTAAAGAAAAGATAAATGAATCCATCCATCCATCCATTCAACCATCATCTCAAGAACCCATTTCTACTAGACTCTGGCTTTCCTCATGCTCTTCTGGACTTCACACTCTGGTGGGGAAGGTGCACATGGAAATAGAGCGCGTGCTGTGGTATGTCTGTGTCCACCGAGCACCTGGAAGCCAGAAGGGACAGTGTTAGGTCTCTGAGGTCCAAGAACAGTGTTGCTAAAATAGTGACACCTTTCTACAGCAGGTGGTTTACTACATCAGTACTGTGCAATGATACCTTCCGTTCAAGTCCAACTTTAAAGAAGCATGACTTTGCGCAAGCTGTGAATTCCTCTACAGGGGTCCAAAGCTAACATTCAAGTCATTAAGCCAGCATAGCCCTATAAACTAAAGATAGCTTACCACAGTCAACCAACCTTCATTTCAGAGGTATCCAATTTTTCTTTGAGTCATAAGCTTTCTTTGCAATGGTGCACTTTAAAGAGAAAGGTGACTCTTTGGGTGTGAGGAACTGTGTTTTCTTTTCACCTTTGGGGAAAAGAGGGAAGCATGCACATATGTGCACCCCATGGATGTGGCTTATCTAAAAAAGAAAAGAAGCACCTGGGACTCCGTATGTGAAGGCGGACAAGGGCCCAGTTTGGGGGAGAGGCATTTAAAGAAAGTCTTCAGGGAAATCAGATTCATGGCTGTTTCACTGGGTGACTAATAAGATTTGCAGATTTTACTCTTCCTTGGGTGACTACATCCACTCAACTGGCTCCAACAAATTAAAATTAAAGAGCAAACCCCTAAATGCTTACTTCCAGTTGATTTGGTCTTAGCAACATGTCAGTGAAAATTGCATTTTAATTCTGTCTTTTATTAAGAATAAATAGTCCAACTGTTTTTATATATTGGGACTCCTCCATCAAAAGTTCATCGGAACGCAATTGGCTTTATTAGCTCACACACACATTTAATTTCTTTCAAAGGTAAGTTGCCATTGTGTAATTCCATGGTCTGGCACTCCTCTTAGATTCAAAATATCTGCAGGGTTTAGCTCAGCAATACTTGGTCAACAGTTCTAAGGGTAGTTCTGACTTCTAATATGTTTTCTTCCTTTTTTCTGAACAGCATCTTCTAGCCCAGGACTGCACTCATTCTTATGTCAATCCCTTAATTCATTCACTAATTTATTCTTCTCCATTCATTTATTCTTCACACATTCACTTCATCTGTATCCCATAGTTCCCCCTGCAGCCCCCACCCCACAGAGGGGCAGGGACTTGAATTAAAAAAGTGCTTCTGTCTTACCTGTAGTTCGCAGGCTGGAGCAGACAGAGAGCAAACTGGCCGTTATCACACAACAGAAGGAGCGGCAGAGAGCAAAAACCCTCCTCCTGAGCTCAGGGATTTCTTTCCTGGAGACTTGAGCTGCACCTGGAATAAACAGGGCAGAGAGGCTGGTAAACAGGGCATTCTAGACTCCGGGGCGGTGTAAAGAAAAGGAGTTCCAGCTCACTCTTTAAAACGTGCGATGGGCCCCTGGGTTCTATAATCTAAAAGAGCTTTCAGTGTTCGTCAGAGCCAACTTTGACAACACTAGAGTGTTTGGGAAATATCTAATGTTTGTGTAGAGCTCCATGGAATTCTTTAATGGAATTATATTATTTACTCTTTACCACAATTCCTCTACTCGGTTCTCCTTTTCTCTAGATAAAGTAAATAAGGCCTAGAGAGCTGTACTCACTGAATGTCTTCTTCCATTTACAAGTGGTGAAGGCATTTCTGGAACTTAAGTTTTGATTCTGTATCTTCGGCTCCCTCCGTTTTCCCACAAGCACTGCGATTCCTCACTGAGATTCACAGCACAACTACATGAAAAGATGTAAAAATATGTGTGTTGGCCACACTCTTGGATTTTGTTATAATGGATCCAGACCGAGGTTAGGGAGATGCATACTCAGCAGACTCCTGTGTGGTCGGCACGCAGTTTAAAATGTGATTGAAAACTCATCTGCGGTGTCTGCCCACCTGCTTGACATAAGCCAACACCAGTGAAGATGTTGTCACCCTTTGTAGACACTCTGCGGTGCCACCCAGATGGCCCCTGGAGAACTGCAGAGATTACTTCCCGGTGTCTGCAAAGGTGGTCAGCTGCTAGCCTTTCATGGTCAGCCCACTGGGGGGACTGCTTCCTTCTGAGGGCAATCCCAAATCGTAACTGATCAATGCACGAGGTACAAATTGCCCCCCCGCCCCCGCTCCAATGTGGGAAATATAGGTGTTGCCCCAGCTTTAGAATTCTCCGTGACTCAGCCGAGTCCCTGCTNTGGGGGGACTGCTTCCTTCTGAGGGCAATCCCAAATCGTAACTGATCAATGCACGAGGTACAAATTGCCCCCCCGCCCCCGCTCCAATGTGGGAAATATAGGTGTTGCCCCAGCTTTAGAATTCTCCGTGAGTCAGCCAAGTCCCTGCTGTAAATGGTCCCGAGTCCAATCTCTCTTTCTGCCCAGCTCTGTGTCCTGCCCTGCCCTCTGCCAGTGTTGGCCTGGAGAGCACTGTGACGGTGAGTCTTTGCCTCCGAGGATGCTGCTTGGGGCCTCCACCTCCTGCGTCCATCCGTCTGCGCAAGCTCCCCTCCACCAGCGACAGTGCCTCGAGTCTCCCCTGAGAGTCATCTCTTCTACTCAGACAGACTCTTCACAAGGCCCCTGCACGATCGTAGGGTAACTGACGGGAAGGCAAACCACCCCTCGAGTCTGTTCTCACACCTCAGGACATATCTGCAAGTGGTGTCCTACTTACAGAAGGCCTTGTTCTGTTGCTTCTGAGCCACAGAGGTCTTCCAAAGACCAGTGGGTGGGTTCATAAGTGGGTGAACTGCAAGGCATCTTAGAGTATCTCAGACGATGCTTTTCGTATACAGTTTAGGTGCTGATGCTCACAGCAGAAAAGGGCAGGGCCAGGCTTGGAACCAGGGCCCCTAATCCTGGCTCTCCACCTGCTTTCCCACCACCCAAACCTGCCTTGGCCCCCACCAGCTAGTGCCCTTCCTTGTACATCTCCGTGGGCCTGCGTTTTCTTGCCCGCTTCTATTTTTTTATATTTTTTTGTGGAGTTTTTTGTTGTTGTTCATCTTGCTCTGAGGTATCTAAGAACAGTTTTGTTGAGTGCAGTGTGGATTCAGTAAGAAATGTTCATACACTCTTTTCCAGGTCCTGGAATCTCAACAGGTTGTGTTACACCAAAGAGAGGGAAGCCTGCCAGACCCAGGGAGCTGGGGGATCTTCCCCAGCTGGCTTCCTAGGGATGTTAGGAAGCCCTGCGCACAAAGCTGGCCCAGCCTGGCTGGATTCAGCCCCTCCCCCCACCAAAACAAATAAATAAGCAAAAAAACAGGACATGAAAGTCATGTCACAGCAGGATCCAGCTTAGATCACCCAATCTTCACCTTTACCCATGAAGTGAGGCTCTCCCGGGTGCTGCAAATGTCTAGGTGGATGGGCAGCCTTGGCCCTTGGCCATGTCTTACTGATTCTAAGTGTCCTGCAACAGCCCACGCTCTGGCTTTGAGAGCAGCATGTCTCCTCCGGAGGCCCCCACCCGCTCCCCAAATCCAGGAGGAGACCTGGAGACTACCCGGGGCTACGATCTCATTTTCAATTGCAGGAATCCTGTCTAGGGCCCAGCATGGGGCAATCTCTCCAAAGTCTTGCGTACTTACAAGCCTTTCTTCCCCTCTTAATTTGCCTGGAGCCAGGCTTTCATCTCGACTTTTTGCCAAGAGGCACCTGCTGAAATATTCATCGGCAGAAATTGTGCCATGGGTGTTTTTCCTCTTTGTCCAGTTGTATGTCATTAGAACAGGGTGCGGGGAGCACAAATGGAGTTTGACATCAGATGGTGGAATTCATTCCGAAATCCAGGTAAGAGGTAATTAACCCTTTTAAACAAAGAAAACTAAGGACTGAGAACAGAGCTTTGCAGACATTATCTATTCATCCATGGGTCAGTTATTCCCGGAAACTTGCATTCATTCAATATACTTTATTGAGTGTCCACTGTGCATGAATCCCAGCACTGGACACTGGGCATAGCCAGCTGAGTAGAATTTTAGTCTCTGTTCGCCAATCTGACAATCTAAGGTAACTGCAAGGTAGGGAAAGTGTAGCTAAAGATCAGTACAAATGTGCGTAGACCATGACTTTGATTTAGGGATGGAAAGTGACAACGGACAGTTTCCTTGAAGCAAAGAGGCCTAAGCTGATTCTTAGGCCTAAGGTGGACACAGTTTTGAGTTGAAGAAGAAGCAAGTGGCAGAGGAGAGGTTTGGGAGATGCCAAGGGGAGGGAACAGACCCCCAGGGAGAATCAACAGCAGAAACAAAGGCAGAGGTGCCAGGAGAGGTGTCCTCGTGCGTTCCACTCTGAGCGGTCCCGGGATGAAGAAGGATGATGTCTTATTAAAGGGTGAGAGACCTGTCAGGGAGAGTAGCTGGTTCAGGTCATCAGCCTCTTCTGCACATTAAAGAGCTTGAATTCTGTCCATTATTTCTTGGGGTTTGGGGGACAGAATGGCTGTGTTGTAAACAGAGGGAGGTGGTGGTTAGATTTATGCCTTGGAAATATTATGTAAGCTTTAGTGGAAGCCTAGGTTGGCAACAGAAGATAAATTGGGAGGTTGTTAAAATAAGCCAGCAACAACAAGGTTATGAATTATGGTACAGGTTGTGGGGATGGACTGAAGGACAGAAATTCAATAACACTTAGAACTTTGGTAATTCACTGTTAACGGCCATTTCCTGAACACCTGCTATCAGCCAGATACTCTTCTGGGTAAGAGTGGAAAATACCCTACCAGGGTAAGATAAGTCTATTTTCTTTTGCACAATGTGATGTCTAGGGTGGATCCAGTGATCTCACCTAGCTTTGCAGAATAATCAAATGCTAATCATTGTATTCAAGAAGAAAACATGGAAGAGCAATATTGAGCATTTGCCAAAGGCAAGAGGATTGGGAAGCCGAGAATCAATCCTTTTAAAGTTTCAGGGATGTGGGCTCCATGAAAGTGGATCCCAGCTGCTCCCACCCCTCAAAAGACATTTCTGGTTTGTCTTGGACTGTTAAGAATCACACAGCTTTTTCAAATCCCCAGTGATGAAGGCATGACTGAACCAACTCAGGCCACGGCAAAGGCTCAGCCATGCAAAGCTGAGATGATTGTCTTTTCCCATGTCCGTGGCTCCCCAGAAGAATGCCAGCTGATGTCCCAGGCAGCTTTTTAACAAAGCAAATTACTGGTTCCGAGCAGCTCCACAGTGCTGGTATTTAGAGAGGAGTAATGATTTTCTTTTAACATTTTGTCTCTAAGGTGGAATGATGGAGGGCCAGGTCGCCAGTGTGCCCCATGGACAGTCTCCATTCTCTGCTTCTGCCCACGTGGATATAAAAGCCCATCTGAATTTTTCTTGGAGCTAAATCACTGTGGATGTTTCTGGCTGGATGCGGTTGGATGGCAATATTGCGCTTGGAGGAACTGGCATAGTAAATAGGGGTTTGGAGGCTCCTTCTTCAAAATTCAGTCATGGATATGTGCACGTATATGAGGATGTGTCATGCATGTATGTAAGTCTATGGTCCCTACACACACAGTGATAACAGAAGAAAAAGTAAGTTGATTTTCTTTCAAGGTAGCTTTTAGGAATTCACAGTGTCCATCCACATCACTATGACCCAGTTTCTTCATCTGTACAACAGGGATGATTTTGTTTATGAGTAAAACACTAGGAGCTCTTTGCAGGAAAGGGAACACATGGTGAGGAGAGAGCAATTTTACTCCAGTCCACAAAAATTGTGTAGTCACCGGACGCCCAGGTGGTGCTCTTCCCGGAGCCGGACTGTTTCATCGGTAGCAGACAGATAAAAAATACTGACATACGAGGTCTGTCCATAGAAGGTATCCAGCCACATAATATGAAAAGTGGAGACATTTCATTGAAAAAGATACAAAATACAAGAAACATCATACGTAGGTCAATGATGCCTCAGTCCCCTTCAGAGTAGGCACCTTGGGACCTCACACAGTTCTCCCAATTGCCATCAGCTGCCTGGTCGTAGTTTCCTGAATCTCATCAACAGTCTGAAATCTCTTCTCTTTCAAAGCTGATTTCAATTTTGGGAAAAGCCTGAAGTCACAGGGTGCCAAATCTGGGCCGTCGAGGGGCTGAGTCACCTGGGCAATTTGACGTTTCACTGAAAAATTCTGCATGAGGCGTGATGCAGGCACGTTGCTGTGATGCAGCTACCAATCTCCAGTTGCCCAAGCTGCAGACTTCTGAATCACACAGATATTTTCCACGGAGGACTGTTTAAGTTTAAAGCAAAATTTGATGTAGATCCATCACTCTACTCCCTTAGTCATTTTGAATGCGATGGCCACACAGTGCGCATGCTCACTCAGTGGTGTCTACTGCCCCCACTGACTGGTACAGTGAAGTCATCGTTGTTCACCGTGCACACTCCAGCCCACTCTCCTTGGTGGCCAGGTTACACTGAAGTTGCATAAACTCCTTGTTATATAAACACTGACTGGACATTTTCGGGACAGACCCCGTATACTCTAAAGTACTGAAATTCGAGGTGAAGTTACCGTTTATGTAAAGGATAGATTTTTTTTAAAGATACATTGACATGGTTGAATGATTATGGAATTCTTCCCAGCCCAAATGCAGTCAGAAATGTCATGATAAAGCATGATTGCTTGCAAAACTATCCCTGACCTCAGCCACTTGTATAAAGCCTTGCATTCTCTGTCTGAATAAAAGACTGGTATCCCACCTACCACTCTTCTCCACCAAGGTGGGAGCTGAAGATTTTTCTACAAAACACTTTCATCTGGCTGGTGTGGCTCAGTTGGTTGAAGCATCATCCCATGCACTGAAAAGTCATGGGCTAATTCTGATCAGGGAACATACCTAGGTATCTGAGTTGTGGGATCAGTCTCCGGTTGGGTCACATGTGGAAGGCAACAAATCAATGTTTTTCTTACATTGATGACTCTCTCTCTCTCTCTCTCTCTCTCTTCTCTCTCTCTCTCTCTCTCTATATATATATATATATATATGCACATATATATTAAATATATATATATATGTGTGTGTGTGTGTGTATCTCCTTTACTCCCACCCTCCCCTCCTCTCTGGAAATCATAAATACATTTTGAAAAGGCCTCCTGAGCAGGGGCCCAGGAGCCTCCAGGGTCGCTTCTCTGTGTCCTTAGTACTCACACCCTTTGTTGTATCAGGGATTCACTGGTTCGTAACAAAGCATCACAACTTTGTGGCTTAAATCAACACAAATGCATTGTCTCTCCCAGTTTTTGTGGGTGAGGAGCCTGGACAGAGCTTAGCTGAGTCCTCTGCTCAGGCACTCAGCAGGTGGAAGTCAGGGTATCAACCAACAGCTGCATATGATGTAAATTAATCGAGAAAGTAACTATCCCATTGTCTTCACCAGTCACGCACACACTCAAACAGAGGAGATCACCAGGGGGTGGGGATCCTGGAGGCCATATTGGAATTCTTCCCACCAATATGTGTACACGAAGGGACTATGGTTCTCATCTGTCAAGCCAGGGGTCTAAACACATGTTGGAATGGAGGTGATTGTGACCTGGGTTTAGAAGGATGAGTAGGAGTTTGAGCAGGAAAGGGAAAGAAGGCCATCTTAGCCCAGGGAGTGATAGGATATAACATATGTTCAAGGCCATACCTCCTGTTGTTCTGTTCTGAGGCCTTTTCTCCTGCTGAGGGCACTAGGGGGTTATGAACTCCTTCCCTTTCGTGTGCTATGCCTGGATGTTACAGTGTAGACAGGAAGAGACGATTGAAGAAGAAGAATAAAGTCACCTCCCTCCCCTACTCCGACACAGTAAGAACAAGCATGTACACAGAGGTGCATTTCCTGTGCTCTCATGTGTATGCCAATGACCCAATATTCTTGAAAAAAAGGGGGATTCTTGAGTTCTAGCTACAGACATTCTAACTGAGTGGAACAGAAGTGACATCCAGAAATCTGAATTGAACAAGCCTTTGGGATGTTTACAGCATAGGTGGTCCAAAGGCAGTGCTTTGAGAAACATTAGTGTAGTGTTCTACCAAGTCCTTTCGCAGACACATTCACATCCCCACTCAGGGGCGTACCCACGGGACAGGCTGTTCATGTTATGGATGAGACAGCTGAGGCTTAGGGTGACTTTGGACCAAATAACTGAACCAAAAGATGGTGAGAGCTAGGGGACAAATTCAGATGTTCTCTTCCAAAGCTCAGAATTGTTTTCCTTCTCTGTCTCCTGAGACGTGATTTATAGATGTGAGTATTGATCAGATCTATTTCTAACTGGTGTCTGGGTTTTTGGTTGTTGCTTCTCCATCTCCTTAATATTTATATGACCTAGACTGAAAGGGCTGCCTTTGCTTCGATTACTATGAAAAGCCTGGTGAGATTCACATTAGCACTTCCATAAAGTCATAAAAGCTGGGCAAACTACTCTGAGTTTAAATATGGAAATCGAAACCCTAATCACAATTTAATATAACTAAATATGTACATACTTTATGGTCAATCATCCAGACCATTTACGAGGTCTCTTAGCTTTGAAATGACTAAGTCTCAAATGGTGGTGCAGATGAGGCCGGCTTGACATGACATATATTGAAAGAGACTGCGGAGCGATCACTTAGGGATGAAAACCTCTCTTCAGTCTTAGTGAACCAAGGCTAAGAGGCAAATTATTCAATTACAGTAAATTTACAGTAGCTTAATATTTGATAAAAGTGGTTCTTCCATCATCAGAGCATCTTATTGAAAACCCATGAGCGGCAAACCAGTGCCGGAAACACTTAACATGTTTTAACCACTTATTAAGAAAATTCATCTAGCTTGATCTGTCATGGGCAGTCTGGCTTGAATATAGACATGTGTTTTTTGTAGTTGTCAGGTACTTTGAGCTGGCGCTGGTGGCCCTGAAATTAACCTGCTGACTGTTCTCCTGCAAGCAGCGGTCGGGGTGACCGGGGCACTTGGTGGTGTCCACTGGAGAGACACTGCAGGGGTTGAGGGCCAGGCCTGGGGGACAGATACCACGTCTGCCCTTGGGAATGGCTGGAGACGAGGATGAATCCCCTAGTACTGGCCCTGCTGAGATGTGAGACGGGCCCAGCAAGCGGACGGACTGTACTCTGCGAAGGGCAGTTGCACAGCGTGTGGCATGTTCAAGGAAAAGCCAGGTGTCTATCCAAGGAAGCTCTAAAGCAGGGTTTCTGAACATTTTTATTACATTTCTATTTAACGGTTTTAGAGAGAGTGGAAGGGGAGGAGAGAGAGAGAAATCACTTTGTTGTTCTACTTATTTACGCATTCACTGGTATGCGCCCTGACCCCCTGACCAGGGGTCCAACCCACAACATTGGTGTATCAGGACTACACTAACCAACTGAGCTACCTGGCCAAAGCCAAGGTTCTCAAATGTTAATGTGGGTGAATCACCTAGGGATTAATTGCAGCTTCTAAGGCAGCCCACGCTTCTGAATTTCTAATGTGCTCCCAGCGATAGAGCCCCTACCGACCCGAGGATAAGCCCTAAGTCACAAGGACATGGTGAATGCTTTGGCACCACCTGGATTACATAAATTTAGAATGACAGAGTCACCCATGTGAAACCTGGATGCCAGGCCATCAGAGCAAGGCAGATATGGCCCTGGTGGAGTTTGAACCTGGGCTTTCTCAATCTGCAGCCCTGTGCTTTGGGATGAGCTCTTTAGCCCATCTGAGAGAATTCAGGCTGAATCTGCAGTGGGACATAAAGGCTGGCCCCACACCTGGCATGGGAGACAGAGGGACACTGAGGAAATTTGGTTTACTCTCCAGGCTCCTGCAGTGGGTGCGTTTAAATATAAATGTGTGCTGTGCTCTTGCCTTGCAGTCACTGCCATCTAAATAAATATTCCCTCTTCTTTGCCAAGCAACACCCACTGGTAGTGTTGATTTTTCTAACTTCCAGAACCAGAGCAGGACTTCTTAATCTGGGTTTAGTTAAACTTCCCCTACCGCTCAGGCGCTGTCGTCAAATATAAAAGAGGCAAGAGAGCGGGGTGGAAATGCTAATTAGTCCCTGTCACAATTCCAGCTACTGCAGTGAGAATTCACAGTATGCAAATCAGGTTGAGCCTACCCTGAGCTCCTCCCCGCTGCAAGGGCAGAGGTTGGACTAGATTGACAATCCCAGGGTGAAAAGGTAAGAACTGATCTCCAGGCTCCTCCTCGTCCTCCCCCCATCCCCCTTTGATACATCCATTCTGCAACATCGCCAGGGCACCCAAGCTGCACTGAAGCCCAGGAGGAAACACACAATCCGACGCCATGTGTGTGTGGAGTGTGCGTGTTTAAACAAAACACTTTCTGCTCCCCAATGTTGCAGCTGCATTCAGAGTAAAAGTGAGCTAAATGGGTTTAAACACACACACACACACAGAGCCACCATTCAGCTCAGTATAAATGTCACAGCGTCAAATACCAAATACAGAGAATTATTAACGTAAGTGGCCTCCTATAATAAAGCTCATTATTAATAGGCCTATTAGCTCAGCATTCATTTCAACTGACAGCAACTTCTTTCTGAGACAGCTGTGGGCTCCCTTTTTACATCCGAGACCCCTTCTGACATCTCAAAGGATATTAAGAGGCAGAGACCGGGTGGGGGATGCGGGAAGGCGTGATGGCAGTAAAGCAGATTACTTTAAAAGGGGCAGAGAGACTGGAGGCACTGCTGACCGAGCACGCAGTGTAAAGTAATGGCTAACACCGCAGAGCATGCACTGCAGGCCGGCAAGTTACATGTCTTATGCTGTCAAATGCACGGAAAATGCAGGGCACTGGGTAGACCTGTGTTTCAGAAAAAAGCACCTTCTTCTTAGGGTATGTCCTGAGTATTGCATGGGGTATACTTATGTTAAAAATCAGTTGTTGTTTCCCTAAAATTAAAAGTTCACTTGGAGTCCTGTGTCTTTATTTAGTAAACATAGAACAACTTCTATTATTATCCACATTCTACAAGTAGAGCTACTGAAGCTTCAAGGGGTAAAATCCAAGGTCAGACCCCTAAACTGGGTTAGACTCTCTGACTTTGAACTTGGTTTGTTCCCTAGCTCATTCTCTCACCACTGTTCACACAAGGCTTTCTACCAACACACCCGTCAAGACCCACGCAGCTCGCACATTCATTCTCCCTTCAGATGCCCACAGTCATCCTCATTGGACCCATTTTGCAGATAAAATTAAGGTTCGGAGCAGTTAAGTGTCAATGGAGTCATTTCAGTTCTTTGGCCAGTATTTGTTGAGCATCTCTTCACATCAGCTACTTTACCAGACACGGGGGATGTGAAATTCAGACCCAGGCTCAGCCTTTAGACCCTGCGAATATTATAGTAAGTGGACCCAGTGAAATGCACAATGGGTCAAGTGCCCTCATGACCCCCCCGAAACACTAAAAAATTGTCACGTTAGTCTCCACGTGGACCTTTTCAGGGGCAGATAACATCGCCCGATCCGTATGTCCAACCTACAGCAAGCCTTGGATTGCCCTTTAAGAAAACAATGTCATAGTTTCCGCTTAAACATATTGTAAAAGTCCTAGGGGAATGAATCATAAGTGAAAAATATGAGAAATTTAATAAATGGGAATTTGCAGAGACCGGTTTAATATCGCACAGAAAATGACATGAAAAGATGGTCGCCCCTTCATCCATCAATCTGAGCTCAGGATCACATGATGGAGGTCAAATTAGTTGACATCTGCTTACTCGATATTTATTAAGCACCTCTCAGTCGCAAGGGCTCTGAAGAAAAAGCGTCCATCTGCTGTAGGGGGTTCAGAGCAGAATCACACCCTCTCTGAGCCTCACCTATGAAACGGAAGTAATAACATCCATGCATCCTAGGAGTGTGTGAATAGAAAAAAAGTAAATCAGCTAACACAGGGACTGACACATAGTAGGTATTCACTAACCAGGAGCTCTCATTTGTATTTGTTGAAGGCTGAGAGAATCACGTGGGGCATCACTCCATGACAGTGTGGTAAAGGAACACTTAGGGCAAACCCTGAAGGCGCCGCCCCCCCCCCCCAAAGCTGTAGAGACACAAAGAAGGCTTCCCAGTCAGCAGGAGAGGACTTCCCACGAAGGCAGGAGGAACGGGTGTTCCAGGCTCACAATGAGCTGACGTTCGTTGAGGTGGGTACTAGTTCCACATGCGGGTCAAGAGACAGGCTTTACGTACCAGATCTGGGGCATGGACCAGGCACATGGCCTTGATCCTTCTCCTCTGACTACAACGGCAGGGGTCTGGGGCTGGTGGTGAGTGTGGAAGGCAGAGGGGCTGGACCAGGAACAGCCTCGAAACCCGTGTCAGCAGCTGACTGTGTCCCATGGGTGCCGGGGGCCCACTGCAGAGCAGGTGACAGAGCAGCAGGGGGGCGTCCTGCTCCGAGTTGACTTGTAGATAGGTGATTCTAGTGGAAGTGACAAAAATGATTCAGAAAGAGAATGACTGAGAGAGACACACACAGACGGCGTGCTGGTACAGTGTTCAAATGACGTCTTTGTGTAGCTTTGACCTCTAACATTTTGCTAAATATCTCAATTTTGTTAAAAAAAAAACATTTGTGGACTTATGGTTCAAAAGGAAACAGAATTCCAAACATTTCTATTTTAAAAATGCTTGGTATTCTGTAAACTATTTCTTTTTATTTCATTGCCAAGTTTATCTACTTTCTACCACTAAATTAAACATGGAATTGCTTTTCTTTTTTTAACCAAAGAGATAATCTGCGGAGATGAAGAGTCCAGGAGCACTGAGTTGAAAATCCTACGCTCATTCACTCATCGACCACTTATTTTAGTTTTCATCCATTAAACAAGCATCCCATCCATTGTTCTTTTTAGCTTTCTCTCTGTCCAGTCACTCACTTTTTTGTCTGTGCCTGTTTCCATATAAGCTCTACCCACTCACCCCTTCACCCACCTAGCTTTCCATTCCCCCACTCATCCACCCATCTACTCACTCATTTACCCACTCATCCACCCATCCATCCATCCACCCATCCATCCACCTGTGCATCCCAGCAGTCATCAATTTTATCTCATTTATTAAATGCTTCCTGGGCACCAGTGATACACAAGTACATCGTTAGGGACTGACTAAGCCTGACCCCTTCCCTGCAGGGGTCGCAGAGCTCACTATAGGCAACAAGCCACTAAGTAGCCAAGTCACAGTAGCAGCCTAAGAGGATTCAGCCACGGAGATATTTCCAAAGTCCAGAGACAGAGGTAGGCAGGCACCCGTCAACTCTGGGCTGCAAGGAGGCTCTTCGCCTTCCTTGGGCGGTGGCTGGGCCACCCGACACGTTTTAGAACTGCATCAGCAAGTGAAAAGCAGCCCAGAGTGTGTTTGTTTTACTTGGCTCCCCTTCCAGCTTTCCCCCTTCCAGGTGTTTTTCAGAGGGCAAATGCCCTCACCCTGAAAAAATGCTACAAAGCGTTATCAATGCAGCAGATTCTTAGGAGACAGAAGAATTCTAATCAGAAGTAAGGGGCCATTGCGTTTAGCTTGTTGGTGAAAAATGCAGGCTCTGACGGCCAACCTCAGACTCGGAGCTGGAGCCGACATGGCCGGAGAAAACTGCAGGTGAGAACAAGAAGTGATATCAAGTATATACATTAACCTTGCTTTCATTTGGTTACTTTTCCTTTTTACAGTCTCAGTGAGTTCACACTGCTAGGCAAATGGCAGAACCCAAGGTGGTTTGGCTACTGGAGGCAGCGAATGCCCCAGATTCCCAGACGCTTTGAGTGCGTAAGAAGACTTCCTGCACACTTGCATTTTCCTACGGACTTGGGGGATGCCTCGGCTTCACTGGACCAGTGAGGGAGACTTCTGTGTGTTAAGGGCATTTTGACAGTGTCTTCCAGTGATCTGTCCACTATATTGGATTCCCGTCATTAAACAGCAGACTTTTGAAGTCGAAGGTAGGCATGGCACACTTGCTTATATGGTGTATACTTTGAATTTATTTGGGAACCTGAAGGATTTCACAGTTACCCCTGTGTGGTGGTGCACACAGACCTCACCAAATCAATTATCTATCAAGAGTTAAGGAAGGGAGATAAAAAAGGAGCAGGAGGCGAGGCAATGGACCCTCTTACACCTTCCCTAATGGCTGTCTGCCATGGTAACCAAACCACTGCCAGCGGACACTGCCGTCGCTCTTCCCTGATCCACACCCACCACTGCCATCCATCCCCTTGACCAGTAGCTGCTTGAGAATAACAATAGTGTTTCAACTAGATTTGAACCCCCAGCACCTACCAGCACCTGGGGAGCTATGAGTAGTGCCCAGCTGATTGTTGTGTGAATGGGAAAATGAATAGAGAGACTCTAAGGACTGATGATGTTACAAAGATTAAAATTATGCAAACAGCAAAGAAGAGCACAGTGAAGATGGGGCTATGTGCTTCAGTAAAGTTTAAGAGTTATCATAAAATAATTAACCACATATATAATATGTAATAGTCACACACACACACACACACACACATCTTACTCAGAGTAGCCCCTGCCCCCCGGACCAGCAGCATCAGCATCTGGACCCTGGGAGCTTTTTGGAAATACAGTCCATAATGCCCATCAGAGTTCTACTGAACCCAGATCTGTGGGCGTGGGGCTCCGAGGACTTTGTCCCGACAGTCTCTCCAAGGAGTGCTTACTCACGCTCAACTTTGAGAAGCGTGTGGAATAAAAACCACTGTCTTTAGTTAGTAAAACATTTGATTTAATGATTTAACTTAATATCTAAGCACTGAAACATGTAGAAATGCCTTTTCTACTGGTCTCAGAATTGGGGCTCTTCACAGTTTTCCTGATAAACGTGTGAATAACTGATTTGTAATTTCCTGCGACAATCACTTCTCCTGAGTTAGAACTGAAGTGCGTATGGCAGCTTCTCCAGCACTGGATTCAATGGGCAGGGGCTTCTCTGAGCCAGAGGAGCCTGGAGGACTTGGCCTTGATCATGGAGATCCCTGTGTTCAAGGCAAAGGCCAAGCTGAGGATGGATTGAACTGGTTTCTCAGTGCAGTCCAATCTGATTACCTTCATGATCTTATACATAGTGCCCAAGATGCTCACATCCCAGCTGTGTGACAAGGGAAACTTAATTAACATTTTTGAGGCTTAGTTCCCTCATTTCTAAAAAGCATAATAATACCCCCCTGAAAAAGCTGTAAAGGTTAAATGAGTCAATGATTACAAAATTCCCTAAAATTGTGTTCAAAGTTTAGTAGAAACTTAATAATGGCTGAATATGCATTAATTGGGGGCAAAATCTATAATGTCTAGGATATTCACCAGGGTAATGAATGCCAGTTGCCACAACAGAACAACCCTGAAATGTCAGTGACTTAATATCACCGATGTTCTCATTCTCACTTATTACAAATTCAACACCAAGTCTAGGAGGTCAGGGATAGAGGGGGCTGTCCCATCCAGTCACGCAGCTACCCAGACTGGTAAGTTCATTATCACACTGTAGATCTCTCTGAAACATGCGTCTGGGTGGTCACCATGCTGATGGGAGAAAAGAGGTAGCGAAAGCAGGTCTTTGCCTAAGACCGTCCGTGTCGCTTTCTCTCGTGGTCAGTGGGACCAAACGTGACACATGTTTCCCCATATAGGCACTCTGCTCGTATCTCCTTGGTGTTTATCTCTACACTCCCAATACAGTTCGCTGTGCCAACCTCCGCTCTGCGGTGGGAGCAGACGTCTGAGAGCAGCACTCAGCAAACTATGAATAAGAAACCCAACTTCTTTACTCCCCCAACAGGGGACCTCTGAGTCCCCTTCCTCGTGGATTTCCAGAGTTCCTCAGCAGCATGGAGCCCCAGCTGCCCACAGTGAAGGCTGGCTCGATGCCATCATCTTCATTGCCTGCACCTCCTCCCGCTTGTCTCCTGATCCTGCTGGTCCGCTCATCCATGCTCTGGTTTCCGCTTCTGGGGGAACCCACAGCACACCACCATCCAACCTCAAGGGAGTGGGAAGCACAGAGGAGCACACAGGCTGTGTGGGATCCGCCGGCTCTGCCGTCCCCAATCTATTCAATCAGAGTTTCTCCTCAAAACCCTGAGCACCACTGCCTGTTTGCTACTTATTTTTCACTTTCCAGAGTTGAAAAGTCTGTGGAGCCAAAGAAGTGACTCTTAACATAGCTTATCTGAATCAGCCCCCTAATGAGGCTGTGGGATCACACCCATCCTCTTCACACTAGTGCCAAACTTTGATTAATGAAGTGATGCCCGTATGATGGACAGGGGACACGATTCAGGGCTAGTCACTTCCACTCAATCGAACACCGTTAGTGTGATACCTGATGGAACATCCCAACAATTTCCTATCCAAAGTCCAGTTCCTTTTTTCTCGTCTCTTCACAGTGCCACTAAGTCCAAAGTTATCCATGCTGGCATTAGGCTCTTAATTCCTGCCTGTGCATAAAAGAGCAAGAAGAGCTACGCCGCTCAAGGATTTAAGCCGTTACTTAACCTTGAATATTCTTGGCTCTTGATTTAAAGCCTTTCAAGCCCTTTTTAAGAGAGAAAGGCATTTCTCACTCTAAGATTAATATCCTCCTTCACCATCCCCACCTGAAGGAAGTAATATGAGGCTCAGAGCATGTGTATAGGTCTGAATCACCAAGGAAAAACTCGCCTTCTTTTGTCCATTCATTTATTGTTTATCATACATTCACAGGGCATCTACCACGTGCTAGGCACTGTGATGTTGATGAGGACTGTCTTATCCCTAAGAATTGTACAGCCTAATATTCAAATACACACAAATAGCTAATGCTAACTAAAGAGTGATAAACTACCCAGAAAGAGTACAGTTACGGAAGTTCAGAGGAAGGAAAGACACTGGCTCATTGGATACACAAGTACGTAGGGAATCCAACAGGTGTTTATTTATTCATTCATTCATTTAAAGCAGTGTTGGTCATTTACCATGTGCTAAAAAATGTGTTCATTCTAGGGATGGACGGAGTGGATAAAAACCACCCAGTGTCTGCTCCCCTGTGGTGCCTTTGGAAGCATGAATATATTTAAATGGGTTTGATAGCTGAGGTTTGGGGAGACGAGCGTTGCTCAGACAGAGTGAGCAATGCACACAAACCACAATGTGAATTCAGGCAGAAGAGTAAAAAGAAGACAGTCTACTCAGTGGGACACAGAGGTCAGTGATCCTGCATGGAGAACATCGGGCTGAGTGAGGGTTTTTGTCAGACTTTGGAGGAACATGACAGTTAGTCCCAAAGTTCTGGTGACTGAGTGAGAGACAGATAGTGGCCTCTGAAGTTGTCTCACAAAAATGGCAGGAGACTGCACAGTTGACCCAGCATGGAGTGGAAAGCTGGAGAGGATACAGTCCCAATGACAGAAGCCAACAACACCCGGCCGGAACCAGGTCTGCAGCAAAACATGAGAAGGATGTGAGAGTTATGACTTAGAGAAACTAGGGCAGCCATGATTGTCTAGCTATAGTTGTTCCAGTCGAGAGGGACAGGTGGGACAGAAACTGTGGGTGCTCACAAATGTTGATTATCCCTCCTGGGTGCAGAGGTACATACTAGCTCCTAGCATCCCTGAGAGATCAATGTGGTTGCATGACTGAGTCCTGGCCCATAGAATATGAGTGGAGTCATGTATGTCACTTCCATGCACAACTGATGAAAACAAAAGACCTCCCACACATGCAGTATGCACCCTGACTGCTGACCAGCAGAATGGATTGGTTTCAAGAACTAGGAGGAGAGCTCTGGCTGGTGTAGCTCAGATGGTCAAAGCATTGTCAAATAGACTGAAGGGTCATGGGTTCGATTCTTGGTCAGGACACATACGCAGGTTATGGTTTTGATTCCTGGTCAGGGTGCTCGTAAGAAGACAACCAATCAGTCTTTCCTTGTCTCCCCTTTCCTCTGTCTAAAAGTAATGAAAAATGTCCTTGGGTGAGGATTTTAAAAAGGAACTAAGAGGGGGGGGGGACCACAAGGCAGAAGAAATTGAAGCCCTGGCTACCTGCCTAGAATAAGGTCAGCATCCATGTCCCACATGACACCAATGAATGGGATGGCTGTGTGTCAATAAAACTTTATTTATGAAAATATTTGAGAGGCCGGCTAGATCACCTGGGTTGTCATTCACCAAAGCCTGGCCCAGAGCAAAATGTCTATTGGGCAATGATAATGAGAGATAAGGTATAAATTTTTTTCCTTAAACTTCTGAGACCTGGGGCCTGTCCTCACTGTAGTTCGCTTTGGCTTATGGAAGAAGAGAAAAAACAATATGAATTCATCCCATGCTCTTTGGAAAATGCAAGAACCTATTGGATATAAATGTGAAATAACACCACAGGCTTTTAAAAATTGAATGGTTAGAGAGACAGATATTAATTTGTTGTTCCACTTGTTTTGGGGTTCAATGGTTGATCCCTGTGCATGCCCTGACCCGATATCAAACCCATAATCTCGGTGCCCTGGGACAACGATAACCTACTGGGAGACAATCCCTTGAAAAAGAATGACTAGGATTTCATAGGGGAAAAAACCCCAAACTCCTAGAAATTTCTGGAGAGATGCAAACCTATGACGAGCCCAAATATTTAGTATTTCATTGCAAACAGTTGGAGTGAACCAGCAGCTAAGGGCCCCTTCCCTTGACACGGCCTCATAATTGGGGTTTAGACACATTCATTTACTGTTGGAAAATTCTGCTGTCTGCATTCCAGAACTCAAAAGAAAGAAGGGGAAAGAAGCCTTGGATCCGTGCCAGGTGGAGAACTGAAGAAGTCTGTCAGCGAGCCCTCATGTAACAATGTCATAATTTAAATTTTTTTCTAACAATGGGGGAGTAATTAATGATAAAACTTTCCCTTTCCTGTTTCCATTTCAGTCCAGTGAATTTCAGAGTGAATGTGTGGTGTGTGTGTCTGTGTGTGTGGTATGTGCGTCTGGGTGACGTGTGTATAGTGTGGTGTGTGCACCACTGCTGTGCATGTGTGTATGTGTGAGGGGTACATTTGGGAGTGTGTTTAGTATATGTTTGTGTGTCTATGCCCATGCATGTGTGGTATGTATGATGTTTGTGTATATGTATGTAGTATGTGTGTGTTCTATGTGTGCACATGCCTGAATGTGGGGGGTGTGGCGTTAGGGGATGTGTGTCAGCATATGAGTTTGTATATGCATGTGGTGTATGTGTAGGTGTGTGTGTGCCCATGCACGTGTGTGGTGGAGGGTTGTGTTGGGTGAGTGTGCATGCCTATGTGTGGTATATGCATGTAGGTGTGTACGACTGCATGTGTGTGCTGGGGTTGTGCATGAGTGTGTGTGTGCGTGCCCATGTTTGTGTGTTGGCATGCATGTGCCTGCACATGTGTGTGCTGGGTGGTTGTATGTATGTGCATGCCAGCTTTTGAATGTGTCAACGTGCCCAGAGTCTTCGAGGACAGAGCAGGAAGAACTTGTCCCTGCATCTCTGACAGGCTGGATTTACTCACTCGAAAGCCACCTGAAACAGGCGCCACATCCTTCCTCTGTCCCAGGAGCTGTGATCCACCTGCGAGTCGGGAGAGCTCCCAGTCCATCCTTGGAGGCCTGTTTGATTTATTTGGATTTGACGGGTGAGAAGAAAGATGCATCCTTCTCGCCAGCTACCCCACTGCCTTTTCTTACAGACACTTCCACTGCCGCCTGAGTAACAGGGGGATTTTGAGTCTCCCTAAATGCCCAGTGACTGGCAATCCAGTCAAGGTCACCTGCGATGGCTCCCTGTCCCTCTGAGGCCCTCTCTAAGGCATGTGAAGCTCTGTACTTCATGCACTGTGCTGTCTATCCTGTTTATACTGGGTATCTAAAGTGACTTTAGAATTGGTCTGGAAAACATGTGTGAGAGGTAAGAGTGAGGGGCTGATTTCCAAGTTACTTGGGCCAAAGTCCAGACTTACAACCAGTCAACCATGCGACCCCTGGCAGGTCATGGTCTTTCTCTGGGCTTTGGTTGCCTCTTACAATGTACATAGTGAGGGTTGAGCCAGATCTGTTTTGCAAAATGTGTTCTAAAGGATGTTAATAGTTAAGTTATGTGGACAAGGGTTTCGATGACTAATTTAATCAGGAATTGTGCTTCAGTGATAGTAAATGACACCAGAAATTACAGTAGCTTAAACAAGATGAGACTTTACTTTCCCTTTAAGTGAAGGAAGTTCAGAGGTGAGCAGCCCTGGGCTGGTACGATAAGGAGTCCAGATCCTTTGATCTTTCTTCTCCACCCTCCTTAGCAATGGCTTCCATCTTTGAAGTTACGTTGTAGTTTTAGACAGTTGCTAGAGCCCTGGCCAGGACATCTGCCTCCCATGTAACGGGACCGAGGCAGTATGAAGCCTGGTGGACAGATTGGTGCCTCTCCTCGATTCACCCATATCCTTCAAACTGCCCTTCCTGAAGTCCCCGTGATGCAGGAGGGACTGGGAGAAGCAGCCTTTTAGTCTGAGGTGTGGCCACGGTGAATCACATCAGGGTTCTGTTACGAAGGAAGTAGAAAGAAGGCCCGCTCAGTGACAACCAGCCGGCCCCCCCCGTGGCTGCGGAGGAAGTGGGCAGCACACTGGATTGTAGCTGAGCTGAAATTTCCCTTCTGTACATTTCAGAGATTTTTATATGCAAATGTACATTGTGAGACTTCCTGTGTGAGACGTGTCCCATAATTATTTGATTATAAAGTTCTTCATCCAAGCACATCACATGCAACTCGTCTAAGAAAAAAAAAAATGAGAAAAAAACTACATACAATGACCTTGAATGTCCTTGGTTATGGACAAGTGTGTTGGGTGATCTCTCAACAGATCCTTTGAGGGCAACCCGGATTCCTGGGGCTCCTTTCCCTCCTGCCGACCTCCTGGGGACTCCTGGTGACCTCAGGAATGATTCCTCAGCCCTCTGCGGGCACTGTCCTCCCGTACTAAAGCAGACTCACGAGGATCCCTTCCTCATCATCGTATTTACTCACTCGCTGGTGGGTTTTCACTGCGATGAGATCATGGGGGTGTTAGGCAGCGAAGTCTTGATTTGATTCGCATCAAGTGAGGATGTAATTGGAAGCAATCAGAATGAAGTGTCCCATTTTCGGAAAAGCCCTTTATGCAGCAAAACTTAGTGACAGTGCAGTCATGATTTAAAGAGCTAGTGGTTAATTTAAAATAAAAGAGAGAGAAAATAAGAAAATGACTCCGCCATGTGTTCCCTTCATGTAGGCTCTGTATTTATTTGTTCCATTAACAACACGAGGATACCCGATGGTGTAAGTTTCACACCTCCAAGGGCATCGCCACTCCATTCATAAATGTGAAGCCTCTGTCTTTCAGAGGCTCAAAGAGGAGGATGCCAGTTCGGAGGTCTTCGTGGAGCAGCAGGTGGCTGACTGCAAGGTGCCGGGTGGGGAGGGAGTGAACTCTGGAATGAGCCCTGCCTGGACTGCTCTGTTTCTGGCTGTTACTTTACTTCTCTGCGCCTTCGCTTTCCGATATGTAAAATGGAATGGGGGGAAGTTTCCACCTTACAGGACAGTTTTCGTTGTTAAATGGAGTAACGCACCTAGGGTTTTACCTGACACGTGAGCGTTCCTCAATGGCGTTCCTGGTGTAGCTGCCACTGTTGTTACTATTCACTGTTCTTACCATTTTTACAGCGATATAGCAATGGACCTACACAAAGAAGACAGTTGGGCAAAGGTGCTGAGTGAACAGCTTTATGTGATGGCAACTTTCCACTCAGTTGCCACAGAAAAGACGTGCCCGGAGACCAACAGCTCTCCGCGGTCATCCAGACCAGCCCGTCCAACGACATTTCCCACCACATGTCTGTCTACCACGGCTCTCTTGTTGACGGCAAGCGGCCAGTTCCAGTGAGCCCCAACCAGCAGACATATTTATTGGGCCAGCTCTGTCTACGTAGTCACATATGAATGATTCTTTCCTGTTTTATCACTGCCCTTCCCAGTCCCTGTAGGAGTTGTACCTGGCATATTTATGTGTTCACAGGCCTGACCATCTTCTAGGTAAAGACATAGCTAAAAAGAGAGACAGTGTCCAAACCCTTTGGGAGGAGTGAGGACTGAACCAAAAGACTCATGAGGAGTCAGAAGCCAGAAAGTGGAGAAGAGGTTAGAACGTGGGCCAGGTGAGTGGACCAGGGCACCATTTGCACAGTGAGAGTGTGCTAGCTAGCTTCAGGGATCCATCCAAAGCTGGTCACGACTGTCCCTAACCACTGACTGACCCTGGGCAAGTGACCTCCACCTCCTGCAGCCTCCCATTTCCTCCTCTCAGAAGGAAGGTGTGGATCAATGACGTCAGGATGCTCGTGTCCAGAGTTCTGACTCCAATTACCCAGTTCTCCAGAGGCGCCCCAGGAGGGCTTCATCGGGGAGAAAACCATTTCTTCATCTATAAATCCACATATGTTATCCAGAAGCTTCTGGGGTTCTTGGGAAGTCCCACTACCCACAGAATAATTCCCAGCACTGCAGTTTCTTTTAATAAACAGTTACATCATCTTTCTAGGCGCTGCCACCCACGACCTCCAGGCACACACACTTGTTTGTAAACAGGCGGCCTCTGGATGTCGAGGTCGGCCAGAGTGACGCAGCACATTGGGGCCAAGTCCAGGCCTCCTGTCCCTCGGCCGCCTCCCTCCTGCCCATTGAGCGGAGCAGCAGGGCTGGTTGCGGTTTCAATTTCATTACCATTTTTTATTTTTAGTTTTTAAATTTTTAAAAATATGTTTGTTTTTTAATTGTAGTAGACTACCATATTTTATTAGTTTCAGGTGTACAAATGGTCATTACATGCTTATGTCACTTACAAAGTGATCACCCTGATATAACTCTGGTACCCAACTGACACCAGACACAGTTAGTAAGGTATTACTGACTGTCTCTCCTAGGCTGTACTATTCTTACCAGATCCCCATGACTGTTTTTGTAACTGGTAATTTGTAGAAATGTTTTTTATCCCACTCCCAACCTTCTTCCTCTCTGGCAACCATCGATTTGTTTTCTGTATCTATGAATTTGTTTCTGTTTTGTTTGCTTTGTTCTTTCAGGTTGCACAGGCAAGTGAAGTCGTATGTTATTCGTCTTCCTCTGTCTGATTTGGGTCACTTAGCACAGTACCCTCTAGGCCCATTTACGTCATCACAAATGGCAAGATTTCACTCTTTTTTATCACTAACCTTTCATTGTATGTATGTATCACACCCGTCAGACTGGCTATTATCAATAAATCAATAAACAGCAAGTGCTGGTGAGAACGTAGAGAAAAGGGGAGCCTCGTGCACTGTTGGTGGGATTATAAATTAGTGAAAACCAGCATGAAGCTTCCTCAGAAAATTGAAAATAGAACTACTACATGACCCAACAATACCACTTCTGGGTATTTATCCCAAGAAATATAGAACATCAATTCAAAGACACATATACACTCCTACGTTCATGGCAGCACTATTTACAATAATAGCCAATATATGAAATTGACCTAAGGGTCCGTTGACGGATAAAGAAGGTGCCTTCAGTCTTCAGAGGAAATAACTCCTCCCTCCTCAACTTCCTTCCTGCGTTCACTAAAGTAAGTACATCAATGTTTCACAACACTCCTGTTCACAAGTGTGTGTGTGTGTATATATATATATATATATATATATATATATATATATATATATATAAGCAAAAANCCCCATGACTGTTTTTGTAACTGGTAATTTGTAGAAATGTTTTTTATCCCACCACCAACCTTCTTCCTCTCTGGCAACCATCGATTTGTTTTCTGTATCTATGAATTTGTTTCTGTTTTGTTTGCTTTGTTCTTTCAGGTTGCACAGGCAAGTGAAGTCGTATGTTATTCGTCTTCCTCTGTCTGATTTGGGTCACTTAGCACAGTACCCTCTAGGCCCATTTACGTCATCACAAATGGCAAGATTTCACTCTTTTTTATCACTAACCTTTCATTGTATGTATGTATCACACCCGTCAGACTGGCTATTATCAATAAATCAATAAACAGCAAGTGCTGGTGAGAACGTAGAGAAAAGGGGAGCCTCGTGCACTGTTGGTGGGATTATAAATTAGTGAAAACCAGCATGAAGCTTCCTCAGAAAATTGAAAATAGAACTACCACATGACCCAACAATACCACTTCTGGGTATTTATCCCAAGAAATACAGAACATCAATTCAAAGACACATATACACTCCTACGTTCATGGCAGCACTATTTATAATAATAGCCAACATATGGAATCAACCTAAGGGTCCATTGATGGATAAAGAAGGTGCCTTCAGTCTTTAGAGGAAATAACTCCTCCCTCCTCAACTTCCTTCCTGGGTTCACTGAAGTAAGTACATCAATGTTTCACAACACTCCCGTTCACAAGTGTATATATATATAAGCAAAAATTAAAGTAGACCTTTGGGGATGAATGCTAAAATGATCTAAAAAGTGTCAGGCTTCTTGAGGACACTAAACTAGTGTGTCCTAAGTCCCATACCTTGTTGTACCCATCCTTACAGGGGGAGCATTGTGTGCTAACATTCTCCACGAAGCCTGAGGACCATCAGAAGAGGGGGAGACTAGGAGGGGTGTAGGCGGTAAAATCCCCACTCGACAGAGCCACAGAGATAGAGAGTCGGCCACTGAAAGGAGTTCTTTTCAAAGCATCCAATTCATAGGTCTTGCAAGCAGACATTGCCTGTGTCGAATCTTCAGGGGTGGGGCCGCCGTGGTGGCTGGGATGGGTTTCCCACACGGGCTAGGCCCCTGCACCACGTCCAGCAGCCGTTTCACGTAGCCCGTCTGGACGCAAGTCTGAATGGGCAGTGATCCCATAGCTGTACGGAATTTCTGTGTGGACTGAGTGAGAGAGCAGTTGCCTGTCAGGGAGGAAGGACCAAAACAGGGTGACGCCTTTCTTGCCCCTCTCCTGTCCTTTTCAGGAGGGTTACATTCATTCAAGTCCTCCTCCAAAATGCAGTTGGTTTGTCTGCTTGGGGCCTGGAAAACCTAATGCCAGTGGATGAGCTGCATTTTTTAATGAACAAACATATATTGAAATTGTATTATGTTTATAGAATTATGCTACGTACCGTGGGAAATACAGAGTTGGTCCTTTACTGTAAAGGAGCTTCGCTGGAAATGGCAAAGCAGAAACACATGCATAATTGAATGACGGTAAAAGTCTAAAATGGGATGACAGGAAGGGTGCCGTGTGGTCACTTGGGACTCGCAGATCAATAGGAGAATGATGGGCATGTCTCCAAGCTCAAGGCCAGCAACTTTACCTCTTCATCTCTGTATCCCTTATACCTAGAGTTCGTAACACCCAGTGGGACATCGGTGAACGTGTCCTAGGTGGATAGGTGAGCAGATGGGTGAATGAAGGGTGTTCTACCTTGTGTTACTACGGCCAGCGCTAGGCGCACAGATTCGGTGGTCAGCCCCATGAACAGGGCGAAATGGGGGCAGTGCTCTCTGCCCTGAGGTGTCCGAAGCCTCAGCTGGAATCCACGAGTGAGAACTGGCTCAGTGGCTGGCACTACCTGAAGGCTCATTTAGTCACATGTCTGGGGCTCACCAGTGGTTGTGGGCTATTGACAATGGGGACACCCACATGTGGCCTCTTTGTGTGGCCTGGGCTTCCTCACAACATGTAGGTTCTAAGAGTGACATCATGTAGGTTCTAAGAGTGACATCTCAAGACAAAGATATAGCCAAGGACTGTACTCCCTTCACCTCCCTACTGTCAGAGGTCACACTGTCACTTCCACTTTGTAAGAGTCAAGTCCACAGTCACAAATGCTTCCTAGTCACGGGGGTGGGGACAAAGACTCTCCTTCTTGGTGGGAAGTGGTCAGGTTTGGGAAGAGCATGTAGAACGAGAAATAGAGTGGCTGTTTTTGTAAAATCCTTCATAAACATGACAGATATGAATGGATAAATGAATGAATAATTTTTCTGATTTCAGACTCACTCAGGTTTGTTCTGAGGTGTGTGAATGGAAGAGGTTTTTCAGCAGGCGCTGGGACAGGGGGGCTGGGGATAGAATGTGACCAGAATGTTGAAGACTTAGCAGAATTTAGAATGTCAGAGGTGATGGGCCTTTGGGGGACTTAGGACTTAAAGGAATGATTCAGGGCATCACAAAGCAAAGATGCTACATTGGTTGAGTGGAAAGCTGGAGATCTGAGAAAAACATGGTGGGAGAGAAGACTGGAGGAACCCCCGGGGCTGGGGACCGTGGCCGTCGAATCACCCAGCAGAGCTCCTCCTCCTGCCTCTCTGCCTCTATGGCCTTGGGGACCGTGGAGGGACCCGTAGGCCCTGGTTCAGGTCCACATGCAGTGAATCAGCAAAACTTGAGAGAGGATGGGAGAGAAGGAGCAGGCAGAAAAGGTTGATTCTTATGACTCTGGGAGGAGGGTGAACCTATAAAAAAGACAATTACACAACTGCTTTCATTGAAAACGACACTTAAATCTTTTTTTTTCCTGATAAAACAGATGAGGAAAAGAAGGACTATATCCATTTTCTTTAACATCAGAGGCCGTCGCACTGACGGAAAGTGCTCTCTGAGGAAAGCGACACCAGGTCACCGCATTTGCCCCGCTCTGTCCCCTGCCCTGGAAAAGCAAACTGACATGTGGGGAACTTTTATTTTTCCCTCCAGTGCTAATTGAGTGTGCAGCTAGAGGCACCAAAGCAACTACATTAAAATGAAACGCGTCCCCTGGGTACCTCCCTCCATCCCTACGCTCGCCCACTGCCCTCCACCCTGACAGAACAATAACTTCCTCCGGCAAAGCCCATCTTCAGTTATTGTTTCTCTTGGTCTCTTCTGTTTTCTAATGGAAACGTTCTAGTGTCTGCTGGCTAGAAAATTAGCCATCTGAACTCTGATACTTCCTCTCTCTCATTTTCTTTCTTTCCATGTCTCTCTCTTCTCATCAGATTAGTGAGAAAATTCAGCACTGAATCTCTTTCAAGCTCTTGGCTCTGCACAGCCTGATTAACACATGGAAGGGGCTAAGATTAAACCTTAATTTAACTCCGTCTCTCACCCGAATGGCACCAGACTCCTGGCCCAGTCTGACTTTCAGTCAATTTCCTTAAAGCCTGGAGGGGTACAGCTCCACCATGCCCATCCCTCCGGTGTGACCTTCTTTGCCTGGTCAAACGCCCTGTGCTGAAATCCAAGATGGCATTAGGAAGGAGAGTGAGAAGAAATGAATATTTATTGAGATCCTTGCATATGCCAGGCACTTTAAATGCATTATCTCTTTTGATAGAACAGCCCTAAGAATAAATATGTTGCTGCAATTTTTCAGGGAGAGAAACTGAGGTTTATGGGTAGTAACTTTCCTGCCAAGTTCACATCGATAATAAGGGACAATGTTAAGATTTTTTTTTTGCATCGAGTGCTAACATACCCATTGTCCCTGAGATTGGATGGGGCACACTAGAATGTCCAACGACCAGCACAAATCCCGTGATCAGAAGTCCTTACAATGGCTCTTCCAGGAGGGTGCTGCCGCCCCCCATTTTCAGACAGGACTCTGACATGCAAAGAGGTTCAAGTGACTTCATCGTCTCTCACAGGTTCAGTAAGTGAACGAGTGGAGCCTGGAACTCAGCCCCGCTGTAGCTCAAAACTCATGGCTGCTCAAACTGTACTTATGACTTTGAATAGCTGCATTATGACCAAACCACCTAAAACCAAATAGTGTGTCTCCAGTCCACTTGAGGCCCCTTGGAAAATCGAATAGCTCCATTCAAAAGAAAATTAATAATAATAATAATAATAATAATAATAATAATAATGATAATGATAATAGGAGGGTCCAAATGTCTTTAAAAAGCACCATGATAGAATGGAAAGAGCCAGTTATGAGTTTTTTTGTTTGTTTGTTTGTTTCTGATTTCGAAAAGTTGAGAATATTCACCATAGGATCTGGCAGTTGGAAATGCCAACCAGACCTGTCTCTGGGGTGAGAGATCCAGCTCTTGGGAGGAAGCCCTGGTACCTGAAGTGGTGAGTAGCCAGGTAAGAGGTGCAGCAAGAAGCTTCCACCCAGCACCAACGGATTTCAGAAAACTAGGGGGGTGAACTCTAGGGACGAAGCGCATGACATTCAGAACTCAGGAGAGCTGCAAGAATCCCATGTGAGATGAGTCCATCAGAAGCCCAAGTTTTATGCATCATACTGTTCTTCATTAGATCAGCCAAACATATAAAAGTATCTACATAAACATTTATATGCATGTGTATAAATAAAGAATCTTCTGTATAAAAAGCATTGAATGCATATGTATACAACAGCCACAAAATGCTCTCTTAAATTGTTAGAAAAAAATTATGACAAAGAATAAAGCTTTTCAACCCTGTTACCCTCTTCCCAAATAAATGAGAGGATACAAAGTTATTATCTTTCTGAAACAATCTACCTGTGTCAACTGTGCACAACGAAGCTGGAGGAAATTGTGCCAAAATATTCAAAGCACATAACTCTAGACATTAAATTTGAGGGATTTATTCTTTTATTTTTTAAATCTCCGTAACATTTCTGTTTATAAAAATTAAGACGCAGTCCAAGATGAGAGACCTGGACCAGGATCCTGGACCAGGGCAGGCTGCTGGGGGCTGGTCAGAGGTCTTGACCATGTGCTGCTAGCGGATTTGGGCACAGAGAGACTGGCCAGGCACGACAGACAGACGACAGGCAGGAAGGAGAGGAACCAGCCGGTACTGATGCTACTCTGTTCCAGACCTAAGACTCATGTTAACTCGTCTAATCTTCTCAATGACCTCTCTAAGTACGTACGATTATCCCCATTTTATACATGTGAACTTGAAAGGTAATAAAGATTAAACAACATATTCTGATCTAGTCAGCCCAAGTCATCACAATGGACAATATTTATTGGACACTCAGGGACCACGATGAGTGCTGAGAGCTGAGAACTTTCCACACGTGCACCAGTGTAGTTCTTGCTCCTCCCCAGTGCTGTGGATGCCGTCCCTCCCTCAGCACTGCACACGGGGAACACGCAGCACATTGGACCCCCAGTCCCACGGGTGGCGAAGGTGGGGCTGCTGTCGCGCAGTCAACTCCAGAGTATCCCTAAAGCTCCTTCAGAACGCAACCACGTCTAGTACTTTCTGGCTTTATTTCACTTCCTAGCAGGGGAGGTGTCCTTACTTCCCCCAGTCTTTGACTTTTATAGATAGTAAAATTAAGGCTCAGAACAGTTACATAACCCCAAAGTAGTTCCTAGAGCAGTGAACTCAGAAGATACGTGGAAAAGAAACGGATGCTCTAGAGGTAGGAAGTCCTTGGGTTTGTGAGACCAAAGACCACAGGAACCTTGAAGTGTCTGCCACAACAATGACACACCTGGCAAATGGGGGTAAAGTGCAGAGCTGTCTGTCTCAAAAGACTGGGCTCTTTCCACCAGAGTCCAGCTCCTCCAACAAATAAAAGAGAATGAAGTCACTAGTGAACCAATGAACAAGACTGTTTTCCCTTAAATCTCCATCACTAAGGAAGGTACCAGGTCACCCAGCTGGTCTTGTGGGGATTCTGTTTTGTTTGGGGAAGGGCATGATTTTAAACCTTTGGAGTCCCTGTCCAATCCAGTCTTATGAGGAAGCCCATCTCTGTGGTACCCTGTGCTGCCTCTTCCCATCACCTCATGTCTTAGCACCCTTCTTAAAACACGTATGCGGTTGGGCAACAGTAGGATTATTGGTAACAATAAAGGACTCTGTGCCAAGGCACATTGGAGAGCAATGAGTAGACTATGAGAACGTGTAAATAACGAATTTGAGGGCTTATGAGGTTGTACCCAAGGGCACAGTGCCATCGGGACATCCTTTTGAGTTAACAAAGCTATTGTGATGATTATAACCTGCATATCTTTTTTCATATGAACAACTGTAGACCTACTTTTGTCCTCTGTATGGCTTCAAATATTTTAAGGCTTTTAATTTTGAAATCATTTGAGAATCACAAGACATTGCAAACATTCCCGTGCACCTGCCACTCGGGTTTCCCCAGTGATTAGCAGTAAATTGGCATCGGTCCTATGACCTGAACCACAGAGCTTGTTCGTGCTCATCAGTTTACTTGCACTCATCTGTTGAGCATCCTTTGAAGTCACGTGACACTCCTCACAATGTGGTGCCCACCAAGCTGTTCATCCCTCCCACCAACAACTCCCTCGTCACATTTTACCCTCCAACAACCTTGACCTACACACGGGTCCTCAGCATACCGTCTTGTTTGTGTACCTATGCCCTGGATCCCAGCAGCCTCTCTCTGCACTATTGCCCGCCAACGTCCTGCATTGGAAGCTGCCTCCGTGGTCCATGCCGCCGCTGTTTCTCATCACCTCCTTGCAATGGCTTGTTCCTAGGTTACCTCCCCTCGGGAATCTATCTGTCTTGGAGTGTGGGTGTTCATCTTTTCTTCCCAGTAATTTCTGTGCCTAAGCCCATGCCTGAGACCCACTAGAAGCATAAACACACTGTGGGAGAGATGAATCAATGCAACCTAAGATCTTAAGATCTATTCTCTTCTTATCTTGAAGTGTCTCTTACAAGAGAACCAACCTCCTTCACCGTAAAACGTTTTGCACCACAGGATAATTAATTTGGAAGTGACAGTACGTATAGGAAGCAGTGCAAGAAAAGAAGGAAGGATATATACACTCAAACTGTCACTACACGTAAGGCTCCATGGGGGCCGTTTCATCATTTAAGAGAAAGGCAAAACCACTGTGCATATAATTGAATTTAAATGGTGAAAATAATATTCCTTTTCACTGTGCATTAGAGATACTATTTTAAAATTATTTCTAATATAAACACATTCTCCCTAGCCCTTGTTTTTTTCCCCTTTGCTTCTGCTCTCAGGCACAAATTACTGTTAAGTTGAGCTGAATAATGAATGAAAACAGTCAGTGCCATTAATGACAAAGTGTAATATTGAGCTGATGAGACCTCTTGTTTGCAAAGCTTTTTTTTTTCAAACATTCCTCCGCAAGGATCACTGGCAAAATGATTTATATTCAACGGAGTATCTAATTGAAAGACTATGAACCCGTGGAAATGTAGACTAGCAGGTCTGATATTCTAAGCACAAAACGTGTCTGCATAGAAATAAAAGGACCTTCTCTGTGGGTGATCGCATGTGCTGGTGTGTGGCAGTCTCTTACTCAGAAGAGGAGATTTCGTGGTGGAGCTAGTGCAGGTCTCACCCAGATAAGCTCCCAACTCACCTCTGTCCATCACAGTGTGTGGGAAGGGTTTCCTTGAGCAGGAGTTAATTTTGCCCCTTACATCTGTGGGAGTGCAGTGTGGCCCGACATCAACTTCCTGTCACACACGTGCTCTCTGAGATGTGAGGTCTGTAGACATGAACTTCATCACGGAGAGGACCATCCGTTTCCCCAGGTCGAGCTGACCTTGAGGCAGTAGGCAGGGTGGGTGTGTCCAGGGTCAGAAAAATGGGATCTAAGGGAGGCCTGGGGAGCTCCAGGAGGCCTAGACTTGATTGCCACCTCTGGTACTTTCTGGCTTTATTTCACCTCCTAGCAGGAGAGGTGTCCTTACTTCCTCCAGTCTTTGACTTTTTATAGATGATAAAATTAAGATTCCGAATGGTTACGTAACCCTAAAGTAGTTCCTGGAGCAGGGAACTCAGAAGATGTGCGAAGAAGAAATGAACGCCAGAGGTAGGAAGGCCATGGGTATGGAAGACCGAAGCCCATAAGAACTTTGAAGTATCTGCCATAACAATGATCATCAAAATTGTAATTAACTGGGTATGTGTATGTTAAATAGTGGGAAGCGTTTCAGGTGCACCACCTCCGTTAAAAGCATCACAACTACTCAATTAAGAAGATACTGTGCAGCTTCCCAATTTCTGGATGACAAGAGGAAGGCTCAGAGATACTAAATATCTTGTCCTAGTTTACAGCGGTATCTAAAAACTAGCAGACCTGGCCCTGAACTTGGGCCACTATGACTAGTGTCCATTATACTGGAGCACACTCATCACTTTGTCACTTTTATGGGTTGTAACGAAATCGAATATTTCCAAGAAACATCTCTCCCACTGTGTGGTTGTTGTTGGAATAATAAATAAATACATCTCAAAGCTTTCTCTTTTTGGCTTTGCTGTTTCAGTGCTCTGGAGTAAACACATTGCTCAATCATGATAATTTTATCAGCCCTCAAAATACATTTGTTCTCCTATCCTTCAAAATGGATTTTAAATTTCTGGTACTGTTTTCACTGTCTTGAAGTATTTCATTGTAACTCCCTCTGGGTCATTTTTTAGGAGACCTATACAATTAAGAAGAATTCCCCATTGATTAACCTCATCTTGTCATCCGGTAAGATCCATTTAGACACCAAGAGACAAGGGGAGTTAAGCGCCTTGCCCAGAACAAGGGAACTGGCAACTTTTGGAACCAACACACTTTCCAACTGCCCTCATTCTACATCCGCTGATTATTCCGTGCTGTCATGTTGCCTTTTGCGTGTGCAGAATATCTTTATTTCTTAACACTTAAGTTTTCAGAAAGACAGTCACAATGAATAGCAGACAGGTCCCTGAGGGACCACAGTGAACAGAGGTCACATCCATCCTGCGTGAAACGTAAAAGTTTGCTGTGATTGTCTGTTGAGACTTGAGGCTTGTCTTTTATGCCAAGGGAACCGGGCCTCTTGTGACTGGAACAGCCTCCTGTCTGTCATGTGCAGTCTCCCCGACCATGGCCGTAACCACTCCTTGCACACAGCCTTCATTCTCTCGTCCTTCTCTGCTCGTCGGGCTCCATCAGTAGTTCCAACCCCCGTACAAGCCTCATGTCTTAGTCAGGGTTCTCCAAACAGAACCAATAGGATGTGTGTATAGAGAGGAAGAATCATTATAAGGATTTGACTCAGGTGATTTTGGAGACCATCAAGTTCAACATCTTCAGGGTAGACCAGAAGTCGGGGGACCAGACTTCTTAAGGCCTTCAACTGATTACATAAGGCCCACCCACATTACAGAGGATAATATACTCTACACAAAGTCTATTAACTTAAATGTTAACTCTATCTAAAAAATGCCTTCACAGAAATATCTAGAATAATATTTTATCAAATATCAGGGTGCTGTAGTCAAGCCAAATTAACACATAAAGTTAGTGGTCATACTTGGTCATACCCAATGGTTTACTCTCTGCGCCTGGTCCCAAGGAGCTGATCGTGGCTGGGAATTGTCAAAAATGAGGCTGAGTGGATGAATTTCACTTAGTGACCACGTGTCAGACATTTAATCTAAGTAGACAGTCTTGCGTTTGCCGAGTAAAATGACCCCGGGCTCTAGAGCTGACAGTTTCACGGTGCTTTTCTCAAACGTCCAGCACACCCTCTACCGATGACCTCACCTGGGGTTTCAAAGAAGGTCAATGCAGCGAGACACACCCGCTCCGCCTTAATGTCTCCAGGGTCACCGGGCTGCCTGTGTCCACGCTGCCTGCCTCCCCGTGTCTGATGGAAGGAGCACCCGTTTCGTCCCTAAGACAAGCTCCTCTTTGTGTGCACCCTGTCCCACGGCATCTTGCTTTCTCGAGGACTAAATTCCTCCAGTTCGTTCGTTCTATTCAGCACCATCAATTTTTTTCACTCGACTATACCACCTTATCAGCCTGCCAATTGCCATAAGATATCCACCCAAAATAAAACCTCCTGCCTCTCATGGCCCCTCCAGCTACCATCACATTTTTAGAGGTTCACTGAAACACCCCACCCCAAGAGTTTTTGATAGGGTGGCTGGGGTTGTCCTCCTCCGTCTGTCACCTGTCACAAACCCAGCAAGGCTCTAGAGACCAACCTAGCTAAACACCTCATTCCCAGTGCTACACGGTTTCCTGTATGTTTCCTCCTCATCCATGGTCAGTCAATGGAGTTAATATTATGTGTGTCACCTGTTTATTTACTCACTCCTGTGCTCGTTTGTTAGCCGTCTCAGCCCACTGGAATAAAAGCAAATTGAGGGCAGGTCCTGGGCCGGGTGCACAGCCCTCTCCTGCTGACCACCATCCCAGTGTTCCCTGGCTTACGGCCCACTCTTCCCAGGCAAACTGCAAGCAGCCGGAATGCTCACCCGGAGGGGAAACAGGGCTGTACGCGAAGGAGCATCCGGCCTGCAGAAACCTGTTCTCAGAAGGGCGCTTTCCAGTTCACACAACGAAGCAGGGCCCTTGTCTCCCTGAGTCTAACACACCTGCATACTCAGGGCCGCCTGGAATACTGGGGAGGCCGGGCATTTGCTGACTATTCTTCCCCAGGCAGGGGGTGCTGGGGGTCACCTCCAGGCAGCAGAGCTGCCTCCACTCACACCCCAGCTCTCAGGCAGGAAAGCTACCTGAGGCTTCAGAAAACGAAAGCTCTTGTGCAGTGTCTCTGGGTTGCTGTTAGTGCTGTTGGTTTGGTTTTTGTGTTAGGACACCCCTACCCATCAAGGCACCAAGAAAGGAAAATAAAATCCTGCCTCCCGACGCCACAGCTGGACATTCTTCGTGGTTACGTGGAGTCCTTGGAATACTTTTCTGGACGCAGGGCTGCGGGGTCCGAGGGCACAGACATAGCCACAAGTTTTGAAATGGAACGCCAAATTGCCTCCAGTAAAGCAGAGCAACTCTACCCTCCCCCAAGCCAGGCGGGGAGGCCTCCTGCGCCCCCCTTGCCTGTAGACCTGGCTCTACAATCTGAATGCGGGTGGCCCTTTCCTCGGCAGGGGAGGGACAGAGTCCGCTGGTGCTGACTCTCCAATGGCCACACGTGCTAAACCCTTTCTAAGGACCTGATCTCACCACCCACTCAAATTTAGGGGCAGGCAACCCAAGTCACCTCTTCCCTCGCCCTGCCAGAGCTCTGACTGCTGTGTAAAACCAACCAGCGCCCTCCTCTCGGAGCCAGCTAAGTCCGGAAGCACGCTCCCCACCCCGGGGCTCTGCCACCCTCTCCATTCTAATGTCATACCCTTCCAGCAGCCCCTGCCCTAATGGACACAGTCGCAGCTTTCTGAGGTCCGCAACTTAGCAAAGACAACGCGGGGGCGGGGCTCACGCAGCGCTGAAAGGGAGAGCTGGCGGCCCACTGTGAAGGAGCTCCTGCAAGGGCTCAAGTTTCGTGGTCGTGGATCGGCGCCTCTGCCAGGCCCTGGGGGGTGAAGCTGCCGTACACTACCCGAGGGTGCCTAGGCTGTGGCACCTGGGTGTGGCAAACAGGCTTTCTTCTTTAACGTCCCTCCCCACTTGACTGTTATTTTGAGGAAGATGATGGATGCACAATGTACTGCCCCCAGAATCCACGGGGCTAAGGAAGCCCACGACAGACACCGTTGTTAACGTCCGAGGAAGAGGTAGGTGATGCAGCTCGGTGCATCTTGTCAACGGCACCAGTTCTGCAAGCACATTATCCATAATAAGAGTAACAGCGTCCACTGACGGGCAGCCATGAACGCCAGACGCCCAGCAGAGGCTTCTGTAAGCTTCGCGCCACGTACCCCCACAGATTCTTCAACCTTCGCGTCTACGGTTGGCAGATGGAGAAAGGACGACTCGGAGAAGGTGATGATGGCCCCATCTGAGTCCTCACTATCGAATCCCGGGCTCCAGGGTCAGCAGTCGGAGCAGCGCACAGGGTTTGGGGGAGAAATGCAGACTCAAGTTCCACCCCGACCAAGAATCTGCATTTTGACAGGATCCCTGGGGGATTTATGAGCACATTGCAGTTTGCACAACAACACTCTGGGTCACTCAGCTCGTCAGGAGAGCGGCTATGTGAAGGAGCGCCCCAAACCCAGGTTTCTGTCTGTTACCTACGGCTGTTGTCCAGACAGGAAGAAAATAGAGAAAGAAATTGTCTCGCTTCTCGAAAGGACTATTATCGTCTGACTACATGGCCATTATCCTGCCCGCGTGAGTGCTTGTGTGTGGTTTACTCTCTGTCTAGCAGCGTAAGGACACAGCTGCCAGACCGACCCTGTCTCTGCGGAAACGGGGTGCAGAATGAAGGTGCTTCCTTGCACAGACAAGGGCCGCCTGCAGCACGTTCCTCGGAGGCGCGAAAGGATCATTTACCTCCTTTAAGACAGGGATGCTTTATCCGGCTCCCCGGGCCCGTGGCAGCAACCGAGTAACTCGCAGACGATTATGGCGTCCGTCCATTGAGTTGCGTTCCAATCCTACATAATATCATGTAAATGACGGAAAATAAATCCAAGGCAGTTTGTCACGCCGCCTCCCCAGCCTCACTCCCCCGCCCTCGCGTGATTCTGATGGAAGGAACTGAATCCAGGAAGCCCTGGACCACTTGGATCTTCTTCAGTGTCTGGGCCCCGCTCACTGGGGGTTTTGTAGCAAAACGTGAGATTATTTGGAAAATCTTTATTGTGCATAAGAAATCATTTCCTCCCTCGTAGCGCACTCACTCGCAGGCCCTGAGGCGTCCCGGACACTCCGAGTCCTTCGGCCTCTCCCAGGGTGATGGCCCGCCCACCTTCCCAACAACCCCCGCACCCCTCTTGCCTCTGCCCAGCCACGGGCCCGTGTTGCCAGGTTTGACAGAGACAGTTCCACTGCGAATTCTGCCTCGTCTTCTTCGGTCTGCCTGTTTTATTTATTTTGGACTTTCATGCATTAGCGTTCACTTACAGAAACACCAGAAAGCAATCTCTGTTCTTTAATAATGAATACACTGAGCAAGGAAACGTAGGCGCCTTGTTCCCCACACACTCGGACGACCAGGAGGGGGCACGAAGTAAGTCCCCTTTTACTGAACACTTACTAGATGCACACTCACAGATGCAGGTGACATGCACCCACAAACACACACAGGCATACACAAACGTGCATACATATAGACAACACACATACACAGACACATGTAGACACATCTCACACATATGCATATAATGTTACCGATCCCATAAACGACGCTCTGCTATTCCGAAACTCACTTTGCACTTAAGAAAAGGATGCTGACATTCTATTAATAAAACACAAGTTAAAATCCTCTAATGTGATTTTTCGTGTCAATATCAACAGCCTTGAGGGCATTTTTAGTCTTCTCCCCGTGTTGTGGGGGAATCTTCCTTCCAGAAGCCAAGCCCTGTGTGGGGGTCTTTGTTTGTTTGTTTGTCTTGGTGCCTCTCTCCTTGGGATGGGACTGAACCGCGGGTCCCCGGGCATTTCTACCCGTTTGGAATACAAATGGGGGCTTTGAGCTTTTCCAGAGACTCGGACTGCAAACGTAAATAAGTGAAAAGGAGGGGATTATTTTTGGAGCATATCATTTTGAATTTGACTTATTGTAATTGTCTTCTTGCCGGCTGAAATTTCTTATTGATTACAAAATTATAGCGTGTTGTCACCTACCAGAGAATTTTGTGCACGCAGGGATGACAAGAAGCACTCGAACAGGCCGAGTCTCAGGGAGAAGGTGGAGACAAGTGTTTACGCGATGAACTCTTGAGATGTAAAGCAACAGGGGTTTTATCCAACCTCGGAAGGAGTATCAACGGGAGATTAATATCAAGAAGGTGGGTGGAGCCATGTTTTCCCGCCTCCTTGAAGAAGGGACACTTCACGTGCGGGCCAGAATCTACCAGAACCCTAGCTGCCGTGACATTGCACGTGGTGGCGTTCTAGAAAACGCTTACCGCCTGGTGCTCCCAGTGGGGAAGGGGTGGTGATTTATAGCATTTGCTGATTTCTGTAGTGAAAACACGCCCACCATGGCTGGTTTCTGACCATCAGAGGGGTGTCATTGAACGCAGACTCGGTGAGCGAGGCCCCCAAGTGGCTCCCGTGAGTGGCTCTGTGGGTGCAGGACTCCAGTCCGCCACTGGCGTGGGGTGTCTGCATTGCACTTTGCTGGGCAGCACCTCAGTTTCCTCTGAGGATGCTCCAGGAAGCCAAAGTAAGTCGGACCATAGGAGAGTAACCGCGGGAAACGTCATGAATAACAAAGGGGAGAGGTGCCGGAGCAGGAAGAGTCTCCAGAGACACGGGCTGGACTCCTGTAGAAATCAGAGTCAAAGGAGGGGGGCGCGAAAAGCCTCTGGCCACTCGCAGTTCCCAGGCTGATGGGTGCCCCGGAGTGGGAGAGAGCGCCCTGCTGGTGGCGCTCTCTCAGAGGCAGGGACGGCCTGGTGCTAGGAGTGGCCCTGACAGAAGCTCTGACCATGGGCTGACAGTGGCCGAGAGAGGGATGGCTGCGGTGTGGGTACCGCACAGGATCCAGGACCCAAGTGTGGTGACTGGACGGTGCCAGCTAACTACACGCCTGGAGGAAAGTGCTATCCCAAAGGTAGATCCGAGCAGCCCCATGCCAGGCCACCGCCTCTGGATCCCCAGGGACAGGGGAGGCAGCCCGGCGCAGGGGCCTCTGCGGAGCTCCTCCTGCAGGGCATCGCTGGGGTTGCACAGGGGGTGAAACTTTCCGGGCCTTTGGGCCTGTGGAATCGGATTCTGGGAAGTCCACGTGGTCAACACAGTTTTTTTTTTTTTGGCTGATCAAGTTGAAGAAGGACAACTACTGTTTGGGAATCAGTGGATGTGACCGTACACTGATGCTTTAGGTTTTACTGTTTATTCTCATCATTTTCTTGCTGATATGCTCATTAATGCAGACCACTGCCATGCACCATTATAAGATTATTTATTATTAAAACAAAACTCTTGGGAATAACTCAATAGTCTAACAGTAATTGAAAAACTATTAGCTTATGCATGGTTTCTCAATATGGGTGGCACTTCGGGGTCACACAGGAAGTTCGGTGCTGAGGAGTCTATCGCATCCCAGAAATTCTGAATGATTTGGTCTGGGGGAGGGTACCAGGCCCTGGAGTTTTCCAAAAGCTACCCCCAAAGTCATTCCAATACTAAACATCCCAAAGATGATAGCATGTGATCAAATCATAAAACTAACGTTACTGAGAATTTAAAGCAATGTACAAAATCCTTCCGTTAAGGCCAAATAGCAAGAAACACCAATGATGTCAACTATATATGCATAGATAAAAGATCCAAAGGAACTATAATACAAGGTGATCTATTAGTTCTGAGTGTTAAGTTCATGGATATTTAAAAATTATTATTTTTTCAAATTCTGGAAACTTTCTTCCATGAGTTTGTACAATCCTATTAATTATTACAAGGGAGTGGAGTGCTCCGAGTATGTGCTTTTCTGTGAGCAGATTACCCCAATTCACACCGAAAATACCAAGATCGGGGCCCTGCTCTGGGATACCCTGCCCACCTGGTTAGCAGTCCGTCTCCCACAGGGACGGCCCCTCCAGAACGCGGACCACACCATTCCCACCCTTCTATCTCTGGCCCCTAGTACAGAGCTTGGCGCATGGGTGGCACTTAATCACGATGTGTTCAGGGAATGAAAGAGCTGCCTGCCTCGCATGGAAGGGGTGTTTAAGTGCACACGCCCCCACTCCGTGACGGAGAGAGAGAGCAGACAATCGGCGTCTCCTTTCCCACGGCTGGGTGAGCGCTCAGAGCCGTGGGATCCTGACACGGTGTGGCTGCACAAGCCTCCCTTCGGTCTGAGCACGATTTTGAGTGCGTCTCTAAAGAGAGGTTTTCAAGTTCAATTGCAGCGTCATCTCCTTCAGGCTCACCCTTAACTCTGACCGCACTTTCCTCCTGGTGGCTCCGCCTGAGTTTTATGAGCCTTCCGCACATAATAAAGCATCTGAACAACTTTTTCATGTCATCTTCAATGAAGTCCCAGATGCGACAGTCTGCACCCTCCCCTGCGTGCAGTTTAGGGCTCCAGGTTTCATTCCACAAGGCAGAAGTGAGTCAGGTGACAAATATCTGTCCTCAGATGCTGAGTGTGATAAACTGCTTCTTTCCGAGATCCACTTACCCCTCATAACTTAGAAAGCCAGAGAAAAAGCATTCCAAGATGTTTTTTTTCCTCCTTAATTTTACCAAATTTCCCAACACAGGGATTTCCACCTGTTAGCTCACCTCAGCACTCAGGTGATTAAACTGCCAGTGAGAACACACACCCCTTTGACACAGTGGTTGTCTAATGCAGACATATGCCGCGCTTTTGTTTGTTTGAAGGAAGGCTGGCGAATTGAAGCAGGTGGATCTGAACTAGAACTAATGACGAAAGGAAGGCCACCCTTCCTCCACGCACAGGATCCCATGCCGGGGGCCAGCAGTCGTTCGCACCTTGAAGCTCCCATTTCATCTCCAGAGTACACTGGTCAGGTCTACAGGAGTTCTCAGCTCCACTTTCTCAGTCATTCTTAGAACCACCAATGCCACAGGGCAATCCATTTCCTTGGTCCATTTGCTTAATCAAGGTTAATTGGATGCAGCTCAGGCAGGGGCCATAGTAGACAGTAGGACAGTGCCAATCTCTACCCAGACCTCTGGGGCGCACATTGGGCCCTGAGCTTTCGAGGGTCCTCCTGGGCCCCTCTCCTCCAGCTCATGCATCCCCTCAAAGCAAGGACTTCCTGGGGACAGAGGGACCAACCCATACACAGCCCACGTTTCCTACACAGGTCCCCAGAACTCCCTGTCTAGAGCGTCCAGCCTACTTCTTGGCTCTGTAGACCCCTTCCGTGGCTGCATCTTCTGGAAGCATGGTGATGTCAGGGGCCAGGGTCAGCTGTCTCCCGCACTGTGTGGTCTATGGACACGGCCTAATGACACATGCAAAAGACTTGATTTGGGTGAAATAAAGTTGTTGGAATGATTGTGTCATCACTACATTTTTCTTTGCACACACATGCCGCATGCATAGAAGTAGATGCAGGCATGCAGACGACACACAAACATGCACACATAGTACACACATATCCACACGCAGAGACACCTGCGCAGACATGCACATGCACACATATGCACAATTCTCTCAGCAGGGCCTCTGTTCCTGAGTAAGAGTCTGCCCACTGGGGCAAACCCCAAAGACGTATAAAGAATAGAGTGAAACGAAGACACAATCTGTCACCCAGACACGCCCACTGTTGGTGCATCCTGTGGATTACACTGCTTTTTAAATTTACAAGCTCTTGTAACACACACGGCCACAACGCCTGCACCTTCGCTTTGCGGCAGGATTGACAGACCCATTTTACACGTGAACTGACTGGCCACACGGTGGTCAGGGGCAGAGCTGGGCCTAAACATACACCTGCCGAGTCCAGATCTCGTAGCTCATAGCTTTGTTGGCCAGACTAGTTGTCAGGGGCCACCTAATTGCCCAGCTCTTGCCGGGTGTGTGTGTAAGCACAGGTGTGACTATGGGAATGAATATGCCAGATAAAACTGCTTCTCAAGATGGCAAGCAACTGGGAGAAAATATATTAAAAAGCAGATTATGCGACATTTTTCTCCCAGTCCAGTTTGATCTAGAACATGGTGTGATACAGTTGTATAGATAGCTGTCTACCCAGAAGAATCCATAACCTACTGGTGTAAACAGAGAAAAGCAGCTTACCACACTGGTCCTTTTGTCCTGGGGGTGGGGTCTTTGCTCCCCACTCTGGAGTCTCAGGAGAGCAGGGGGTGGGACAGGGTCACTTCCACAGTGACTCGTCTCTATTGTGGCACCTCCAGCTGGGGAGCCTGGATGGGCCCCTTGGCCCCTCTATGGTCTCCCTCCCGGGGTGACCTCCACTTTGCAGCTCCCCAGTGGGTGACTTCGTTGGTGTCCTGTGTTGGCCTTTGTAGTTTAGCACTGCCTTTCACTCCTGTCCGGAGGGGCTTTGTTCAAAATGCTTAAAAGAAGTTCACCAGCCGCAGTCTGGCTCACATGTCCTATTCTTCACATTGAAAGGAGAGAGTCTAATTTAACCTGCCAACGGGAAGGATGTGCGGCGTATCGGACGGGGCCCTGCCAAGCTAGAGATGGCCAAGCCCCGTGTCGCTGGGTTGTGATGGCAAGAGACGTGGAGTGTAGCATTGGCCTGTGCCGGTGAAGTGAGAACGCAGTTCCCAATGAGAATATGACCACCTTTTCTCCAGGGCCTTGACCTCCCAGCTCCGGCAGCCTTGGGCAGGTAACGGGAGGTGTTAACCTGCTGTGTTATTAACACGCGACCTTGGTCCCCACACTCAATGGAGCATTCATCCCAACGGCGACTTCCCTGGAAGAGAACGGCAGCTTTCCGCCGGCCTCCCGCGTGTCATGGAGTGAAACGAAGTGACTAAGTGCCAGTTGCGAACCAGCATTCATCACTCTCAGAGCTTTCAATAGCCACCTACCTGGCAGGTGGCACAAAGGGGGAAAGGCAATTCAATAAAACATCGACTGATGTGTATTTATATTGGTACTGATATAACTCGTTAATAGACCAGAAATCAAGTAGAGTTTTCTCAAAACCCACTCAAATTAAGGTCTCATTTTGCAAATGCTTTCCAGGCAGGCAAAAACGGCTCTCGGCAACCCTCTTTCTTCCCGGCGTGGGCTCCCTGCGGGAAGAGAGGGGTCTGTAATCACGTTCTAGAATTCAGAAGAAGGCAGGCACCCCCTTTAAATGTATGTCCATGTGAACCCACGTGGAAGAAGAAAACGGCATCCGAAGTCAGGAAGGTGTGTTTCTTCACCGTGTGGTGCGTGCTGACGACTGAAAGCATCCGCGCGCACGCACAGAGCTGGGTCCGATGGGCGCGGCCTGCCTGCCACGCAGCCCACGGTCCACACAACCTTGGCTTCACTCTTCCACTGCCTTGCTCAGCGAGACTTGATTATGTCAGGGGAATCTCCCTCAGGCAAATGGTTCAATTCTCTGCTTGTTCATTGAAGGGACTTAATTTAAGATTTTATTTAATGATTTTTAGGGAGAGGGGAAGGGAGGGAGAAAAAGAGGGAGGAAAACATTGGTTTGAGAGAGAAGCACCGATTGGTTGCCTTCCGTAAGCACCTTGACTGGGGACCGAACCCACAGCCCAGGCGTGTGTCCTGAACGGGAATTGCCTGGCCACCATTTGCTTTGCGGGACAATGCCTAACCCACTGAGCCACACCAGTCAGGGCCGCAGAGAGTTCTTGAAAAACACCATCGACTTTTCTTTAGCGCTGAACAGCGACAGACGGCGTACCCCCGGACATCCTCTTCCTTTCTGTGGTGTGGGGAAAGGGGGACAACTGTAGTTGAACAACAATTTTTTTTAATCTTCCTTTTTCTCCCAACACCCATTCTGGACAGTGGTCGTATGATCCTTGCCCGCCAATCAGACCTCCACGCTGGAAGACGGCCTACCCCGAATTACAAATCCCCCCTCACCTCCTCCCCCGGGGACAGCGCCCGAGCCCTCTCCAAGTTCTCCATCCCTCCAGGAAGCAGTCGATTTAACACCTCCTTAAAGCGCACTGTGTGGGTGATGTTTAGGGGGCAGCATTCAGCGGAATAAAGGTTCCCAGCGCAGGGTCGATGTGCTGCCGGAACACGGCGGTGGGTGAGCAAAGGCCTTCCAAGCCTTCGACGTGGAGGAAAATTGTCACTGTGCTCCGGCACCTCGTCCGAGAGGACGCGAGGCCGTGGGGGGCAGTCCCCTGTCGGGAGCTTCTCTGTCACCTCCCAGGTCTGAAATTAGTATGGCTCTAAAATACAAGTTACACTGACGGCCCACGTTTTTCCTATTTTAATTAATTTATTTTGTTGCAAAATCAAAATGCATGTCCCTCCATTCCCAAGAGCTGTTTCGGTTTAGGAATTTGCTTCTTCCAGCCCTCGTCTTGGAACCATTGTCCGTCATAAATTTTTAATTTTTAAATTCGGCTTTATAAATTACCTAAGCTACAAAGCTTTACGCTTTATAGTTTAATATAAATTTTTGAAAAACGAAAATTAAAAGGCCATGAAGTAAGTCATAAGAGACTTAAGCTATTTTGTGGTAATGACTACTTATAACAGAAAAATCATACAATCATGGTTTTCAAAGTGATCATTTATTTACTCACGTTGATTCAAATAAAAATGCAAGCACCTACCGTGTGTTAAGTACTTTTCTCAGAGTTGGGGACATGGCTTTAAACTAAGCATAGATTCTGCTCTGAAATAGTGTATGAGAAGTGTCAACAACAATGTACAAAACAGCCAGGGCCAAGAGGTTTCCCGAGGCTTGTAGAGATTTGGAGCCAAGGATGGCAAAGCGGAAGGAGGTCATTCCTAATCTTTTCTTGTGGGCAGAGGGTGAGGAGGCGAGACAGAAGCATCAGATCCAGGAAGCCTTCCTGGAGAAGGAGGACTTTACTAGGCTCTCAAAGTCTGGACTGGATTTAATTGTACAGACATGGATGTTGGAGGATGTCAGGGAGCCGGACACCTTGCATGAGTAAAGGCGAGGGGGAGGGGAGCCAGACTGGCCAGCCCGTGTGGCCAGGGCACGAGGGGTCAACAGAGCATCAGTGGGGCAGATGGGCCTGAAAACATGGTGGCTGGTGTCCTTTGGAAGAGCCATGGCCACCTAGCGCGTGTGTCCCACAAAAACACTAGTTGGTTTATAAATAGATTTTGCGGTCAGTTTCAGGGGATGCGAAGGCTCAGTCTGCCACTCATTCGCTTTAACCCCATAGTCTCAGGGTCCCCTAGGTATGAGCCCCCTTCTAAATTGGGGGTGGGGGAGTTGAGATGTCAAAGAGATAAGCTCACTCCTTGCTCACAGGGAGCACCCAGTCCAGTGGGGGTGGGGGGGCAGCTACTGAACAAGTAAGTGTACGAGTAATCGGTCAGGGTTTTTTAAAGGGCAAAGACAAGTGAGGGGAATAGCAATGATTAGAGGGGAGAGAGCACCTGGAGCCACGGGATGTTCCACAAGGACAACGGTTCTGTCTGGGTCCCAGCCACCCCTCACCACAGTGGCTGCTGGGCCTTGGCAACATGACAGGCGACACTGAGCGTCTGTATTTTATTTATCTTGAAAAGGTTTTTATTTATTTATTTCTCTTTAGAGGGTAAGGGAAGGAGAGAGGGAGAGAAATATCAATGTGTTGTTGCCTCTCGAGCATCCCCCGCTGGGAACTGGCTTGCAACCCAGGCATGTGCCCTGACTGGGAATCGAACCGCGATCCTTTGGTTCGCAGGCCCCCGCTCAATCCACTGAACTGCACCAGCCAGGGCCTGTATTTTAAACTGTATTTTATTTTTACTAATTTGAGTTTAGTCCCATGTGGCTAGTGGCTGTTACCATTTCCTTATTTACATGTGCACAGAGTTCTTTCCAAACTGTCTGACTGCAGAAATTCTTTGCAGTCTTGCAAGGCTTCCTCAGCCAGACGACTGCTGAGCTAGTTCTAGCCTCCAGGGCTGAGCGCCCTAAGCAAACACCCTCTGAGAGGTCGGCGGGCCACGTGCCACGGGAAGGGCTAAGAGCAACCTGCTACGCTGTCTGGGGAGTCTCGGGGCTGCCAGGGCAGAGACAATGAGTGCCCACTGACTGAGTGAGCCCAGGGCAGGAGGCATATGGAGGGTGCTGCGGTGGGAGAGACCGCAACAGGTGTGCGGAGCTGCCCTCAGGCTCGGGCGCTGCAGTCCCCCGACCTCGGCCCCCGCCGTCCCAGAACATGCACACTCAGCCTGGACAATCCCCATAACGGAGATGAATGTGGGTCCCCATTCTTGAGACTCAAAGCAAGGCTGTGTCATTTCCTTGTCACCCCCAGTGTAACTCGTCCCGGCTCCAGGAGGAGACCAGGGCTGCTCGGAAGTAAATTATCCCTCATTGGGGACCAACTGAGAGGTGAGTACTTTGCAGGCTTTGTCCCAATCAGCTTCCCACCACGGCCTGGGGTGGGGTTAGTGCCTCCCCATACAGATTTGGAAAGCCTTGAACAGTTGAAGAGACCTGCCTGAGGGTCTGCAAGTGGTGACTGGGAACCTGAGGCTCCCTTTTGACACCGTCTGACCCCAGACCCCCACACACGCCCCTCAGACAGGCTCACATCTCTTCTGACACCTGGCATGCGCCAGGTGTACGCTGGGCACATGAACACAGCGGCTGCTGCATGTACTTACCTGCTAACATGGTCACCACCACGTGTAGATGTGGCCTCGGGAGGGTCCAGGCCCAGGGCTCAGTGGCAGCACTGAGGTTCCAGGTCAGTTCACCAGCCGCCCAAGCACACAGTGTCTCTGACCCTCTGACCTCGGAGGCCCCTCCCCTTCGAAACCCAGTGTTCTACAGAAGCCAGGATTGCTCGAGATTAGTGCTCACAGGTCGTGGGGTTGGAGGAATGGAGATGGGGAGCCCTGCCCTAGAACAAACACAGTGCAGGGCAATTATAGTAAATATAATGCAATATAATGACAATGAATGTATCACATATGTCATTGTACTACATTTATTAGGTATAATGGTATGATACTGCATTACAATGTATTATATATGATGTGCAATATGTTTATATTTAAAATACATAATATAATGTAATTATATTAATTATGCTATAACATACCATAACAAAATAATATATTCATATCCTATCAATTTAAGATATTGTAAGGGGACATACTTATATTATATAAAATTCTAATATTATTGTAGCGTATGTGTATATACAATGACATATATGATCTAATAAAATGTTATATCATGTTGCATTGTCGTATTATATTTTATATTGACATGATAACACTGAAAATATAATATGATATAAGATAATGTAACATAACATAATATGATAACAGTTATTCTATTATTGGGTCACAGAGCTCCTGAGGGTCAGGGCTGGTGTCAGAAGCATGAGCCTGGTGGGCCTCCCTCCGAGTCTGAGTCCCTCCAGGATGCCCTGGCTCTGGGAGCCCGGCCCCGCCCAAGCCAGGGCTCCCGTGTAAACATGTGAGGCTCTCTGTCCCGCTCACTGGGCTGCCCGTGCCTGGCATGCAGTTGGGACTTCCCAGCCTTCCCAGGGGCTGTCACCCCTACTCAGGGGTGGACAGCCCTCAGGCTCCCGCCCCATAGAAAACAGGTTTTCCTTGCTGGGACATTGCCCGTTTCCCTTCCAGGCCTGGAAGTCACCGGTGAAACTGACGGGATTTCAGAAAACAAAAATAGACTAAGTCACAGTGAAGCGACCTGAGGGTTTGGATCAAGTTTCTGCACAAACAGTGATTAACTAAATACCTCCCCTGGAATGTGGGCTTGGCAGGAGGTGAAAGGCACATGAATGAATCTGTCTGCATATTTGTGAAGTGCTTTCACTCTCCTCTCCACTTAAAGAAATACTGTCTAACCCGTTCCACTTACTTGTCCCCCTCTATTCTTCCCGGTTGACAGGGAGATAGGGCGCAGAGAAGGGGCTTTGGGGTCAGACCATCACTTAGTGCCCCGTGAGCTTAGGCAAGTTGCTGTCACTACCTGAAGCTGGGTTTCTGACTCAGGAGGTGGGTGGGGCATGAGGCCTTGCTTGTTGAACACATTCCAAGGCGAGGCTGACATTGTTGATTTGGGATCACACCTTGCCACTGGAATGAGTGAGAGACATGATTTACTCAAGTTAAGACCAGGGGCAGAGATAAAATCCAGCGGAGGAAGAGAACATTATTACTTGCAATTCTTCATGAGTTCCCTATGTTTGAATTATATGTCGATGCCACGCGTCACGTGACTTTCCACAAGCACCCACCAGAGTGAAATTTCCTTCTCCTGCTTCGTTGGCTTTGCAGGGTTGCCCGTGTGACGTGGTTGGGTCATTGGCATTTGGTGAAAGGAGAGTTGAGCCAGTTCTGAGCCAAGACCTCCAGAGACATTGCCTGTTGGTGCTGACTCTCTTGGACTCCTGCCCTTGGCCATGAACAGAGCCCCAGACAGAGGCTCTGTTCAAACAGAAAGTCCAAACAGAAAGAGGGAATGTAGACTTGACTCTGACTCTCCACCTGGACGCAAGTCCAACTGGCTAGTTGAATCACCACTGCTCAGACAAGGCCAGACTAGATTATCCAAACTCAGATGACCTGCAGGCCCACAGTGAGGGCGTGTTTGTGGTGGTAACCTGCTATGTTGGGGGTTGTTTGTTATACAGCATTCATGAAGTAATTGCTGACTAACGCACACTTGTATGGGAACCCTATGTTGTGATACCATGTCAGTCCAGAAAGGTTAAAAACATGTACAATGGGTTTTTATTATGCGCCAGGACCGTGTTTGCAACCTTGCATATAAGAATGCCTTGCTTCAATTATTTTAATATGCATCCCTCTAAACTCGGCTCCCTTAAAAGAGTGGTTCCAGTAATTACAGCTTTTATTGTATAATAAATAAATATTTAATAGTCCCCCCGAATCTCCCAACTGCATCTTGACGTGCCTTGGATAGCTCCCTCAAGTCTGTCTGGTGTGTGTCTCTGCGGGTTATGATGAATTATTCTGGCTTTAGAAGTCACCAAAGGCTCTGCTTACAGTTTCCTTACTCCTTGTACCCACTGTGGCGTTTTTTCATTCCAACACATACACAGAACAAAAGAAAAGAAAACGTAAAGTCTAAACTTTGGGATGTGGGAGAGAGGCAACTTTTGTTGCTTCTCAGGTGGCGGGGAGGGCGAAGAAGGTGTCTCTTCTCCTTGTGAACAGGCAGTATTGACACAACAAAGTACCTGCAGAGCTGAACTCTCCCACTGAACACAAATGCAGCCGTATTCTGTATATCTTTAAATGTTTTATATGCCCCAGTCATATATAATTTATTATGTTGTGAAGCTGAGTCCTTCTTTGAATGAAAATTTTACTGTCAGAGCCTGGGGTACTTGGGTTTGATGATTTAAAACCCTCAATGCACTCGTAGCAAATAGCACATTTTTATGACAGTGTGTTTGTCCAAGAGGTCAGCTTTCAGCACCGTAGGAAATTTCCCCAGTAAAATGGTTTCAAAGACAAAATATATCTCCCAGCCTAGTTCTTCTTACAGAAAATGCAGGTGCGGTTCCAGACAGCCCTGGCTGTCCATCTTTCAGGAGGGCACTGGGCGGCGGGCTGCCCCGTTTTTCTGGTGGCCTCGGACCGGGGCTGCAGACAGGCAGTTGGAGTCTTGGCTTGGGCCTCAGCTGTCTCGTCAAAATGCCTGGCCCGCAGTAATGATGATACCGCATTGTCCTTTAGCTGCCATTTTGAAATAAAACCAGCCTAGAGATAAGATGGGACGATGTACAAAATACATAAAGGGTTTCGTCGGCTCATAAGCAAAGATTGAGGAAAATCTAGCCAGTACTGCAAAGATTCAGCCATCAGTGACCTGTGCAGCAAGGGAACGTGTAAGGAAATTTTGCTCACAAAGGTTTGATGAAAAGAGGGGTGTGTGTTAAGAAAGTACACTCTGCTGTTTCAGCCTCAGCCCTTTCTCTTTCTTGGCACTGGGGGACCTGCAGACCATAAAGGTTAATAGAGTTTCATGGATCCATCCATCCATCCATCCATCCATGTGTCTATTCAGTCATTTGTTTATTTACCTATGTATTTCATCTTTCCAGCGATTAATCTACCCCATAAGCAGGAAATTTGAGACAGATGCTAAGCTAGGTCCTGAAAACACCAAGATGCCCATCCAGGCCTGTGGCCTGTGGGTGTAGGAGTAAGTTGAGAGGCACATGAGGCAAAACCACCGTCTTTCCAAGGCAGCGCGCTGCGTCCGCCGAGAGAAGGGGCATGACGCACAGAGCAGGGAGATTGTTTCCAATATAGAAAGTCCGGGGGGACCTCCCAGGTGCCTGAGCTGAGGACCACTAGATCATCAAATGGGGGGCAAGAGGACGGCATTCCAGAGGGAGGGAACAGCAGACACAAGAGTCAAGCCATAGGGCTCTTCCTGAGAACAGTGCGCTCGCCACCTTGAGCTGCTGTGACAAAGTACCACCGTCTGGGGGCTTACTCAACAGACATCACCTCACAGTCCCGCGGGCTGGAAGTTCAGGATCCAGGTGTCAGCAGGTTGGCTCCTGCTGTTGGCCCTTTGCCTGGCTTGCAGACAACCACCTGGCTCCATCCTAGTTGTCCTTTCCTACACGTTCATGCAGAGAGAGGGTGTTGGGGTCTTCTCCTCTTCTTATAAGGACACCGGTCCTACCAGTTCAGGGCTCCACCCTTATGCCCCCATTTAACCTTAGTTTTTTATCTCCCAATGCATCGTATTGGAAGTTAGAGCTTGGACCTGTGAATTTGGGAGAGAATTTAGCCCATGACGAATGGTGATGAAGCTCAAACACCTGACACTAAGGAGGTGCGTGGGCAGAGCGAGAGAAAAGGCTGGAGAGGTAAGAAGGGCTGCGCTCAGCTCAGAGCGGGCCCTGGTCCCAGTGGGCACGGATAGGATGCAGAAAGAAACCAAAGTGACAAGACTTGAGCCACGTTGGTATTTGGGTTCCATTCAGACACCACAAGTCCCCCCCAGAAAGCACGACTGTGTGTCACAAAGCCACACTTATTAAGGTTTCAAAGTTTTGCTTCCCACTCTTTTCTCCCTGAGCTGAAGGCTTCCTTCCAGCTCCAGAAACCTGCAGATTTGATTGCGGAGTGACTCCCTTGAAAAGCAGGTGTACGCTGATGGGTTTTAATTTAGGATTCCATTCCCTCTGAGATGATCCTAAGTGGAAGCCGTCTCCAGAGGATGCGAAGTTCATTTTGGAGTTCTGCGGAGAGAGATTAAAATCATGTGCCTGATTCCTGTGAAATTTGCAAGTGTGGGGGATGCAGGCCCCTTGTTAAATGGCATGTCACCTCCTCCAGGCTCTGCGAGCCGTGTCCCTGGCCTCCCCAAAAAGCAGGTGGATGCCCTCCCACCATCAGAGCCGCCCTCCAACCCCTTCCCTCCTCTCCGCTGAACTTACTAGGTTGGTATCAAGTCAGCGCGCCCCTTCTTGATGGTACACAGAATCTCCGCGCGCTGCAGAATTCCGCGTCCGTCCCCTCACCTGTCACTCCAGCCGCCTTTTAGTGATGTTAAAAGAAATCTTTACTGTCACTCATATCACCCACTCACTTTGTTCCCCGGCAGTGACATTCTTGTTGTGTTTCTCCCAGAGCCGCAGCCGACGCCTGTGAGTTAGCATTCCCCGACTTTATACGCGCTCATTAGTCTGAATAAATTTAAAAGCCACTGCTCCCGAGTGTTAAAAATGTAACCAGGCTTTTCCTTGGATATAATTGAGGCATCTTTAGAAAAGTAAATTGTGCTCTGACTCCCAGCTAGGCATTTTATGAGTTTAGAGTCTAGGGGTCTACTTTGGGGCATCATTTGCGCTATAAATATCTGGGGAGGGGGAGGGGGAAAACAATATCCCCCCGTCATTTCTGCCTCTCTGTTCTGCCCCCTCTCCCCATCTCTCTCTCACACAGAGAACCACAAAGGGCGCCTGCCTTGGGGGGAGGCCCGGGTCTCAGCTCTTCAGATGGACCAGGATCGGGGTGGTGGCTGGGCTCCTCCCACCGTCACCCTGGGACCCGACGCGTGAGACCACGGGGTGTGTGTGTGGATATCTGGCTCCCATACCCTTCCTCTCGCCTCTGGTGCCTGCACCCCACAGCCAGAGCCTGGAAACGCGTATTGATTCCAAGAACCACATCATGTTCTGATGGTTAATACATTTGCAACTTCCTCTTGCAATGGGTTAAATGCAGACGTTGGAGCCATTTTGGTTTAGGAGTTGATCCAAACTCCACTATATTATCAGGCAACCACCTGGGCAAACCGCCTGCCCCTCCGAAGGGGACAGTACTCACTGAAAAGCATTTTACATTCCAGGAAAAGAGCTATTCGAGTGCATGTCATCATCAGTGACCACCCCATCACCAACGGTGGCTGCCTTTGGAGCCATTGGCCAGGTCACTCACTGTTCTGTGGAACCGAGTGCATCAGGGTGTTGGTTACTGAAATCACCTGCACGGTGGCCTCCTTGGCAACAAGACTTGCCAGCAAGAAGTCTTCATTTAAAGAATATTGTTTCAGTAACTGCTTGGCGATGGTCACAGAGCAGCCACTGGGGAGGTGGCATTGAATGCCCTCTTATATGCACACCAGATAATAAACTCAGTAAGTGAAGGAAGTAAACTACAAAAGTATAAAACATTACACTTTATGGGTGGTGACAGCACCTTGAAGGAAAATAAGGGAGGGGGTAGGAAGTGCTAGGCGGGGGGTGAGGAAGTCATTCAGAGGGACATTGGTGCAAAGGCCACAAGCAGGAGGGGGCACCAGTAGAACTATCTGGAAGGAGCTCACAGCACTCACCAACGCAGCGAGGGTTGGAAGGCCCAAGGAGTGGGCCAGAGGGCTCCTCCCTTTCTCCTGCAGGACGGCCCAGGCGGGCGGGGTCCGGGGAACCTGTGCCCTCTGCCTCCGTCCCCCACCATGTCCCTGAGTAAGTTCCCTGGACAGTGAGGTTGCAGGATCTGTTTCTGGAGTTGCAGCAGGAGCCGAGGTGCAGATCACATGTCCCAAAGTGGCCCGTGTATCGGGGGAGGCTGAGCCCACAGCGAGGGACACTGCATGGCTCGGGGCCCTAAGAATGTTTGGAGGTTCCAAGAGAGAATGTCCATTTGGGAGAAATAGTGAGGGGAATCATTAAGTGTCCACTGGGTAGATGTTTTGCAGAGTAACAATTACAGCCATTGTCTATCAAACACCTGCTGTGCTGTGGAGAGTGACCAGGGATTTCACAAATGCTAATCCTTGGGAAGTGGGCACCTCATAAAGGAAGAAGCAAGGTCGGCGATGGGGAGAGGAGCCCATGTTTGCTGGCTTCCGGTCTCCAGCTGCCCACCCCAGAAGTGTCCTGCCCCACCTGGCACCAAGGACTCCACCTGGTATCCTGAGACCAGACAGTGTGTATACAATGGATGCTACCAAGCACCAGAAAACGGCATGATGTTAACACACGACAGCTGAGAAAAAGCTAAGGAAGAGTCTGAGACTGAGACTGAGTCTCAGACCTCAGAAGAGGTCTCAGCTGAGACTGAGACCACCGCAGGCCCAGACCCAGAGTTGGCACGACCACTCACCCACAGGAATTCCTGAGCGGCAGGGCCTGGGGGTTAAGGCCACAAGAGTTTCAGACTTAAAGCCTGGACCTGCCTCTGGCTGGGCCACGGGGAGGTCTTGAGGGAGTTGTTGGACTCTGTGCCTCAGTTTCTTGATCTGCAAAATGGGCATAATGATAGTATCAACCTTATTCGGATGACCTCAGGGTTACAGGAGGGGATCTACATATTGGACACAGCATCAGGCCTGGCATGCTATAAAATCTTGTGAAACCCCGGCCACTCCCCGACTCGTTTACACCTCTTTAATTCTCTGATAATTTTAATTATTGACTAAGTTTAGTAAATCTCGGACTCGTCCATCTCTCATCCCCAAGTGAAAATTTTAAGTTATTTTAGGTTTTCAGCACACTCTCTCTTGTCGCCAGCACACACTCACACTTGCACACACATTACACAGGCACACACACATTATACACACCTCTCATTCCTGCTCTACTCGACCAACAAGGACAGACTGGGGCACAGTCTTTTTCCATTGAGAGTTCTACTTGCTCTTCCCTGTGGCAAGAGCTACTCTCACAATCTGTCTTATCCAGGTGGTATGCACCACCTCCTCCAGGCAGGCTTCCTTCAACACCCAGGCTCAGTTAAGTGTGCCTTCACCATAGCCCTTCCTAAACCCTGGTAGAATTCCATGCTGTTCCCAAGTCTTCCCTCCTGGACCCTGAATTACTGGAGATGATACTTGATTAAAGTTTGCTTTGCAAGGCACAAGGCAACACCTTGCATATTGCTTGAATATCCTTGAAGGATGTTGAAGGTTGGCGTCCAGCTCTATGTGCTTGGCATTTGCTCCTGAGCAGAAACTGAAGGGAACCCAACCCCCAGGCCCACAGCGGCCACGCTTCCTCCCAGGACCTGCCATGGTTCCTGTCACTCCATCATATTAACTTTGATGGTGCTTTCAGTCGGGCAGACAGAGCTGGTCAGGGGCTTCTGACCTGGAGCTTACGCCACTACTTGAGTCTCAGTTTTTGGTGATGGTAAGTGTAACCTTTATTTTGGGTCCTTTGGGGGAGATTTCTCCACAAAAGGCCCCTGAAGTTCCCTGGGGAATAATGCGACGCTCTAGTAAACATCAGCGTCCCTGCCCCCAATGAGCTAACTCTGCAGCCAGCGAACGGGAGGACACTGGTCCGAAAAAGCAGCAGTTGCCCTGGCCGACGACCCTCGTAGAAGTCGTGGGTCTCGCCCTGAGCACGCCCTGCAAACACGGCACAAAGTCTGCACCCTGGCCAGCCAGGCTAATGAGAAGCATAGACCTTGTAAGCAGGTGCTTACGTGCATTTTACACAGAGATTTCTTTATAGCTTGGAAGCATGTTTTTAATGCTTCGTGAACAGTCCTCTTTGCAAACTTTTCTGTTCAAATGTAACGTTTTTCATTTAAGAAGGCCCCAGACCTATCTGGAATTTTTCGGATTAGGTAAAACCAGATACTTTGGGGATGTTTCGGTTTCCTGTGGCCACTGTAAGAAATCACCGCCAACCTAGAGGCTTCCAACAACAGAAATTTACTTTGTCACCGTTCCGGAGACCGGAAGTCTGCCATCCAGGTGATGGCAGGGCAGCGACCCCTCTGGAGGTTCCAGGAGACAGTCAGTCCCTTATCTCTTCCAGCTTCTGGGAGCTGCAGGCGCTCCTTGGCTGGTGGCCACATCTCCGCCTCCGTGGTCACGTGGTCTCTTCCTCTTCTCTCTTAAAGCTCCTTCCGCCTCTCTCTCACAGGATGTCTCTGACGGCATTTGAGGCGCACCTGGATAACCCAGGATAAACCCCTTCTCTCAAGACCCCAACGTTATCACAGCTTTGGCCATAGCAGGTAACACTCACGGGCTCTGGGTCTTCTGGCCATGGAAGCCCGCCGCTTGGCGGGAACAGATACCTGATGCCAAGAGATGACAGCGTTCAAATCAGCATCGCCCTCACTAGCGGCACAGCCACAGGCACGTTTCCCTGCTTTTCTGAGCCTCCCTTTGCTGTCTGTTGAATGGGGTTAGTAACTTCTATTACATACGTTTTTATGAGATAATGAGTTTAAGAACTACGTTTCAGGGTGAAGCCAGAGCCCAGCGTGAGGGGAGATTTTCACGTGTGCTAGCACTGATGGTGAATTCACACCCCGGGTGCTTTTCCTTCCTGCTGTCCGAGACGCCGCTTTCACGCTCAGTTCTGGCTCTGCGTGACTCACTCACTGCAGCCTCCTCCCGGGCTCAGCCATACTAACCTGGGTTCTACATCTGCTCCCCAGGGGTCAGGGAGGATGAGTGGGTTCCCTCTGGGCCACAGGACGCATCCAGACACGTCAACTGAATTCCCAGAAGCCTCTCTGTGCTGTTACCCTGGATTACACTGACATGAAAAGCCTGTGCAGAAATCAGAGCAGCCGGGGGAGTGGAGGTCTCAAAAGTACTTTTTCTCAGAGGAACCGTACCCATCGATGCCCTGGGGACATGCTGGCTTGGCATCCACGGTTTCCCAGCACTTTGCCGAGGGCGACTGTCTTCCTGACTCTGGAGCAGGGTGTCTGGGTTCTAATCCCAACTCGGCAGGTGCATGGGACCTCGGTCAGATCATCTCATCTCTCGATTTTCCAGGCCTCATTTGTCACGTGGAAATAGTAATAGTACTTACCCTGCAGGGACACCAGGCCACGCGAGATGAGGAACATAAAACGTGTAGAATCACATTTAACACACGCCATCCAGATACTCAAGTATCTAACTGCCCACTTATCTATCCATTCATCCATCCAACACATATCGTTGAGCAAAGCAATTTTGAAAGATGTAAGCAACTTAGAAAGCAAACCAATAAAAACAAGAGGTTTTGAAAAAATGACAAGTGCTAAAATTCAACCCAAACAAACACAGACAGAGGATAATGCGCCATTGAGTCTCAAGGCCCTGAAACATCAGACTGGGGTGATCAGAGGCAGGGCCACCTCTGCACAAGAACACGGGGGGAGGTGTTTGCTGCATCATCGTGTTTGCGTTAAATAGAGAGTCATTCCCAACCTGTTCTCTGTCCCTTTGGAGGTGACATCGCCTTTCTGGGCTCTGATTTCTCGGCTGTGGGATGAAAGAGCAGTGGGGGGTTGCCAGCACCTGTGCTGATGGAGTCACCACCCCCCCCACTTCTCTGCTGCGGGTTCCAGGTCAGTCTTGTCCGGACACTTCACACCCCATGTCTCTCAAGGATCGTTTGGTCCTGACAGGGTGTGGTCAGTAGAAGAGTGAACCCCAAAGTGTCTACACCCTTGTCCCAGTTATCTATGGCTCTATGTTGCCTTACATGACCAAGGGACTTCCCATACGTGATGAAATTAAGGATCTTGAGACGGGGAGATTTTCCCACATTATCCAGATGAGTGCAATGTAACCACACGGCTCGTTCCACAGGAGTGGCCAGGGGGGTCAGCAAAAGCAGAAAGAGATTAAAAGCTGTGTCGGTGCTGGAGTTGAAGGTGGAGGGAAAATCCACAAGTCAAGGCATGAGGGACGGTAGAGAGGACAAGGGGACAGACTCCCCCCTGAGCCTCCAGGCAGAACGCAGCCCCGCCAGCACCCGGATCTTTGTGCAGTAAGACATGTCCTGGACGTGTGACTTCCTGACTTTAAGATAAGCCACTACGTTTGTGGTAATTTGATACAGAACCTAACAGAGGTTACTGACCGAGAGGACGTTTCAGAAGAACCAGTTCACACTATCAGAACCTACTGCCCTCCAGGTCCATCCACGTTGTTGCAAATTCTCGTGGCTGAATTCTGACCCTGGCGATGAGTCTGCCTGATACCCAGCTTCCGACGCAGAAGGGGGCCTGGGCTCCTCTGTGTTGACTGCCCCACCCCTGCAGGACCTCACCAGTGAGGTGACCAGTTTCCACCTCCCAGCCAGGTGACCTCTACTGGCCTGTTCAACTCCAGGGCACAGGTGCCACGTGCCTCGGTTGGTCCCCAGTGTACCCCATGCATCCTGAGAGGCAGAACAGTCAACTGCTAGAAGCTAGAGCTTCAGAGATGGTGAAACCAAGATCAGATGCTTTGCCTCGTCCCTGGCCATCAGGTGAACCTGAGCAGTTCAGTTAGCTTTCTAAATCTCAGTCTCCTCACCTATAAAACGGTCGCTGTAGGTGCCTCACCCGGTTCTCACTGGGACTGAACGAGGTGATGCGCTGAGGAGCCCCTGGCCTGGTACAGCAGGTAAGGCTGCTCTCGTGACTTTTGACGCACAGCCTTCTCTTCTGCTTTAAGTTTTCAGGTTGTCCTAAAATGCTAACATCTTTGGATGGGTGAACATTACTTTTCTGAGGGTCTGACTTTATCACAAAAATAGTATATAATGAGAATTATGGACAGATTATAACTTCCCTTAAGGGTCTGTAATCTCCTGTGATTATGACAATTTTCAGCTCAGAACAATTAGCTTTTAGTACTCCTGTCAAAATTTCCTGTGTGTTGTTGAGCAAGTAACTTGATGTCTCTGATCATCAGTTTCCTCAAATAAAAAGAAGTACTGAACAACCAAATCGTGTGGGTGCCCTCGCAGCTCAAGATGCCTAAGGAATATCTGGCCTTCTGTATCCTGAGTTTTTCAGTGCTCCCTCTGAACTTAGAGAGTTGCAACCTTTATATCTGACAAAGACAAGACATCCTAAAAAGCACATCAGTTTGAATTTGAAACATGTTTTGCAAGCCGTCACTTCCCAAGTTAGAATAAAAACATAATGCCTGGTGTAGTATTTTGCAGAGAAGAGATGGTGAATAATTTGGCTGTGACAAATCTTGTAGAGAGACAGGGGCTCTTCCAAGGGCAGGGGCTCATTTTAACGGAGGAAAGGCGTATCCATGAAAGGCACATTCCGAGACCCTGGGTATAGCCACTTGACACTGGACATGAGGGAAAACCCAGTGGACCCTGAGACCACTCAGGTTAGTGCCTAGACCCTCTCAGCCGCACTTGGAGCCCCAGGAACCAAGTATTAGAAAATATTGCATTTCAAGGAAAAAGGGCAATAGATGATTTTATCTTAATGGAATTGGAGTGTGGAGAAGCAACATCAAGAAGGAACACAAATGGAAGGTTTTTCCCTCCTGGAGAGCTGGGAAAGTGGGGATGACAGTATTCATCTGGAGGTTTTACAGAATGTTATATATATATTAATATAGAGAAAGCAAAAGAGAGAGAAGGGTCTTTCCTGCCCCTCCACTTGCTGGCTTTGGTGATTCATTCTGGTCAAATCGAATGAGACTTGAGGCGTCCACATTAAACAGTTTCCTGGGTGTGCCTTTGAGGGTGCTTACATTGTGTAGAATTGAATTGAATCAGTGGCCCGAGGGACGCAGACTGCTCTCCCCAGTGTGGGTGGGCCTCATTTAATCCAGTGAGGGCCTGGGCAGGGCAAAAGGCGGAGAAAAGGGGGGCCTCACTGCTTGAGCTGGGACGTCGGGCTTCTGCCCCCACTGGGACTGAGAGCTGTAGCCTCTGGTCTCAAAACTGTGTCACCAGCTTTCCTGGGTCTTCAACTTGCAGGGACTCCTCAGCCTTCATAACTGCACTTGAACCAATTTCTTATAATACATAACGTACCTCTGTTGTATTGGTTCTGTTTCTCTGGAGAATTCTGCCTGGTATACCGTCCTGTGGCCTTGGCAAGATTGGCAGACCACAGAGCCTCAGGCTTCCTTTTCTCTCAACTTCGCAATGAGCAGGACTCAGCAGACCCAGAGAAATTGCTCCGAGTAAAGGAAATGTTGGAGAAAAACCTGTCTCCGGTTTCTAATGTCAATGAGATTGTGTTGACCACAATGAATTTTGAGCTGTGGTTGCTTAGGAGAGGATTCACCCTCCAAAAACTAAAGTCACAATATTATACAATGTGGATGGTTGGCCTGTCAGAATCTAGTGTATGCACTGAAAACACGGTCTGAGTCATGTAGTCTTTCTCCTTAAGGCAGTCATGTCTCTACAATACTCTGGTTTTATTTCTTTAATCATTGATTTGTTTTAAATGGTTATAATGTAACATCCTGCAATGAATATACAGTCAAATACACATAGAGTGTAGTATTATGACTAGAGGGGGAAATAGGAATAATGATGGCAGCCATATTTGACTGGGCCGAGCTTCCAGTCTGTTCCAGAGCTTTCTGGTGCCGCAGATGAGGTGGAGCCGTGACCATGCAGGCAATCTTAACTGTTCCCCAAGAGGGGATAAGTTCCTATGTTTCCCAGCCTTGAATTCTAAAAGTAATTTTTCTAAAAGCTTTTATATGACATTATATTTTTTAAATGGAAAACTATCGTGGTACAGTATTAAACGTGCAGAATCCTCTGGTGGCCTTCCTTCAATCCCAGCTACCCTGTTGACCATGTTTAGGACAAGGGGACAGCGTTCACTTTAACTCTCCAAAGCTTTGTCACCACACTGGGGAGACTAGAGGCATGACTTATAAATGGTGACATGACCTCTGGTGCCTTGTAAATTTTCAGTGTGTAGTTTTTGTTGTCAGTTCTACTTTTTGTCATTATCTGAAAGTATGGGACCACCAAATGCTTGAGAAGACAACATCCTGCAAACATAATTCCAGTGAACGGGCTTCCGGTGAATTCCGGCAGAATGGCGGGTATGGTGATCAGAAGACCGTCTTGGCTAAAGTGCAACCAGATTGTGGTTTAGTTTTGATGTAATAATGCAAACACAAATACGCGTAATTTTTAAATTGTTTTGGCCTTTGTGGACTATAAGTAAGTACACATACACTAAAAAACAAACACGCATACAAGAGATGATCAAGCTGAAATCGGAACATGGATCTCTGGCAATAAGCAAGTTAGTGTTAATAAGTGAAATCTAGGCTCTGACAGAGTGCAGGAACTCACTCTAAGACCTACGCTTCAGACCAGGGATCTCACAATGATCCAAACAGCACCAAATTGACAGAGTGCCCTAGTCAGTAGGAAAGCAAATGAACATCTTCTCTGGAGATTGTACATCAAATGCAGGCCCTAGACACACACATGCACACAGAGTTATAAATGTGATATACATAAATGTGTGAGGTATTTAGAGAAACAAAACAAAATTCAAACATACCAATATTAAATAAACCATTTCATACAGATTTCAAATATAATCATACAGACATTTTATAAAATATATAAAAATTATACAGACATTTTAAAAACATAATATATATTTGTATATACATTTATAAATATACATCTATATATAAATGTATAAATCCTGTATTTTATTTAATATATAAAATATATGAGATATATTCTATATTGTATATATTAAATAAAATATTTATATAATGCATAATATATATTTAATATATAAAATATATGTTTCTATATATTTATATATATATAGATGAATTTACACTTATATATAAATATATATGTATATATATATATAATTTCAAAACCCAATAAGTGGGTTAAACATTGAATAAGGCACAAGTGAACTGAATACTGGGGGTCACAAAGGTTAATCAGAAGAGATACCCAGAATGTTTGAAAGAGAGGCAAGAAAATAGAAAATATAAAAAACAGAGAATATAGAAATATAGAATATAAAAATAAAGTGTAGTGCATATCAAGCAATATTCAGCAAAACAAAAGAACTTCATACTTAGATATATTTTTGTAAAACTGCAGAACTTCAAACAAGATTCTAAAAGCAATGGAAGAGTTCAACCAGCTGACAGCAGACTTCTCAATGAGAGTAATGGGAGCAAGAAGACAGTGGAATGGCATCTTCCAAACGCTGAGAGGCTGTAACTTTCTCCCAAGAATTGTGTGTCCAGTAAAACTATCATTAAAACCAACATAAAGTATGTATATTTTCTGATTACTGAAAACTTAGACAATTGTGACCAACGTACTTTTCTAAAGGAATTTTAAAAATGTATTCTTCAAACAAATAAACACTTGGGGAAAAACATCAGATGTTTTTTTATTTCTTTTTTGGAGAGATGGTTTAAAATGTGTAATAGATTTAAATCTTATTAAGTGTACATGACAAAATTTCAAATATAACTATTAATATATATTATATATATGCATATATATGTATGTATATATAATATATATTAATATATAGATATATTAATATATATTGTGTATATATAACATATGTGTATATATCTATATATTATATATATGTATATATATGTATATATATATATTTCCAAGCCAATAAAGACAAAACAAAATTAAACTAACAATAAAATTTCACAATTAATTTTTCTACTCCATCTTAGCCCCAAATTACAATTCCAGAAATATAAATAGAGTCACAGAAATAGTATCATTACAAAGACATTAAGTAAGAGGCATACATTAAGATGCTAAAAAGAAGACAAATGATATGAATAATTATCAAAATATAAATAGAATACATTCAGTTAGTAAATAGTTATTGATTTTAAGACTATGTAAAAAATCAAGTATATGTTGTTTACAAAGTTATACTTAATGTATGACAACACAGAAAGGTGGACAATAAAAAGTAGCAAAATATCCAGCAGATAAATGCTAATGATATTGAAATTAGATATGCAGAATTTAAGACAAGTAGATTATATATAGAGACAGTCTCTGTAATAACAATAGGTGTCAACGTGTCAAGAAGATACAATTATTTTCTACTTGATTTAAGCATTTATTATATTTTGAAAATATAGAAGACAAACCATCACAGAATTATAGGGAAAAGTTGGCAAAATCACCTTTGCAGGGAGATATTTTTAAAATTTGGTTGGCCAATTCAGTTACACACACAATCGCTCAGCAAATACTTATTGAACATTCATATCCTAAATGCTTATGATTGTTTTTAGTGACATTGGCTTGGAGCTGATGACATAAAACCAAAACCCGTCAAAGGCAGGAAGCTCTGGAAGAAGCAGGAGGGGTGGGTCAGCAACGCAGGCTTCCAAGACTAAGATGACTATATCAAATGTGTCAGAGGCACTGGAGTTATGGGCACACCTTACACTTGTCAAAGGAGCTTCTATAAATATTGACCAGGTTTTTGACAAGAACAGAGAAAAAAGACAGCCCAAGGGTACCTTCTCTGAGCCCCAGAAAGTGTCTAGATTCTGAATTAAGGCAAGAACATTCATTTATGAAAGGCAATTGAGCTGCAGAGAGGCTGCCTTTTGCTGGAATACTGGAGGGTCCTCCATGAAACTCGCATGGATGGAAGGTCCTCATGCCCCCCATAGAAGAGGTGTGGGTCTCAGCAATTATAGGCTATGCCTAGTCAGCAACAGAATCTTCATTTTTCATCACTATTTTGTTTTTATTATTGTTCCACTTTTTTATGCATTTATGTGCCCTAACCAGAAATTGAACCTGCAACCTTGACATATCAGAATGACACTCTAACCAACTGAGCTACCCAGTCAGAGACAAAGTCATCATTTAAAAATTAGGTTAAAAAGGCTTTCTGGATGGATGAAACAGCTTTAAAAAATCATTTGATTTTTCACACCAATGGCCTGGGTTACAAGTCCTGACTCTACCCTTTAGGAACTTTGTAAGGAATCTTGACTTAAGCAAGTCAATTGCAATGAGTTACAATCCTAACCTGTGTCCCCAGTTTGCATACCTGTGACATGAACACCAAATGAGAGCACAAACACAAAATCACATCAGAAACTTTAAATCCAGGAGGAGTGTCGGAAGACTTGTCATCCTTGTCATGGAGGAAGTTGTGCACAGAAATGACCCGGGCTCATTCGTGAAATGCAGGGTGGGGCAAGAGTGGGTTCACAGTTGTGAGCACATGACACCGAGTTTCTTTCTGTATTACTTTTTATTAACTATTGTATTAGTTTCCGTAATGGAAAACTGTCAACCTACTTTTTCCCAACCCTGTATGCTCTAAGGAAAAAGTGGGAAATAAGGTTCCCAGACACAAAACTCTTTATCCGCTATGAAGGACTGCTTTGCATACCATCGAATAGCTTGGGAGGAAGTGTGAAGACAGTTACTGGAGGTAACTGTGTGAACAGGGAGTGGGTGCTGAAATCTTTGTAGCATCACCAACGAATTGAAGAGAACATTTATTATTACTTTTAAAGGGTTTTCTTTTTTAAGAGATTTTATTTATTTATTTCTAGAGAGAGGGGAAGAGAAAGAGAAAGAGAGGGAGAGAAACATCAATGTGTGGTTGCCTCTCACACACCTCCTACTGGGGACCTGGTCCACAGCCCAGGCATGTGCCCTGACTGGGAATCGAACCAGCGACCCTTTGGTTCACAGGCTCATGTTCAATCCACTGAGCCACACCAGCCAGGGTGAGAATATTTATTATATTGTCAACTCAAAATAAGACTGCTCTTCTGAGAGCAGGCTTTTTCAAAATCCAGCGTTCTATTGCCATTCTCCAAATAGTGTGTCCTCATACAAAGTGGTCATGTGACCGAGTTAAGCCAATCAGAATTCTTCCCCGGCATATGTTTTCCAAAACTGAAAGAGAGGACCCACATTTCTTTCTGGTGACAACAACATGACAGTGTGATTGCCACGTATTCAAGGTCCAGGATGCCCGCTCCGCCTGGTCAGTCTACTGCCTTCCTGTCATCTCTGTCTACAAGGATGGAGGGCACCTGAGAGCCCAGCCTTGGTGCTGCTCCCACCCTGAGCCCTAACTCTAACTCCGTGCCGTGCATTATCCCAGATGTTTCACTCGTGTCATCGCAGCTGCTCTTCAGAGCAGACGCATGATGCAGACATTACCGCTGCCACTCAAAGGTGGGAGTCGGTGGATGGACCAAGGCGACCCTGCTGAAAATGGGTCCCTGTGGCAACACACCCAGTGGTGTGCCGTGTGCATGCATGTGTGCCCAGACCTTGGGCCAAAAAGAGGCTGTGACTCTAGTGGGCTCCCTGCTTTGGAGGGGATTCCGACTCCGGCGACTTCCCATTGGCCTTGGGGGCGGGAGCCTTGTGTCGATCACCGCGAGCACCACCAGTGGGGACAGCGCCAAGCGGGAGGGCCCGGCAGCCACTCTCCCTTTCCCACAGGGGCAGGTGCTTTGAAACCACAAGCTTGGGCAGCCAGGTACTGAGGGAGAAGGCTCTCTGCGTTGCGTGGAATTAGTACTGATCAAAACACAGATTTAATTTGCCAGACAAGGCACTGAAAACCAGAGAGATGAAAACTAAGAAAAACAAAGACAAAAAACAAAACAGAGCAAGAACAAACAAACGAAAAACAATGACCAAATAACAAACCAAAGTACCTGTTAAAACCTGTTAAAACCTGTCGCTCCAGTGTAGCTTTGGAGTGACACTTGTTGCCCCTGTCACTACTGCCAAGAAATTCTGCCCCCGTCTGTCACTACCCCCAGGGGCACCAGGAGATCCCAAACGCAGTCCAATGTGAACGTTTTGCCTCAGTGGCAGTTTGAGGGCCTGAGAACTTTCAGTTTGATTAACACACGGATAAGACATGAATTTTGACTTAAACCAAGGGTGCCTGTGGGATTTGGGGTCCGGATTCCCGAAACGAGGCCACCCAGGAAATATCAGGTACAGATACAGTGGTAAAACGTTCAGCTAAAACAGCAATAACGCGGACCCCAGATGGGCCCCTTGAGGAACTCAGAGGAGCAGCCTCCTTCTGCGGGTGTGGGCAGACGGGAGCAAATCACCCCGCGCCACGGAGGGGAAGCAGGACCGTGGCGTGGCTTCCTCCGAGCTACCCAGGACACGCCACAGAGAAGTGCGGGCGGAAACGCAGACGGCGTTTGAAACCCAAACACGGGTCTGACTGTAATACTAACAAGTCTTGCGGGAGAAAGGTCATCTTTGGCGAGGTCAGGGTTTCCTTAAGGTTCTTTCTCACAGCGGGCTCTGCCTTCCCTTGACACTAGGTCTCGAAGAGACGCTCCTCTTGTGACAGGAACTGGGTTCTTAGCACACAGCCCGGGGCCGGGTCCATTGCGATTCTCCCACGAGGTGAAATGGGCGGCGACTGTAGACCAAGGCCCACAGTCCCTTTGCAGCTGCAGATGGAGAGAATGAGGAGGTTTGTTATTATTTAAAGGGACAGTGATCGTTTTTTAAAAACAAGAGGGCAGCTTCAATCCCTGGAGGGGGGCGGAAGAGGAACAGGAGGTTTTATGTTTGCTGTTGCCCTTCGTCCAAAATAAAGGATAATCCCTCCAAAGGAAGATGCATTTAATTCATTTCAAAGCACTCATCCAGTACCCCCGCTTACAGGAAAGGCGGCCCTGGTTTATAAATTCAAAAGTCCATGTATTCATTAAATTGCCAGAGGTTATTTTCCAATCTGGTTGATTGTGAGCATACGACCACAGTGAAGTCCTGTGACCAGCCCAGCGCGACACTTTGGAGCACACACTGGTGACACCTAGTCCGTTGCCGTGTGTCTGGGAGTCGTTTGAAAGGAGTCTGAGGTGGAAGGGATCGATATTATCGTTACCTTTCATGACTGACGGTTGTGTTGCTGATCTCCACAGCTGCGTGCAGTACAGCTGAGGTGTCCTAAGTCATTCAGGCTCTGTGGAACTTGATCTAAGGAAAATGCAAAGAAAAGAAGTCACCTATATGTGCACTCTAATGAGCAGAATAAACAAAAAATAAACATCGAAACAGACCCACAGATACAGGGAACAGACTGACAGCTGTCAGAGGGGTGGGGGATTGGGGGCTGGGCAAACTAGGTGAAGAGATTAAGCAAACAAACAAAAAGAACCCCCCCACACAGCAGCATGGTGACCACCAGAGGGAAGCGGGTGGGGAGGCAGAGAGGGTAAAGGGGGCTAAATGCTGATGGGAAGAGACTTGAGCTGGGGGGTGAACACATGATACGACATACAGGGGATGGACTAAAGGACCCCACACCTGAAAACTATGTCATTTTATCAACCAACGCCTCTCCAATAAATTCAATCAAATATTTAAAAAATAAAAACCATAAATAAATAAATGACTGCAAAACAAGCTGGGTTGCTAGGAGGTTGATGCCTCCCGTAAAAAAGGAGGTACCCAAAGTAAAGCCGGTCCCCCCCTCCTCGTTCTTCTTTCAACATTGTGCCCTTGGACTTGGTAACATCTCGAATCAGAGTGGAGAGTCCTCATCCTGTGACTTCTCCATTCAGGATTTGCTGTTGCCTGAACATTTCACTGTGTCATCCCACCCCACGTGCCGGGACCCGGGTGTCTGGGTCGCCCCTGGGTGCTGGACCAGAGCAGCTCGCAGAAGACAAGCATCCCTCCAGGAAGAGGCAGGAAAGGTGGCAATGCAGGGGCTCAGGAAGGCAGCGTGTGACAGCAGGAGCCTGCCCCCACCCCCACCCCGCATGGGGTCTGCGTGTCCCTCGCAGCGCTGACTGTCCTGCCCAAGGTTTCAGCAGGGAGCGAAGTTGTGTGGCAGCCATCCAGGCCGTGGGGGACCCAGGCGTTCCCCTTCTGGAGAGCCTCCAAGAGCCCCCAGGGCTCAAAAGAGGTGAACATCCAGGTGTAACTGCCACATCTGTTTTTCGCTGTGGCTTCCCAGCCGAGCCCTCCTACCTCCCCCTGCAGGGTCCCCAGGAAGCGCCCACCCCACACTGACCTGCTGCCTCGTGCAGAGGCCGGCAGCTGCCCGGGGAGGCAGTGGAGGGTTCGTGTTTTCATTTCGGATGATTGGGAAACTGGGGCAAGAGAGTTCTCTTCCCAGGTGCCTCCCCTGGAGGACCTTCGCACATCGCTCTCAGGAGACGAGCTTTGCCCTTTTCTGCCTCATGCGCCAAACGCTCTTCCTTTTCACGCAGAGGGAGCAAACTGCCACAGGAAGAGCTCTGCGCGCGCAGGCAGACATCGGGGCCACCAGGCGCATGCCCGGGCCACCGCAGCAAAGCAGGCATCGCGATAAAGGGAGTCGCATCAATTTAAAATTGTTTTCCAACGCTTATAAAAGTTCTGTCCCCACTCTACTGTTCAGTGTTTCGCACAGCGGTGTCTAACAATGCGAACGCTGTCATGGGGGTACTTCACTGCCAGAGAACGCCACCCTCTGGGCCTTCGTGGGGCCCTGGTCTTTTTGCCGGGCCTGGTCTCCCCTTCCGTTTGTAAGAAACTCAGTATCTGTGAATTGCAATGAGTCAAGGTGCAGCCGGGCAAGGACTGCCTGTCGGGAGAGACCGAGCACTAGTTCCTCCCCCCTCTTCTCTCTCGTTTCATTCTTCGCTCACTCTCTAAGGTGGCTGCCTGTGGGAAGTTCGCTGTGCCGTGGGGGAGAGCCAGCGCCCACCCATCACTTGACATTGGAACCGCAGTGGGGTTGACAGCCACGGAGCAGCGCAGGCCAGGAGGAGCAGGGTGGGCTGGGAGCTGAGTCAAACCTGGAATCCAGGAAGAGTGTCCCTGAGGCCAAGAAGGGCGAGCTGGCATCTGAAGAATGTGGGGGATTGTTCAGGGGGTGGGGCAACTGGGCACAAGCCTGGAGGGGGACTCCACAGTGTCCCTGAGGAGGGCAAAAAAGAGGCCGCAGTTTTGAACGTTGGTCCCCAAAGAGTAGATATTCCTTTCATCAGAGTGACATTGAAAGTGAGCAGACATGTGTGACCACCTCAGCACATAGAATGGGACAGAAATGATGCTCTGGGGCTTCTGAGGTGAAGCCATGCACGGCACCGTTTCTGGAAGGTTCCCTTGCAATGCCAGCTCAAAATGACTGCCGCTCACTCCCTTTCGGAGTCCACCACTCTGAGGAGTTTGGACCCTACAGGGAAGCCAGGGGTTGGTGCTGCTGGCCACCAGGCCCACCCCCAGGCTTGTGAGGAAGACACAGTGGGGTAGTGACTCCTGCGGTCCCAGCCCCTCTCATCCCCAGTCCCAGCTCTGAGACATCCCTGCGCAGGGAAGAGCCGTCCTCACTGGGCACTTTCAGAGTTTCCCACTCACCATGTTCCCCATCTGATATGGTGGTTGCTGTGGGTTCTTGTAAGCGCAGAGTCATTTGTTTCACGGCAATGGATGACGGGAACGGGCCCTGTGGGAGGGGACCCCATGGGGCCAGGAGTGCTGTGAAACGAGAGGCGGAGGTAACCTGGTCCAGACAGTGCCTGGCCTTGGAAGCCTGTTGAGGGCTCTGGCCACTGCCCCCAGAGCAGTCTGGCTTTACTGGGAGGGTTTAATCTTGGAGAAAAGAACCAGATCTGTGTTTCGAGAGGTCACCCGAGCTTCAGTGCTGGTCTGAGAATAGTCGTTGAAGTGTCTGGGTGAGAGATGGTGGCATCTAGAACTGACATGGCCACAGTGGCCGTTGACAGAGTGAAAAGGGGAGAGAGGCCTTCAGAGGGTAGGTACATGATCCTGACTCGGCCAGGGCTCAAGTGAGAGGGCACGTCTCCCTCCGGGGGACGTCCCGCGACCTCCAAGTGCCCACGTGGTGATGCTTCTTGATGGTAACGCTGTTCATTGAGACAGAGGAGGGTCCAAGATTGACAGTTTGGCCCCAGACACTTTTAGTTTCATGGAACTTCCTTCCCAAGGTGGGGGTGGTGAGCACAGGGCTGGATACATGGATCGGCAGCTCAGAGGGGGAAGCTTGGTTCCAGCCCACATTTGGGAGTCATCAGCCAGAAAGGGCTATTAGAGCCACAGGCTTGCTTGATTTGGTCCAGGAAAAGAGAACCAAATAAAATGACAGGACCAAGATGAAGGAACACCAACATCCAAAGGCAGTAGTGGCTGAGGAAAAGGGGCCCTGAACTGGAGAAGAAACATCTGGAAGACCTGTGTCTTGGAAGTTGGGGAAATAGCATGAAGAGAACTGAGCGCCCCTCTTGGGCACTCAGCCATCTGCAGGACAGATGTGGGCAGGGGACAGGGGGATACGAGGGACAAAGGGGGTAGGGGTGACTGCAGGGGCCACGCCAGCTTCTTTTCGGAAGGCGTCCGCACAAGGAAGGATGAGAGAAGGTGCTTATTGGGGGCCCGAGAGCAAGAGCACGTTTATTTTAAAAAAGTGGGATGGTCATGTTCAAAAGATCAAGGGTCATCTAGTGGAAGGCACTAAAGGAATCATGGAGGTTTTAAGATTCCTGGTAACCGGGAACACGGTCTCAGAACGAGGGGTAGACATGGCTTCCATAGGAAGGGGGTGTCACCGCTAAGTCACCAGGAGAGAAAGAGAGGATGCAGGTAGCTTGAAGGTCCCGTATTCAGGGGACGTTGAGGGAGTTTTCACCCTATTGCTCTGATTTTTCTCTGAGCAGTAGGAGGTGTTGTCATCTGTGTGCCATGGGGATGGTAGGAGGTATGAACAAAGTAGTAAAGCTTTGGAGTATTTGTTGTGAAAACAGGATGTCAATGGGTCAAAAAATGCAGGAGGACTGCCTGGAGGTGGTGAGCTTGATTTTGAAGCCGGCCATCAGTGCATTCTGCCTTGTTGGGAGAATTCCTCCAGCACCTGATGCCTCTTCAGGGAAGACCAGTGGATCCCCAAGTTCATCTGCGGTTTAGGTTTTACTCAGATGGGTATGAAAGACAGAGAGAAAGTAAGAGATTTCACAGTATTGGCAAAAACATGTCTGAAATGACCTATGCTGTGCAAAGAGGGAAGTGAAGAAATGACGAGGTCAGTGCAGTGGGAGAGATTCCAACCGATTAGTTGCCTGAAGGCTTCTAGCACCTTCTGCCATGAGATCCCAGGGATGTTGCTCAAAGACCAGCATTTACGGAGAGCCTGCTCCCCCTGTAGCCCCCCACACAGTTCAGAAGGGTGTGTCGGTGCCCTGTAAGTGGCCATGAGTTCAGACTTCGGTACCACATTGCCGAGGCCTGAGTCCCAGCCCTCCCCCTCACAGATGTGTGAGCTTTGGGATATCATGCAACCTCACCTGAGGCTACTCTCCTCACCTGTAAGACAGAGAGGGAGCTCACTGGTAGCGCCCACCTCACAGGCCCACTGGACAGGACCAGTGTGCACCGGGCACTCTGACAGTGTAGGCCCAGGCAAGCAATGCAGGGGACGCAGCATCGCCTTGAATGCTCACTGACCTTGGGGCTGCTGTTATTGGTTCCAATCCTACTTGAGGATGCTGAGGCTTTGAGAAGTCGGGTAGCATGTCCGGAATTCCAGACAACTAGAGTGTAAGAGAAGCTTAACTGCGGTGATTGTTAAAGATTGTGTATTGTGAAGGTTGTCTAACATTGTCTTCTCCAGGAGTTGGGGTGTGGACAAAAGACTGGGTTGACTTCTAAGTCAGCCCACCCTGCAGTACTCAGGGTGTCTTCCGCAGAGCTCCGCACACCGTCTCCCCACCTGTACCCCGTGGGTTCTTCCTCTGAGCCCCCTGCCTCACAGGCAGACTGCAAATGTGAAATGAGATGTGCAAAAAGGGTTTGTCAGCTGCAGAACAGGTTCTCTCCTCCAACTTTCTCCTCCTCTTTTCTTCTTCTCCTCCCTCCCTGTGCCGAGGGCGCACTTGACCCGGGGTTCATTTTCCACAGACACCTGTGCTCTACTCCTGTAGGGTGAGAGAGGGCCGGACGTACCCCTGTGGGATTCCCGCAAAATGGATCCCACCCGTCATCAGCACCGTTGGTGCACGGAAGCACGGTTTCCAACCCAGACAGGGGCTTGCTGTCTCTCTGTTGTGCAGACACAGCCAACTACGGAGGTGGAAATACGAGGGTACCGGGGCCTCTGTGGTGGGACCCCCTGGACTGGACTCACTTGTCGCCGCAGAGCCGCAGCTGTGCACACAGCGTCTGGCCCGGCAGCAGCTTCTCTCTGATGGACTCGGAGGCCGGGCGGATTCACAGGGAGGGTGGAGAAAGGGACAGTGCAGGGCGGGCACGGAGACGTTTCAACACGGCCTAAAAGTGGCTTCCCCACTTCCTTCACCCTCAGGGCCCGCCATACTTGCTGACCTCTGGGAGGGCTACTTTGCCCTGGTCTCGTCTCTCCTCTGTGATGACTCCGCACCGTCGTGCAGCAGATGGGGGCCCACGACAGAGGGACACTCCTAGTGGCCCCACACCTGGCACGGAGCTGACCTTCTGTGGAATGCGTTATCGAACTATGACTCAGCTGGCTCCCGGGGGTTCCAGTCACTCACAGACAAGTACTTGACCCTTTAGCTCAACCTTTTCCCCAGAAGGAAGGTGATACACGCACTCAGGAAGGGAAAGTCAGCAAAGAGCAGCCTGAACACCATAAAGCTATCTGAACAAATAAGCATGGGAACAACACGGAAATAACACGTGAGTGGTTGGCGCAGAGGGGCTGGGCTCGGAAGCAGACAGGATTGGGCCTGGGGTTACACACCGTTTGACTCATTAAACTAATGTAAAGATTACGTTGATAAACATAAAAATCAAAATAACATTTTCTGAATCTTTAAATTCTATCTGTGGGGTGAGGACAGGTAATGGCTTCTGCTGTTATTCTTTAAAAGAAGCCAAACAGCAATTTTCCATTAATATTTCAGTGCCACCTGTGTTTATCAGTTATTACTTATCTTTTTTATTTCATCAGGCATATTTTATAATTAAAAAGAGAATTGGTAGGAGCGAGATGACAATCTAATACATATGGTCAAAGAATATTTACAAAATCACTAGGTAGCTTGGTCCAAGAGCCGCCTAACCACACCACGAAGAGTCTGCCTGGTGTTAGAGTGTCTCACGGTCATTGCCTCATGGCAAGTTCGCAGGGGTCAGAGCTTCTTGTCTCCATTTTCTCTGTGAAGACGCAAAGGCCACACAAATAGGCCTGCCCATGAATTCTCATGATCACAACGAGGTGGTGTCTAAGCCAGAAAATGGTCATTTCTCTTTTCTTCACTCTGTTTGCTGCCCAGGATTCTAAATAAGCAGGCTCTGCTGCAGCCACAAACCGCTCCCCTAGCTCAGCAAATTCAAGCAACACAGACGCTGCCTGTGTCATTGGGACGCAGACTTTGTGCATGTCCTCCTCACAAATCTGTAGTGGTGTAGTAGCCACTAGTGAGAGTTTTGCCAGGTACCATCAGAGAGAGAGAGGGAGAGAGAGAGAGAGAGAGAGAGAGAGAGAGAATACTCTGCAACACCTACCTGGAAAATCCTACACTACAGCCTAGAAGCAATGCCAGAAACTTCTGCCAGTAGGTCATTTCATTACCAATTTTCAATCATCATACTTCCATACCCACAAATACACACACAATCTACTTTCTACCTATCCATCTATTCATACATTTATTCATCCATCCATTCATCTATCTATCCATTCACCTGTTCATCTATTCAACTATCTACCCATCTATGCATCCATCCATCTATGATCCACCATGCATCCATGAGTCCATCCATGCATCATCTGTGCGTCCATCCACTTATGCATTCATACCTCCGGTCACCTGTGAAGGTCAGCTTCAGGGTTAGGGGTGAGTAGTGTGAGGTCAGGTTTATGGCTAGAGATGGAAAAGGTGCCGTGGGGCTTAAGAGTAAGGTGGGCAGGGTGAGGAAGGCTATGTTATTAGCTAGATTAAGTTTAAGGCCAAGGATGGGAAGTGAGGTGAGGTCTAAGGTTAAGGATTCATAGAGTGAGGGTCCAGGTTAGGAAATAGATGGGGGTGGGGACACAGAAGTCTTCCGTGATGCTGTGAGCCAGCTTGTGAATGGTGAATATAAGTATGTCCACTGAACGATGAACTCAGAATTGCCCCCTGTGGAGGGAACGGCATAATCCTGTGCCCAGGGAGGTGATGCAGGGACATTCTCAGAGGGCCCTGTGCTGGTAGGAGGAATTAGAGGGTGAGGAAAGGCAGGAGGCTGGGGGTCAGGAGGGAAGTCCTTGGAACCTGCAATAAACTGTTTGATTCACCCTGGAGATTATGGAGAGAGTAGGTGGATTTTGGGCAGGGGCAACATCAAACACATACCTTCAAACATGGAGAATTTGCTTTATTCCCATTTTCTGTGGGTTGGTCCTCAGCTGCCCCTGGTAGACCTGCCAGCGAGACATTCAGGTGTCCCGGAAACCCTCTCCCAGGAAAGGAAGTACACTCAGGATGTGCGGGGTCAGTTCAGGGAAGCTGTATCTATGGTCCTCCGCCCTGCCCTGCCTCTGGCTCCCTGCCTTGTCACACCACGACGCAGAGGATTTCACGAAGATTTTCCTGCTAAACAGTAAACACTTGGCAGGTGCTATGGTTCTCTTCACTCTCTTTCCCCTTCCCTTCCTGCTCTCATCTTTCAAAGGAGCACTGAGGAAACTGGTGGGCGATCCTTTTCCCATTGGGGTATGCAGTGGGGGCAAGGGTCTGGAGGCAGGAGGGGGTCTGGCTCTCGAGGATGTGACGTGAAGCCGCTTCTAGATGGCCAGTGGTGCAATGAGCAGGAGAGAGGGGCCGGCGAGATCATGAGAGGCTGAATAGCACATTGGAGTTAAAACTTTATTCTGAAAAGTAAGAGTACAGAAGACCACTAAGAATTTTAAACTCAGAAGGAAGACATTAAATTTGTAGTTTAACTTGACCTTATCTTTATCTGCCCTTCCATTCTAAATGATAGCTCTGCTGGATAGAGCAATCTTGAATGTAGGTCTTTGGATTTCATGACTTGGAATACTTCTTTCCAGCCCCTTCTTGCCTGCAAGTTTTCTTTTGAGAAATCAGCTGATAGTTTTATGCGAACTCCTTTGTAGGTAACTGTGAGTTCATCATCGTCAAGCCCTTATTCTACAAAATGTTAAAGGGACTGATCTCAGAAAAAGAAGATAAAAAATATGAACAGTAAAATGACAACAAACTCACAACTGTCAACAACCAAACCTAAAAAAACCACAAAAATGAACTAAGCAAACAACTAGAACAGGAAGAGAATCACAGAAAACAGACAGGGGAAGGTTAAGAATAGTATGGAAAATGAAGAAGCCAAAGAACTTATACATACAACCCATGGACATGAACTAAGGTGGGGGAATGATGGTGGGGGTGAGGCACAGGGCGGAGGGGAATAAAACAAAGAAAAAATGGGTCAACTATAATAGCATAATCAATAAAATATATTTAAAAAAGAAAAATTGCATTTTAAATCTATAGTCCTGGTTGTAAAAGTTACTGTACATAAGAAAGTTCTGTGTGTGTGTATAAATGCATTTTTGTTATGTCAAAGATAAATGATAGATAGATAGGTAGATAAGTAGAGTCTTGAAGTAGATATATCTTCCAAACAAGAAAAAGGAACTAAAAGCCAAATAAGAAAGGTCTATTTGAGCCCTGGCTGGTGTAGCTCAGTGGATTGAGCGTGGGCTGTGAACCAAAGGGTCGTGGTTCGATTCCCAGTTGCAGGCCAAGTCCCCAGTGGGGGCCATGTGAGAGGCAACCACAGATTGATGTTTCTCTCCCTTTCTTTCTCCTTCCCTTCCCCCTCTCTAAAAATAAATAAATTAAATTAAAAAAAGAAAAGTATATTTGAGTACATAAAAATATGAGGCTTTTCATTGAGAAATCAGCGGATAGTCTTATGGGAACTCATTTGTAGGTAACTGGGAGTTCATCATCAAAAAATTCTGTATACAAAGTTAAAACAACAGATTGGGAGGACATATTTGCCGCTTGTACACAAAAGCTATTAATATTGTTTTTCCAAAGTAATTTCATAAAAAAATCAGCCAATGGAGGATGGACTGTTAGTTCCCAGGGGACACACAAACAGGAGACCCAGAACATACAACCATCGCTCGCTGAACAGAAGGCATCCTGGAGCCTCAGAGGGGAGCAGGGTTGTTTGAAGGTGTTATATTTATTTTGGCATAGAGGGGAAGTCTAATAATGCGCTCCATGTTATTTAATTTTAGTAATTTTACAGTGAGGGTGTCATGTGATTGAAAAGACAAACAATGGCATGGATTCAGAAATCGATCGTTCTGGCGGCAGCGTAAAGAAGGAGGCCTGAGCGGTGGAAGACAGGAGGGAAGTCAGGGAGCCCGGTGAGGGTAACAGGCAGGCCTCCCCACCCCCAGGGCATTGGTGTGCAGGACCTGCGGAGACTCCTGAGTTCGGAGGACAGAATTCTGCTCAAGTCACGAGAAGCTGAGAAGGCTGAATCCAGACAACTGAGGGGTCAAACAGGGCAAGACGCTAGCCCACCAGGCTGCGCGGAGCTTATGGGGTAAGGGACAGGACGGTGGCTTTGCCATCGACGGTGCTCAGTAATAGAGAGCCTGGAAAAGCCTTTGAATTCTGAGCCTGCCTGGGCTTGGCATGATCTTAGGCAGGTGTCGTACTTAGGAAATGGAAAAACAACCGAGATCCAGGCTGTAGGAGATGGGTGAGCAGGCAGACAACTTTATTTGGGTCCTCAGGTAGTGCGATGCAGCGGACCTGACTGGTCACGCATTGGAGCTGAACAGCCCAAGCCCTAGCTCATTTCCTAACCTGCGGTCCCTGAACTTCCTTCCACAGCGGCTCAAAGGCACTGGGGCGACTCCTCGCAGATCACCGGTGTTACCAAAGCCTGAAGGAAGCCTTGTGGTTCCCTGGGATGAGGCTGCCCTCGCCAACTGAAGGGTCCTTTGCTTTGCTTTGCTTTGCTTTGGTCGGGGATTACGTCACTTGCATCACTTTCCTCCTGCAGCTGACAAGCTCTGACTCATGAGTACAGTGGGAAGGCCAGCAAACAGCCGGAACTTTGGGGGCACACAGGAGCCTGCCTCCGTCCAGACACCGGAGAGGCGGAATGAAGTGTAGGCTGAATCTCAGCACAGGGGGGAAAGCAGACTTGCGCATCAGCCATGCTCTGTCCCAGGCCGGCCTCGGTTATCTCCTCTGCAGAATGGGCCCTTTTGTGTTCTTTTCCGCTGCCGTGTTAGGGGGCAGGATGGGCCTCAGTCTGGCCCTCACCCTCCAGCCCCCTCCCCTCCGAAAGGAGCACTGATTGATGGCAGGAGGAAGGATATTGGGAAGCAAAAAATTAAAACTTGAATTTATGCAGGTGGGGAGGGAATTGCCTCATTAACAGAATAATTGAGCTGTTAGTTAATTTTACTTGTTATCCACAGAAAAGGGCAAAATTCTTCTGAGCAACGGTTCCTCTTCTTCCAAATGATTAAAAGAACAACAAAAAGGCTTGCATCTTGGATGTGTCTAGTAATTATGCGCCTGGTCCTTTTTTTTCCTTTTTAAATATCATATGAGGCAGATGTATTTTTTAAATCCTGGCAATTTATACACAACACTGGGAAAGTGTCAGTGTTGCTAATCAGGAATTTTCTGCACTTCCCCCACCCTTATTAGCAGTCATTCCCGCTAACTGATAATTATTACCTTTTCCTTAGTCAAATCTCTCTGCTGGTGTAAGAACACTTCCTGCGTTGCTAAGATCAATATGTTTAACTATCACTGTAAATAAAGCATAAAGTTAATAATAAAACTGTGCTTGCTCAATAGCATGCAAACTCCATCTCTTCTCATATCATCTGCTTAATTTACAGCCATTTTATTGATGTATATTTTTGCCACAGATTGGTGAGAGTGAGGAGTCCTTAAGCTCAGACGATGAATTCGTCACGTGTACACGCCACGCGGACTTGGACTGAAGCCCGGGGGACGCACTACTCGTCCCAGGGCCCCAAAAGGTCCAGTGGAGAAAGCATCTGCTTCCTTCTTCAAGTCAGCTGCAGCAAATCCCCCCTGCTGGGTACATGTGCTCTCTACCTACGTGCATCGGACTGGCCCCGGCCCCAGCGATCACCCGTGGGTCTGTGCAGGCTCATTTCCTGGAAGCTGATGATGGCTTTATGGCGGGAAGGGCAAGGCCCGCAGGCAACTGGGTCCTTGCCCAACGTGACGCCTAATAAAAGAACTCTGGCAAAGGGCCCTGGAAGAGCTTCAGACAAGGGAATGTAACCATCACATTATTCTGGCATGTGTCCCCCACCCCAGACCTACTGCCCCCCATTCTTAATTAAAACAGACACACTCAGCTTTCGGAAAGACGAAGACTGTGACTTTTTTTTTTTAAATACGATCCAGCAATCTGAAAATAGCGGAGGGAGGTCGTACAAGGAAGAGAAGGACATACAGAGTCAGGGCTTCCTCCTAACCTGGCAGCCGGACTCCGCCCGGAGAAACACTTCTCCTGGGACCAGGAAGGGGCCCCAGGCCTTGCACCCTCTCCTGGTTACAAAGGACACTCACCGGGGGACGCAATGGAGAAAGCAGGGGGCCTGTGCATGGCTCACCGAGTTCCTGAACTTGGCCTGTTATTGAGCAAGACCTTGTTGTTCATGGGCCTCAGGTTTCTGATCTGGAAAATGCAGACAGGTCCAGCACAATAGTTCTCTCAGCCTCTCTCTGCTCTTTTATTCCACCGTTAGTCAATATCTGTTGACCCTGAAATATATATATATATATATCTGTCATCAATTATATATTATATATATATATGCAATTCTCTTACAGGAAGGGAAGTCAGTCATTGAGAATAGCAATTCAAGTCGTCATGCGAATTGAAGAAAACTCGGTGGTAGGGCTGTGCACCAGGCCAACAACTGAATACTCCAACCTCAGAAGCTTTGTAGCCCAACCCGAAACTCCACCTTCGGGTCAGGTGTGTTATTCCACTGATGCACCCTGTTCGGTTCTCTCTCTCTCTCTCTGTAAAACACAAGTTAGGCCACAGAAAAGCAAAATAATGGTCACGTTTCACCGCAAGAGGATTTGCTAAATAACTTTTTGCAACTTTAAATTTTACCCTGAATTACTTGAGTTAATTTCAATAACTAATAAGCCATCTCGTGAAAGATATTACTGCTTTCATCAAACCCAATTCATCCTCACTCATGAGAAGTATCATTGTTTTATGCACCCTGAGGAAAAAAAGATACCAATTAAATTGTGATATATCATTAATTGCAGGATGCATCTCAGTTTTAGAGATGTTAAAATGTGAAAAATATGTCTTACAGTCAATGAAATATGGTGTCTATTATTATATTTCTTTGTCTAACATTTCAAATAAGATCTATGAAGCTTCTTATACCAATCACAAATCACCTTATATATCATATGACATCAACAATGTAAAAATTGAAAGATAAATCAGCACTGAAATATGCTAGAAATTTATAGTCATTGACATATCTGGATATGAAGACTCAGTTTCAGTTTCTTCATAGTACTTTCTTGTAGTTTCTATTTTTATAAACTAGTATTAACTTCTTAATCACAAATATTGTTTTCATTTTAAATAATTACATGCAATTTTGTATATGTTATATTACACCATTTTTTAAATAACCTGAAAATAAAAGCAATAGAAAATACATCAAATATTCATGGCGTTCATTTCTGATAATGAGCTATGGTTGCTGTTTTTATTTCTTCTCTCTACTTTTAAAAATGAGCAGGGTGTTTTTTCCAGAACAGCAGGTTATATTCTCCCACTGGGACTCACACACACTAGTCTCACATCAAAAACTCAGCTAGTGGTCACCCGCCGAAGAACCAGTCTCTCCTCCCCTCTTTAGACAATTCTGTATTTTTTTCCATGTGGCAAAAGGCTGAGCTGGAAACTACTGCCTGTCAATCTGCCTCCCCTGAGTGTGGCCACGTGAGTAAGTTTTCACGAATGAGATGTAAGGACAATGGTCGAAGACGCTTCCAGTCAAACTCTTAAAAGCAAGGAAGATGTCCTTTGCTTCCTTTCCTCCTTATCGGAATACTACAGTAATAGCCAGAGATTCAACAGCCATCCTGGGCCTTGAGGTAGCTTGAGAATGGGAAGCAATGCAGGTATGCTGGTGGGGAGCAATGGGCTCAGCCTGGGTTTTTGATGGTGTTGGAGCTCTCAGACAATCCCAGACTGCTCATCTTTGGACCTGCCGTGCAAGGAAAAGAAATGAATCTCAAACTTCTTTAATCCTCTCTTGTTTAAGTCTGTCATGGACAGTGGGTTATTCCTAACTATGACATAGAAATTCCTAACTATTCGATGAAGGCATAACTCAGAAGCTGTGCCTTGCCTTCGTGTTCTGTGTATGATCATGAATGTAGACAGGACATAAGGCACAAGACATCCCCCGACCTTTTGAAATAAAGTTCTGTGTTATCAAAGTTTAGCTTCAACTCAGCCATGTTCCCTATCAGCGTCTAGCAGGAGGAAATTCTGAGACCTCCGTGCAAACACACGAACGTGGCTACTTGGACTGACATAACCTTCGTTCCACTGAGTCTCCTTTTCAGCCATTCCCACTATTCCCCACACCAGTCAGGGTCTCTGACCTCTTGTTTATTTCTTCCCATGCTGCCTTCTCCTTGGAGCACTTGGCTAATTTGTGCTCCAGTGACCAAGACGGGCATTTGCCACTCTCTTCAGCAAAGAGCGAAAGCAGCTGAATTTGGCATTCCCAGCAGCACTTACCCGAATCTTGGCTTGAGGGACAACCTGGAGCTCTTTCCTGGGGGGGTGCGCATCTAGAATTTGGAGGTGTTCCACGAGATGTACGTGTGTGTTTCTCCCCACATGTTAATGGCAATGATCTTTGTTTCAGAATCCAGGGAATTGGAATAAAAGACAAAAAAATGTTCTGAAAACACTTCAAGAATGCTTCTTAGAAAGAACCCCATGTAAAAGCTTTGTCTTATTTAAGGACTCTATGGGCAAACTTTTGAGGAAGGTAAGATAGGTCATTCATTTAATCAATATCCCCACACAATCGACTATCTTGGGCAGATTTCTGGTACAAGTAAAATGATCAACTTAAGGTTTTTGTTGAATTTTATGGAGCAAAGTCTTCTAACCTCTTATTCATCTTGTTAACTATGTGGGCTTCATGACTAACTAAAGCATATGATTGAAATAACCCACAGACCACAGTGATGGTCCTTGGAAAGCCTGGTTATCTCTTGGTATCACTTGCTAGCATTCATGTCCAAGAGCGGCTTTCCATTATCTTCAGGACACCAGGGGAGACTGTCCATAGATCTGGGGACATCCCCACTTGCTGCCTCCCTTTGCCACCTAATGCCCGTACTTATTAAAATGATGTTAAACTGTATATATATGTGTATTTATATATCTATAGGGCAGTATTTTCCTAGAAATCTCCGTGTGCGTCCCCTCTGTGTGGCAGAACTTGAATGTATGCGTCCAAATTCTGTGGTTTTATCTGCTCTTAGGTGTGAAAAGTGGCTTCATTCACCAATTAGATCAGGATATTATTCATTTACGGTGTGTGCTTATAATCAAATTGGGTTTTATATCATCTTCTAGTTTCTTAAGGTGGAAGCTGAGGTCGCTGATCTCAGGCCTTCCTTCTTTCCTCCTGCTGGCACTTGTGCTCCGTGAGTTTTTCTTTGCGTGCCACTTCGGCAGCACACCACAAATGCCGATGTGCTGCATCCTCGTTCTCATTCGGTTCTAATGCCTTCTAACTTATAATTCTGTTTTATCGATTCTTTCTAATGTCTGTTGTTGATTCCTTCAGCTTGGAAGTCATTGAAGTTCTTGGATCTGTAAGATTACAAGAGATTTTATTAAATTTTCAAAAATTTCATTGCTTGTTTTTTGAATACGTTTTGCTCTCTCTTTCTTCAAGGACTCTAATTGCCAGAATTTTGAGTCATTGGGTGCCATTCATGCTCTGTGTTCTCAGTCTGTTTCCTTTCTGTGTTTTACTTTGGATAGTCTCTATTATTACATCTTCAAGGTCACTAACCTTTTCTTCTGTAATGTCTACTCTGCTGTTAATCTCATGCTGCATAGGTTTCATACCAGATACACTTTTCATCTCTAAAAATTTTATTTTGGTCCTTTTTATATGTCTTTTGTCTCAACATACTCATTTATTCCTGTAGATCATAGAAAATATTAAAAACTAGTGTTATTAATTGGTTGAGTTAATTGTTTGAATTGCTGAGTCAATTTCAACTGGTTGTTTTTAATCCTCATACTGTTTCATAGTTCCTTTCTTCTTTGAATGCCTGGTAACTTCTTCTTACATGCCAGAGACTATGAATTATATCTTATTGAGTGGTGGATATTTTATATTCCCTTAAATATTGTTAAGTGTTATTCTGGGATGTACTTGAGTTACTTGGAAACATTGGATTCTTTTGGATCTTACTTTTAACAACATGTAAACTAGAGCTCCCTCTGTCCTGCTGCTAAGGGGAAACACTTGTGATTATTCTACCTGGCGCCCCAGGAGTTATTAAGCTTTCTACTCTGGCTGGCGGCCCTGTGTGGGTCTAGGATTTCTTCCCTTTGGTCCTTTCAGGTGCTTCTTTTCCCGTGCTGTGCACGTTCCTTGCACGCATGCACACACTGATCAGATTTCAGCTGAAGAGTTGAGGGGAACCCACGGCAGATCTCTGAGTGCTCTCTCTCCGTACAACTCTCTCCACTCTAATGCTCTGCCTAGTGAACTCTGTCCACCTTGGCCTTCCACCAGTATTCCCTCAATTCAGGAAGACCACCACGCTCTGGCAGGCTCCTTCTCCTTTGCTGTGGCTGGAAATGATCTCTAAACAATAAACTAAGATAATTCGGAGCTACTTCTCACTTTCCATCTCTCAAGGATGCCTCTCTTTCATTGCCTCATGCCCAGTTCTTTTATTACTCTTTTTATATTGGTTTTATTTGTGATGGTACATCTGGTCTCTATTAATTTCTTGGTCATAAGTCAAAGTTGGATTTAATTTTCTATTGTAAACATAATTCATGTATTAAAATCTTTGAGAAGAGCCTGGAGAGATATTTTATGCTGATGAACCATCTTGATATTCTTGTTAGTTTGTGATCAGGTGTTTCCTTCACTCAGGTAGCATTCTCTGTGGACCAACTCCCCACCTGACCAGCTCCACAGCCCAGCAGAGGAGTTTCACGTGTCAGATCCCCTCTTGCATGTTATCTGAACTCAGATTACCTAAATCCCCTTACCTCAATATATTTAAGTTTTTAAGATAAGAATACTATTATCTATCTAATGGATGTGTACTTGTTAAATTAAATAGCATATAAAAATGTCTTTCTAATGGGAAACGTCTGGAACACAATTGTCTAATTAAACGCAATTAAAAGTCGTATACTCTGAGATGTCAGGGTCTATCCATCCTCTCACAGTCAATTACAGTTATGTTTTCTCTCTCTGTCTGCTGACTTTAATTTGCATCAAGGAATGTCTGTGAAATGTTCTATTTTGCCAAGGTAACACTAACTTAAACTGTTTTCTTTTTACTTCCCTAGTAAAAACTATGCCCTAAAATACACAGAAAGGAAATATTTGTTTGAAATATGATGTTTTTAACAGTGTGTGTTGCACATCAATGAGATTGAAGTCCCCTCAGAGGGAAGAAACACAGACCTCAGTTAATTAACCCAGCTCGGCGAGAGAGCGTTTTCATGTGAGAACCTGCCAGACGATCGTCGCTGGCAGGGGTGGTGGCCCCGTCTCTCCACCTGGTCCTGCCCGACCCACGGTCCTCGTCATCTGTCTCACTGGAGACCACCCTCAAGTTGTAGCCAGGTACCGTGTCCTCATTCTGCCACAGTGAACTTTGTGTGAGGGAAGCTTCCCCTGTGCTGGCATCGGTGGTTAAGCTTCCAGAGGTTTCTAGTGGCTTCCAGATGATGACATCAGTGGGGTCGTTCATATGGTCCATGTCCCTCCACCCTAGACTGTCTGCTCTGCAATGATGTATGAGAGAAACCAGGGTCAGTTCTGGAATTCTAGGCAAAAGGAAAAGGAGGAAAAAATTCCATCTCCTTCCATTTATTTTCTTCAGAATAAAAATACAATCCTTTTAAATGCCCACTGCAGTAGAAAAACCTTATGGTAATGGTTCAGCTCACAGGGACCCCTTCACTGCCCTCCTTACTCAGAGGAGGCACCTAAAATTCCAGGTTTATACGTATTCCTACTGGGTGGGACCACCTGTGAACAGCTGATACGAGCTGGGCTAGTCCAACTTACAGCTGAAACTCATCTGTTATTTTCCAAAGGAGATCACAGCAACAACAAGATCCCTGACGTCTAGAGCTCTGATTTGGGTATCTTCCACCAGGTGGATGGGATAAGCAGGAACATCTGTCTGCAGATATAAGAGAAAGAGTTGGCTTGAAGAAAAAAGTGGGGCGACGACCCAGCAGGTCCCCTCTCCAGGCTTCGCAGACGCTGTTCCACGCCTCACCCAGGATGGGCTCTCTCCCCACCTCAAGGTTCCGGGAGCACGACTGGGTCCTAACACGGAATAACCAGATGTTATTTCAGCTGCTGCTGGTTTCTTCTGCTTGCAAACAGAATGTCCTGATAACACACAAGTGACGTGGAGTAAAATGAGTGAACCTATACCTACAGGGAAGGAAGGACACCTAGGAATGACTAAACACCCAGCCAACACCTTTGCCAGAAGCAGATCCATCTAGTTCCAAAGGCAACCCCGGTAGGCAGACATAGTAGGCTTGTTTTCCAGAGGAATAGACCACGGCTCTGTGAATTCAAGTGATTTGGCCAAGCTCATAAAGTCAGTAGCAGCTGGCAGCCCCAAAGTCTAAAGCCAGGCCAACCGACTAGAAAACTTCTGGTGCGTGAGGGCACTATACCACTTGTTTAAGGATGACGGATGATGAGGGTGACATGTGACTTGTGGCTTCTGAAGTTCTTGACCACAACTTACGTTTGGTTTATAGACAGATCACAGGAGCTTAGTCATCAAATTAACTTGCAAAGGGCCTGAAGTGTCACTCAGAAGGAGTGAGCTAGAGACGGTCACCAGCAGGAAAAGCCATTTTCTTCATGTACTCTAAGCAATTAGGTGAGTTTCTTGTTAATTCAATCAGGGAAGCAGAAGAGATACTGCAATTCTTTGGATTAAAGTCTGAAATCAAATATTTTTTTACACTGTTGACCTTTGTCAGTTTCATGTACGAGGAACTGATGATGAGCCACTGAACTAGCAAATTAGCTTTGCAGAGCTGTTGACAGGGTCAGTAAGAAATGAAACCCATTTTCACAAAGATGAGCTGGTTTCTAAGGTGTGTGGTTCAGTGTTGGAGGCTCCGACCAGAAAGCTGTTCAGAGGCACTTTCGAAGCAGATGCTAAAAAGTGCACAGTTGGTCTTGAGACATTTAACTCTTTTCTTCTCCTTCTGGAATCAGGAAATCGGAGTGTGGGGTTGGCGCGCCAGCCTCCCAAAAGCTCTTTTGCGACAACTGGAAACCAAACAGAAGGGCGGGCCTCTCGCCTGTTTCAGGTGCTGTCACTGTGCTTGGGCACCAACTCCTTGTCGTCAGAAGCAGAAGAGTCTCGTCCAGCTGGCAAGGACGAGACGAAGCTCCAGAAAGGTTTTGTAACCTGCTGTTATCTCCTACCCCCACACCCACGTCAAAGTTTAAGATCGCTGTGGAGGGTGCAGAAATAAGGAGAAGACTAGCTAGAGGATCCCCAGGTCTGTTCCTTAAATCCTCAAAAGTACCAGCCTCCCTACGTTTCCCAGATTCCCTTGACGCAGGTGTGGTCATGTGACTACATTCTAACCAATGGGGTATCAGCAGATGTGTGATGTAGCAATTCCTTTCTGGGACAGGAAGTATTCCCAAACTGACTTTCTTTGTTTTCCCTCCTTCCAGGAGGCAAAGACGAGCACAGAGTTTTGGTAGACTCTGTGTTAAAAATGGGGAAGCCACAAAATGCTAGGTGCCTGGGTCCCTGCATCACCACTTGGAGGAGGTCCAATCGCTGAATGGGAATGAACTTCGGACTTTGCCCAGCAAAAAGATAGATGGTAGCATACTTAAGCCATTAAGGCACCTGAGAGTTTACTGACACACCTACTGTTAACCAGTACAGAGAGCTGAGGGTCATGAGGGTGAGGAGAAGTTTGTGTGGCAGGATTTTACACTGAAACGTCGTCCTGAAATGTGACGGTGAATCTTACAGGTCAGCTTAGCTAGACCACGGGCCCCGTTGCTTGGTCAAACACCCGTTAGTCTGTGTGTTGCTAGAAAGGTTTTATTTTTTAAATGTATGTTTGACCTATACAATTCAGCATCGTAAAGAAGAGCAGCTTGTCCTCCCTAATGTGGGTGGGCCTCATCCAATCAGGGCAAAGGGTAAGGGCTTTTCCTGGAAGGGAGGAACTCTGCCTTTAGGCTTCAACGGAAATTCTGCCTGAGTTTCTCGTCGTTGGCCAAGAGACTGAAACCTCAACTCTCCATCTCCAGCTGGCTGGCTCTGCCTTAGGTATTTCAGATTTGTCAGCCGCCGCAGCCACATGAGCCAATTCCTCCAAATAACTCTCCCTCTCTCTCTCTCTCTCTCTATATATATATATATATATTTTTTTTCTCTCTCTCTCTCTCCTGATCTCTATTGATCCCTATGGATCTGTCTAGAATCTATCGGTTCTGTTTCACTGGAAAACTGGCTACTACAGATTTAAATAACTAGGAGGAATGGTTCTTACCATGGCCAAGACCGTGGGATGTTTCAGTAACAAATACCCTCACATGTCTGGAGAACCTCAGGGGAGAGCCGTGGGGGGGAACCGGATGAGCACAACCAGGCAGGAGAGCATCTAGCCGAAGTCCTAGGCTGTTGGGACACTGGGCGGGAGGGCTGCCAGTGCCCACAGCCGTCGATACAGCAGGACTCAGGTGTTCACTGCCCCTCCCGAGGGAGGATTGTCCTTCCCTGCCACACCGATGCCAGGCTGGGCCCTCTGACCGGCTCTGGCCGATGTAACATGATCAGAAGGGACGTAGATCCTGTACAGGCAGACGTCTGAGGAGTCCACTTAGGCCCCCCTCTTTTCCCTGGGCCACGTGCCTGGCAGTAGGGAGAGGCTGCGGCATCAGCCTGGGCCCCTGAAACGAGGTGCCTGGAGCAGAATTGCCGACACCCCTGCGTGGACGCACAGCACGGGCAGAAATGATCCCCTGCACAGAACGCCGCTCAGAATCTGGAGCGATTTGTTACTGCAGCGTAAGCAATCTATCCTGACTCAACTATATTTGTATACTGATGCCTGCAGATTGCCGTGGTTCAAATCCTGCTCCCCCCCGTTTCCTAGCTGTGAGTGTGGGACAGGTCACTCAGCCACTCTGCTCCTCCAATGTCTCCACTGAAAAGAAGGACATAGAGCACTTACCTGAACAGGCTGTTCCGAGGATGCACGCGGTTAACACAGCTGAAGTTCTTATGTGTGACAGGCACATGCAAGGTGGTTGATGGAGATTCCCTATGATTATATCGTGCTTTTAAAACGCTTTTCCACATGGTGCCCCGAAAGCTGCGGCCATCTGGGTGGGCAGTGTAGATGTGTAAGGAACTCGAAATCACAGACTTACGGACACCAACTAACTCAGCGTGGGTGGGGGAAACTGTTCCCACCAGTGCTGGGTGACACATGGTTCAGGTTTCCCGGTCCTTAGTTGGTTTCTGCCCCCTGTCCGTCTCTCTGTCTCTCTCTGTACATCTCCTCCACACTGTCCTGAACTCTGACCGAGTGAACGCAATTCTGAGCTGGAGGGAAGTGCAGGAACAGGCCATGGGCCAGCTGTGGCTGCTGAGTGTGGTTTGCCAACCTCCAGTTCAATGAATTCTGTGGTTCTGTCTCTTTTGATATTCCTAATGCAGGGTCTCTACCTAACCTGGATTTTGTAAGGAGTTCTGGACCGTTCTTGTCGCAGGTCAGCATTCACCACTCCCCTACGTGTTTTGTCGGTGTTCCTCTGTAGCATACAGCAGGGGGGTCCCATCTGCAGCCCACAGGCCACATGTGACCCGGGGTGGCTATGAATGTGGGAGGTTTTTGTGACTGTGTGTTGCCAAGTATTCCATGTGTGGCCCAAGACAACCCTTCTTCTTCCAGGGCGGCCCAGAGACACCGGAAGCTCAGACACCCCCTCCATGCAGTCTCCCTGGGTGCTGACCACGGGCCATGAGCAGCTCCCGGAGCCGGTCTCACTTCAGCAACGTGGGAAATGATGCAGCGACTCGACTTCTCTCTGAGCAGTGGGGCGGACTCATTCATGGCAGACTTTCAGTGCAGCCCGTGCGACCGATTCCTGAAGAAAGAGCAAATTCTTTGTTTATGTGAGCAAATATTGTTGAGCCACATTGCAAAATAGCAAAAGACTTCTGCTGTGCACATGTAGCTTGGCTTGTTTGGTGGAAATAGCATGTCGTTGGCGTGGGTTCTAGTTTGTCCCTGTGATGGTCACCAGTGGTCCTGGGAGGACATGGATGCACCGATGAGGGCTGTCCCCAGCGTTTGGATGAAACAGGTGCTTAAAGTCCCTCACGGGAAATGTCACCACAGGTTGTCTTCAAGCCTGGTCCCTCTTCCCTATAGTGAAAGCAGGGATCTCAGCCCTTCGAGTGCCTGACGAGACAGTCCGTGCAATAAGCAGGGATTTACGTTTCCATAAGAAGAAATCTCTGCTGCCCCGAGCTGTTCCTCTCCAGGTATGGCCGGGCCACAGTTCCCACTGGCTGACTCGGGCTGTTCTGGAGTCTTTTCGAATAACATTGTCCAACTGAGCTACTGCCCATGCTAGTCCTTGGCATTTGCATTGTAATTCTGTTTGTCCATCTGCTGTTTGTCCTTCTGGCATTGTTGCCTGCCCATTCATTATGTTTTTTCTTGGTTTTGTTTTTCCGCCTTTCTCCAGGAAGTTTGCAACACCAGTCTACTGTTTGATTTTCTATCTTGCTCCCGCCTGAAGACATGCTGTGAGAAATTCCACAGCAAGAGGGGGGTGCTGGGTCTCGTTTCTCAGGGCCGGGGGGGATGGTTTTCTATCAGAACTGCGTGTCTGTCGGCACCCAGGGTGCAAAGCCACAGGCTTCTGCAGGCGCAAGGTAAATGTCGCCTCTTTTCCCGGAGCAATTTTACATCACAAGGAGCTGAAACTGTTTTATTTTCACAAACATGGATCTGTCATAGAAAAGGTCAACAGTTTTTGTTATTGTTCTAAGTAACTATAAGGACAACATTGCTGAGTGCCTCTGTGGGTTTTGCCTCAAGTTCTTTCTCCCCGGCTGCCAAAGGCCTTCATTAGAAAAATCTGAGAAACTCTATTAAGCAAAAGAGTCGGGGGGGGGCATGCCCCAATGCATCCTGAGCACCAGACTCTACACAGGAGCCTCTTAGCACATCCCCTGAGTCCAACCTCATTATGTGTGGGGCCACAGTGCTTTTGACCCTTTGACAGGAGCAGGGTTGAAAGAGCCACACCAAGGACAAAAGTGATGGTGTTATTGCCAAAATGTTAAGTAGTCGTGTAAAAGCCACACCTTAGGAAGAAAACCCATTGCAGGGTGGACGCTGTTCTCTCCCTCAGAAGGAGAGAGTCTTGAGTCACGTTGTGGGCTCAATAGTGTCTCCCCCAACATTTATAGGTTGAAGTCCTAATTCTGAGTAGCTCAGGGTTTGGCCATATTTGGAGATAGGGTCTCTGAAGGGGTAACTAGGTTTATGTGAGGTCCTTAGTGTAGCCCCACGTTCCATGTGACTGGTGTGTTTGTAAGAAATGAGCTCAAGACGCAGGTACTCCCGGAGGGAAGGTGAGAGTAAGGCACAGGGAGAGGCCGTCTTCTGCAAGATGAAACAGAGGCTCAGAAGAAACCAACCTTGCCACGCCTTGGTCTTGGACTTCCAGCCTCCAGAATTGTAAGCAATAAATATCTGTTGTTTAAAGCCACTCTGCCCGCAGCACTTAGTTCCCAAAGTCTTAAAAGACTAATATATGTGGCAAGACTACCTACCTGTCTTTCTATCCATCCAGCCACCTGTCTTCTATGTACAGATAGATGGACACACCTATACAATATGGGCAAACTTTTAATTCAAATATAAAACATCTAAAAGATATTTAGTTGTTTCTTTTTTTAAAGATGCTTGAGGTTTATTAAACACAAGGATGTACTTTTTTTTTTAACTCCTACTCTGCCTGCCTTTCCACCCAGGTAAGATTTTCGCTTGCTCTCCTCTGAACATCCTCACCTGTCTGACTAACTTACCTGTTCTTTGCTAGGATGAGCCAGAGGCCAGCACAGCCTTCTTCAGAGCTGACAGTAGAGTTTCATCTCAGAAAGCCCTCAAAGATCCTGCGGCGAATGACTGTCTCAGTTGGCGTGGGCCCCCAGGGAGCAGAGAAACGGGTGTCTTTCTTGGAGCACTGCCTTCATTTCCTTGAATTGAGCCAACCCCGCCGGCCACGTCCAGCCCCGGCCAGCGGTGAGCTTGGTGCCCGTGGGAGGGGCGGATCCCCACACCGCCATCCTTCACCGCTGCCACCCGGTAGACGACTGTTTCGGGCTTCTCCCTGGCCACATAATTGAGCTCCCTGCTAAACCCCTCAGGGACGGTCAGCTGGCTTGCTTTTAGGCATGCGTCCTTTTAAGTCTCCTGCAGAGCTATTTCCCATTCATTTTCTCCTGGTTCCACATGGCCTTTAGGAGGAGTCTGGCGACGGAGGCCACTGATGCCTACAGCAGCAGAAACCCCACTGCAGTGTTGTCCACCTCAGGAACGGGGTATCTTCAGGAAACGACCAAGCCGCCTGCTCTCGGGGCAGTGGTCTGTCTGAGGACCCAGGCGGAGGGAGGCAGGAGACTCGTGGATGGATGGGGAGTCGACTCTAGTTGCTTCTACTCCCATTAACCTAAAACACCTATTTTAATGGCAGCGCCAGGTTTTTCCATGTTTACCCATCGGTGCTTGGTGAGGTCTCTGCACTATTGTAATTGCAGATGTATATGCAAAGATGTTCTAATATTTTCCATGATCCTTAGCATCTAAGTATTTGTAAAAATCTACAGAATGTAATTAATTCTTCTAAATTACATACCATTTCTTTGTGGTTATGCACTGAAATATTATTATGAATTTAATTATTATTTTCATATGTACATGACATTAATACAGAATCATATTAGTGAATGTACACAGAGTATAAATATAATCTACAGAAAAAATTTTTTAATTACTCATAATTTTATCACCCAGAAATTTTTTTGCACGTAAACACTTGTAAATATTTATTATACTTTTCCGTGTTCTGTACATAGGGAAGAAATCAAATCTATCTGTCGTTATTGCTGAGGACAATATTTCTACAGACTTGTGTTATTATTTTGACTTGAAGGAGTTTTAACTTTTGTATATTCCCTCCTGTTAAGTTGTGTGAGATTTTCTGTGATTTTTGTGCTCCAAAATCACCTCTTTTTCTGAGATCTGCTAACTACCCCCCTAGCCGTGACATGCTTTCATTTTCTTCCATTCAATTATTGAACCTATCTGGGATCCAGTTTGCTACAGAGTGTTTTAGTGAAAATCCCCACCTGTACGTCCCAGGCGCGTCCTATCACCCTCCTCTCCTCAGTGCATTCGTTTTCTCCACCTGCGCTACAAACGCCACAGACCGAAGGGCTTACAACAGCTCCCAGGAGTTGCTCCCACAGTTTTGTGGGTCAGAATTCTGCACACAATGTGTCTCCATCCATCCCCTGATTGGGGCTCACAAGGTCACAAGCAAGGTGACGATGGCCCTGTCATCATCTGGAGGCTTGACCAGAAAAAGATTTACCTCTAGGTCCCCAGGACAGCAGGCAGAATTCACTTCCTTGCCATTACAGGACCGTCCTGGCCACACGGTCCCCCCACAGCCCCCCACACACCATGAAATGTCAGGAAGGACTCAGTCACGTTTACAGAAAGTTGACTGGCTAGGGATTGTCACTGCAGTTGTTAAACTCCCTCACCTTTGCTTTGTGAGTAACCTGACCGGGGTAGGGTATCGGTCGTATTCACCAATCCCACTGACAGGCCAGGAGAGAGGTTATGCAGAGAATGCACAGCAGAGACCAGGGGTGTTGGGGGCCAGCCCAGAATTCTGGCTACAGTAGCTACTCGTGTCTCTTCCTTTTCAATTACAGTTGACATTCAATATTATTTTGTATTAATTTCAGGTATACAGCATTGTGATTAGATAATCATACCCTTTAAAAAGTGATTCCCCCCATATTTCAAGTACTGGTTTGATACCATACTCTTCACAATATTTTTGACTATATTCCTTATACTGCATTGTACATCCCGGTGACTATTACATAACCACAGACCTGTACTTCTTAATCCCTTCCCCCTTTCACCCATCCCCCACCTGCCTCCCCTCTGGCACCCGTCATTCTCTTCCCTGTATCTATGAGTGTGTTTGTCTCTTTCTATTTTGTTTATGCATATATTGAACAGATTTATATATGAATGAATGACTTGGCCATAAAAATAATGAAATCTTAACACTGGTGACAACATACATGACCCTAGAGGTTACTACGCCAAGTAAAATAGGCCAGACGGAGAAAGACCAACACCACACCGACTGATGTTTAATCCCAGCTTTATCATGTCCGTGGTCTTCACTTTGCTCTGTATCCCGCGCCCCACTCACATGCCCGGCTGCTTCGGGCCTCGCCTGCTGCCCTGTTCTCGCTCTTCCCAATGTTGTGTAATACGGTCGCATTAGGGCAGGTGCCCCCACCCCGCATTTCATCTTGTTCAAACCTCGTTGCCTGGGTTCTCTTTTATTATTTATTTTTTCTCTCAGATGAATGCTAGCATCACTTATCAAGTCTCCAGCCCCCAACCTAGAGACCGACTCCCCTGAGTTTTGATTTTGAGCTGGGGAGACCTCCTCCCTACCTTGGGGGAGGATTTATCTCTTTATGAAATGCACTTCTTCTACGTAGGCCGTGATACATCTTTCACATTTAATTAAGCAAATACACGTTGAGCGTCTGCCCTGCACCAGGCCTCGAGATGAACAAACAAAATCATGCTCGTGGACCTTTCATTTAAGTGAAGGAGACGGACAAGACATGAGCGAGTGAATCAGATCATTTCGAGGAATGATTACTACTAGGAAGGACGGGGGGAAAGTGATAGAAAATGACCAGAGTAGCGGTAGCGGGCCACTGTGGACAGGAAGAAAGGAAATCCTCTTTGCAATGATATTGGAACTGCAATATGAATGAACTCTCAGGCATGAAAATGTCAGAGGGAGAAGCGTTTGGGGCAGAGGAAACAGTCGACACAAATGTGCTGGAACGGCATGCGATGCAGCCCAACAGGTGGGTAGGAGCCAGGTGCCTCGATCACATTCTTCTCTGTGTGTCCTGGGATGTAATGGAAGTAATGACTTCCTACAGTGTCCCCCGTACGGACTCCGTATTCGTAGTTCTCCGGAGAGATGGTGTATTTTTGGCTTCTATAGAGAACAACTTAATTTTCCATGATATTTTCTATATGATTGCTGCTAATATACAGAAAAGCTATTGATTTTAGAGCCTTTTTTTTGAAATGGTCGCAGTACTTAACTGATTGATTCTGTCAGACCCTTCCTTTCTGCGCAGCTGGAGTTTCTCTTACCTTGTGGTTTTGAGGTGGAGACTGACCACAGTTGTGTAATAATGGTCATTTTGCAATAGCATAAATGTTGTATCTTCCTTTCGAAAGGTCATTGCATCTTTGATCTTTGTCTTATACCTTAACACTGGTTTTATTTTCACAGATTTTGGTGTGAGTTATTCTTCTGTTTTATAATAAGCTTCATTTTGGTTTAAAAGGGAGAACTTTTTTGATATTTTTGTGTGTGTTGGATACACAAACCCTTCCCGATTTGGATCGGATATAAATAAAACCAGCCTGGAGCATTTGTTCCTTTCAGTTTACTTTTCCTTTATTTTTCCCTTTAAATATATTAAAAGCCATAAGATTGATGGGTTGAATCACTGGGGTGCTGGCTAGAGTTCACTGGGCTTTGGGCAATAGTCACTAGCTGTTTACAGACAATGCCCTGTCTAGGGGTTCACAGTATAACCAAGTACTTGATTGTGTTGGGGGAAACGGGCCCTTGGTTACAAAGGTGGGATGGGAGGGAGAGGAGGAAGAGGCCGGCTGACCCAGGAAGCACTTGGAGAACAGGGTTAGGAGTCTGCTCTGCCCCACTGTTGCTAGGTGGCTGCTGACCGTGAGGGACTTACTCTGCCTGTCCATGTGGAAGCTGGGATGCACAGTGGCCTGAACCTGGCCTCTGCCATTGACCTGCTGTGTGTCTGTAGGCAAGGCAGTTAATTCCCCTGGGCCTCTTTGTCTTCCTGGAGGCCACACCCTGCAGCTCCAGGGGCTGCTACGGGGATTAAGTAGGTGTTATATTTAAAGTGCCAGACATCTTGCTGTGCACAGAACAAGTTCTCAAAAATGCTATCGCCTCCATTCTCTTCCAAGCCGAAGGGAACTTCCAGTTTCTCTGGAGTCCACGGACATTTCTGTTTAGCATCTCACATGAGAGCAGCCCCTCGGTGTCTGGGAAACATTTATCACTGTGCCTGTTCTGTCCTCACTGTTTCTGTCGCTAATACCATCACCATCAACCTCATCATCTCTGTGGATAGGAATCTACGTCATCCAGGTCTCCTGGTGAGCAGGATGTTTCCTTCTCAAGGCCGATTATACACCTTAGGATATAAAAGCACAAGTTTTATCTGCACAAGAGGGACTGTGTTCTCATCCCTGGGTGAGCATGTTAATGAGTGCACGAACCCCACCGCCTGCCCCCAGCCCCGCGGAAGCTCTTCCTGTCTTCTCCACCCCACACCCCACCACCACCCTGTCTGCCCTGATTGAGCAGGCGCTGCAGAGAGCCAATGTTTCTATGTTCACTGTGACCGTCCCTCCTGTGCCCCGAGACTAGACTGCTGGTCTCCCGGCCTCTCAGCCTACACATGACACAGTGACTTTCTCATCCACAGCAGGGTGTCCAAACTCCACCCTAGTTGTTACCCATCAGTTTGGGTGCCGTTTCCCAGAACTTATGGTTTCCTCTTCCACATCATTTTCCAGAGAATGGGCTACATAGGCAGCGACATGTAAAATTGGAGGAAGGATCGGGGGAAAGCAAAGTGGCATGGCCATTACCAGTCATGTCTCTGTACCTGGGGGGCTTCACTGAAAGGATGTGGGCGGCCTGTACCTTCCCCGGGCACAGCGGTCCCTGGAGAGTCTTGCAGGATGTGGTTAATGCTGCCTCGGTCACTGCCCAGCTGTCACTGAGCACCATTCACAAGGGGTCACTTTTGGCCCCTGTACGTATTAAGTGTACAAAGTACAAAAAGCACCCTTTTCTGCTAGCGTGGGATCTTGACATGGAGTCAAATGGTCATAATGCCCCTGGGACCCGCTCCGCCCACTTCAAATCTCACCTCCTACACCTGGGTAACTCCCTGAGCTCAGCCTTCCACCCGGGTTGGGATAAGAACACTTGCCAAAATAGACATTTTTAGGGTGTCCATGAAATAATATTTCTTCACACAGACTAGAACTTTATACATTTTTTAATAGAGTATAACCATCATGGTTTTAATGATTATTTCCCTGACCTCTCATATAGAATCATGGCATCTGTTGAATAGTTGACTCCTACTTTCAGCTGTGACTTCAAAGACAAAGTCCTCACCACCACTTGCACAGCTCATTTTCATGTTTAAGACTGGAAATCAGATTCTCTCTCCCATGAGCTGGCCTAGGTGCAGCGAGATGAACTTCCCCTGGCCAGCTCCTGCTCCGCCCATCTGACCCACCCAACTCAGCTACTGAGGGCCGCCTGCCTTGCCGTTGAGATCAAAGCAACACAGCTGTCGGAATCAAGCGTGGAATAAGCTAGGAGCCTCCTCTGAATAGTTCGGGAAGGCTGGAAGTTCTTCACTTACCCCTGTGCCTTGGTCCAGAGTGTATTAATGATGCATTCAGGTCCCAACAACCTGGTGCAAAAGATTTCAGCTGTCACTCCTTGTGTGTACACCCTGGTGGCTGTACGCCTTAGACCCTGGCAGTCCCAGGAAAAACAGCCTGAGATGGAGATATGGTACAAGTGATGGAGAGAAACGTGGACAAGAAGGAGGAAACAGGTGAAAGAGCTGAACAGGGAGGGAGCTTCAGGTGGAGTCTAGTTTACACCTGACCCCACGGGGGGCTGTGAAGGGTGAACTGCACTGCAAGGGTGTCCCCTTGTGACCTGGGCACCGGCCTATGTTTCCCCGACGTCAGTCAGCTATGAGTGGCAGGTTGCCTGTGTTGTGTGTGTGTGTGGTGGGGGTGGCGGGGAGAATGCAATGTCATGGGGAAGGGCTCCATCAGCAGAGGACAGATCTTGATAGAACGATGCTGCATCGTGCAGGTGAAGGCTAACGCGAAGCAGTTGCGAGGTGGGTGCTCTGGCTGGTGAAGCAGATCCATGCCGAGGACCCAGAGGAGTTTCCTGGATTCCTGATGTGCACGTTTGTCCCCACTTTATATGGAAACTCGGCTTTGATCATGATTTTCAAGGAACTGCCTAGAGGAACTCGAATTGATTCTGTGTCTGAAGATCTCCTGTGATCCTGATTGCTGAGGGCAATTACTACATCGAAAACCATTCACTTAATGCATAGCTTTTTCACCAGCTGCCAGGCTTCAGCCTGGTGTGGACTGTGCACCGTATGCCCTGCACCCACAACATCACCTGCCTTATAGTGGATTCTCAATAAAAATCTACGACCCACAGCCTCAATCACACAGCGACAGCATCCCAGAGACACTGAACAAGCAAAGACACGTGAAAGTTCTCGGCCGCAGAGCAGGCTCAGTTCACGTGGAGGGAAAACGGGCTGTAAGTGGAGCACACTCTGCTTCTGTGTGCACCGGCAGGGCTCCGTCCGTCAAGGGCGTCCTCGCCCGCAACAGACCCAGCCCGTGCCTTCGGCTACTTGTCCCGCTGATTCCCCACTCTGCTGCAGTTCTCCGTGGGTAGAAATGGAGCCCACTCCAAAATGAGTGGCATCTCCGATGCACAAAGACCTTGTGGTAGGTTTGTAATGACTGACTGTCTCCAACTTGGGCCCTGGGTAGACAGTGAGGCAGAAAGTTCTTTCCCAATCTGGTCCATCACAAAGTCTCAGAAAACAGCTTGAGTGGTTTGACTCCCCTGGATGGCGAAAGCAAGCAAGGGTGAGACACAGGCCAGAGTTCACACAGGAAAGGACAGTCGCAAAGGCACCTGTGTCTTTGTCAGTAGGCATAGCACACCTGTCTATGGACACACTCAGACCTCAACTCTCCTTCCATTCTGCTGCTGAAGGCCAAGCTTCCTAACTCATCTTCAATTCTGCCCTGCCTTCCTGCGTTGTCTTCATGATCGCTGGTCCTTCTTATCTGTCTTGTAGAAGATATAGGGGAGGCAGGTTCCAGGTCAGGGTTACAGGTATAGAAAATGCCCACGGCCCCATTGGATTATGCCTGGAAACATAATCCAGTTGGTCCCTGGTTGCAGCCGGATAAACTCTCTTTGCTTTGAGTCAAAACCATCCCCTCTGTTTACCCATTCTAGTCTTGCCCCTTATATGCACCCACAAAATCAGGTCCTACTTTTGATTACAGTTGTCATGTCAGAGGTCACCAGCAGGCAAGGACACGTTGACCATGTGGGGTGATGCTCAAAGCGGGAAACAGACTTGCAACTAGAGGTGGGGGGGGAGGTAGTTCAGACTTGGAAGGGTCTGAGCGGGAAGAAGCCAAGACTCAGAGAATGCAGCTTTTCTGGACGGGAACCTGGAAGCCGGTCGTGGGTTTTGGCCCCCGCCCCTGGGATGCGGCGCACTCCAGAGCCGGAAGGCTCATCACGGCAGAATCATTCACCAAGGCTACGGACGTGCTCAGTGGTCCCGTGTCTGGAAGAGGCTCCTGTGACGTGGGAATCTGGGGAGAGAGCGGCACCCCTAACAGGCAGGCTTGGTTTGGCAGCTTAGGTCTTATGCCGGGGGACTCAGGGCTCGTTTTTAAGGAGCCTCTAAACTCTGGCCTCCTACGACATTCTTCTGAACCAAAGATGGGGAGTCTGAAACTGACAGTGGGGTCAAGTTCACCAGTGAGAAGCTGAAGATGTAGTGGGTGAGCCAGAGGTTATCCAATTGAACACTGAAGCTTTTGAAGTAGACACCCCCTTTCAATGTCGTATTGTTCCCTAGGCAAAAATCACCAGTGAGACTGGCCACTTCCCGAACTTCATTCCTAAGTTGTCATCTAGCACTACCATTAACCAGGTGCTGCGTTAGGTCCTAGAGACACTCACACATAGTCCCAGTTTTTGCCAGTGATGGTTAATAGTATGTGTCACTTGCTCTGATATCCAGACCCAGATATTAGGTCGAACATCATTCTTGGTGTCTCTGTGAGGGTGTTTGTGGATGAGATTAACATTTAAATTGGTAGACCGAGTAAAGCAGATTGCCCACCCCAGTATGGGTGGGCTGCATCCAAACGGTTGAAGGCCTGAATAGAATAAGAAGGCTGATTTTCTTCCAAGTGTGACAGAATTTCTCGTGCCTGACTGCCTTCAGTCTGGGATGTCGGTTTTGTTCTGCCTTCAGACTCTAACTGAAATGCAGCTGTCCTGGGCCTGCAGCCTGCCGAGGACAGGTATTGGGACTCGTCAGCCACCGTAAGCAGGTAAGCCAATTCCTTATACTCAATTGATCTCTCTCTCTCTCTGTCATTGTTTCTCTCTCCCTGGAGAACTGTGACTAATACACTTCCTTCGAGGAATTCACTGTTGAGCAGCAGGTGTCTGGTGGGAGAAGGCAGACAAGGAAGACAGACAAGAACTTGTTAAAGCGATAACCTGTGAAAAGCCCTGCAGCGGAGTGGGGTCCAGACGTGCGTGGGGCTGGAGCCTGAGGACCCCACGTCGATGCTCCCCATGAAGACTGTGTGGTACTGTTTACAAGCTCCCCCATCAGGACCCCTCTGTCTGCTCTCGGGGGACGCCCCGGTATCTGGCTCCTGCCGCCCTGCCCTCCAGTCCTCACCAGCACTAGCCCTCAGCTGAGGACCTGGGCTTCAGAGCAAGACTACACCCTTTGAATGACACCTTATATGTTTACTCACTGCAGGACAACGCAAGCCACTGACCCCTCTGTCCTCACAAACCTCAGCTTTGTTTGTAGATTGGGAGCGCTCATGTCTACCTCAAAGAGTCTGTGAAGATCAAAGAAAATAATATTCCTGAGGCATTGAATGCCATGCCTGATGCGTGACGATGCGTTCCTCCTCCCATCGTCCCCACCAGCAGTTTTCATCATCACCTTCACCCTCATCATCATCACTGTGATTGTGTTGATCATCAACAGAAACTTATAATTACCCTCGTCGTCACCTCCACCATGACCATAGCCCAGTTACCATCACCATACCACCTTCATCGCCATTATCACCTTTATCTCCCTCTCCTTCTAAGCTAGATTACCCACGATTTCTTTTTTCATTTCAGACACTTTATGCTTCAGGCGAACTTCCTTCTCAGAATTTTGAAGTAAAGTCGGACCGAACTGACCCACGGTTCGTAGTCATCAAGCCTTACATGAGAGCTGATCCAACAACTCCAGCAATACCATGGGGGCCCATTTTCTCTCGGTCTCTGTACTGCTCCACACAATGTCGGGTCACCCTCTGACTCCATCAGACAGACTTCGCAACCTTATCCCACACTATCCAGAAGGAGTTCTGAGAGATCCTGTGGGGGAGAGAGCAGGCTTCTCTTTCCCAGAATCCCCGGCAAACATCTCCACTAGACTGGCTTTGAGTAGGTCATGTGTTCATACCTGAACCAATAACTATGATGGAAGGGCTGTGTGCAATGACTGGTGAAGCTAGGGAGAGCCCCTCCCTGAAATGGGGCTGGGGGTCTGTCATGCTGAAATTATATGGCTGAGAATGGTGGGCGGTGTTTTCCCCTCCCACAACAGTGCTGAGCACTATTTCCAGAGGATGGTTGGATGGAGGGAAAGGGACGTGCACCGCAAAGGTCTAGTACCCAGACCTCGGTTGTACCTTTGCAGGCACGCTTTCCTCTGCCTTGGCCAACTGCCCTACCTGCGTTGCCCAGCTCAGTCCTCCAATGCCCAAGTCCACGCCTGCCCTGACCACTCCCTCCCTGGACTACAGTCGGTGCCCCCACACTCCCCGAACTACTGCCTGGTGTTCTCCCCGCACAGATGACACCATGTTCGAGTCACTTGCTTGCTTGTTACCCCAACCCATTGGAATATACACGTTGGGGAGTAGAAAAACTGGGCTATTTTTACAGTATTGCCAAGATGAAACAGAGTCAGATGGAAAGAACTGTGTTTAAAAATATTTGAAAAGTAAGTGCAAAAGGGATAAATGAGCTACAGAGTGAATGGGCGAGTAATGAAGTAAATGACAGAAGTGAGCTGGACTTTCATCTGAACCCACTGAAAAAAATACATGCCCCGTGCCCCACCCTCTGTGCAAGCCGGGGAGACCGTGTTTCCTAGGTACCGGCCAAACTTGATCGAGGCTCCCATTTTGAAAAGAGAAATGCTGAAACCAGGAAAGAAACCCATTTAACACTGTAAGAGAGAATCAGGGGTGTAAAAATAGCAAGTAAAGGGAGTTAGTTACAGTTTAAATATTGACCATAAAAGACCCCTTTGCAGCCTAAAATAAATAATGCCACAAATTCCAAATAAAAAAACTCATAGTCAGACAAAAATGAATCATTGACCATGGTTGTGTGCCAGATGACTAAATCATGGTGCATCTTTTTTCTCAGGAACCCCCACCCTCCCAGTGGACATTCAGAGACAGGTGTGAGTCTGCAGAAACACACAAGGGTCAAAGGTCATGTCAAAGGTCATGGTGTAGGTAAACCAGAGATGGAGCCCAGGACTGTCCCCCAAACCACGAGGCGGATCCTTCATTGCTACCGTGGGGCTTGTGTTGTTACGAGCATCCAGGAAGTAGAGGAGAAACCAAAATTCACCAGACCCTAAAAGTCAAGTGCGCGTCAGCATTGCCATGGATGTCCGCAGCAACGGCCCTGGCCACCACTGCCAGGGAAGTGAATCAGGGCATAGGGCCTTTCAATTGCCCTTGGCACGTGGCAGGTAGAGATGCCTTGGCGCTCTTGATGGTGCTACGGTCCCCTGCTCAGCCAGCCCCCAGGGGGGCGTAGCTTCTTCACAGGAGAGAGAGCAGGCTCAGAGCGGGAACGAGGCTGGCGCAAAGCTGCGGAGACTGACCCACCTGATGGTCTGGGCTCAGACTGCCCCTTCTCTGCTCTTCAGACTACTCGCTCGCCCTCCTCCCGTGCAAAAATGAGCAGAACGAATGAAAAACTAACGTCTAAGGAACAGTTCTGTACAGAGAGCAAAGCGTGCTGTTTCTGACACTGCTGGGGATGCATATCTGTGAGTATTTCCATGTGCATGAATATGTACACACACACACACACATATATATACACACACATATGCATCGGTATCCATGCTAAAAAAAATAAAACAAACTTACAAACACAAAAAACACCCCCCTTCGAAGTCAAAAACGAGGGTGATTTTCCAGCGGGATCCTGCAGAGCCCGCCTCTTTATTCCTGAGAGGTTCAATTAACAGATGCAAGTCATAAACCAGTGCAATCTCTCCCCGCGATGATGCATTGTTTTTAATCTCACTGCCTTGTATTCTATCACATTCCTATAATTCTTCCGACAGGAAAAGGCTTGTTTCATAAAAATATAGTCCCCAGCTTTTGAAATATAAGTTCACGTGCAGGCAACGTATATATCACCAAGCCAGCAAACTAAGTCACTTACTTAATCCACTAAACTTCAGGTGCTCCCTATATTATGTGAAATGGCTTGAAACAGGCAGGAGCTGCCAGGACCCATCACAGCTGCTTTGCTCAAGAGAGACAAGGAGCGGGGAGCAGGGGGTGGAAATTCCCTCCGCGGATGCCGCAATAACATGTCTTTCATTATCACCCGGTGTCAGGACACCGGGTAATGTTCATTGTGCATGCACAATAAATTACTATTTACCTGGCACTGCCTTTGATAAGCCCGTCTCCTCTCCCTCCTTCTGTCCACGCAGCACGGAGCAGCAAAGCCCTCTGCCTGCATATAATTCTTATGAAGGCGACGGTGCCTTTTCTGAATAAGAAAGTACACACCTCCAAAGCCGTCTCTCTCGGGGGTTTCCGAGGGACATTGTTTTTATCAGTTCCCTTTTATTTCTCCCACCCCGCTGCGTTTTAATGCTATAGCCACTTCCGTGTATACAACGCACATGGAGATGTCGGCGGCTGCAGATATATGCAATATTAAAGAGCGCTTATGAATTTTTGACATCTAATTAGTCGCTACCCAGTTAACATGTCAGGACTCAGAGGGATTAGGGAGGCAGCCCTTTCTGAATAAGTTACAGCGAGGCCCCTGTCCTTTCATGTATTATTCTTTAATGTAGGTGGTGACTAGTTGGCTGTGATTAATTGATGAAGCTCATTGGTCTGGCAACTGGCACCGAATCCACCGTTCCTCACTTTTCTTTCTCGCCGTTGGGCTCGGCCACTTAATCGGGACTCGCTGCTTTCCAGGCAGTCTCCCCTCTCCCTGTGGCCTTGGGGGTCAGGACTGGCCCCACGCCCTGGTCCTGACCTTGTGCAGCTCTCTGACACAGAGGTCAGAAATGGCCTTTGCATCCTGCCTTCTTCTAGTGGAAGGCGGGCATCCTGCATCTGGGAGCAGGCGCATCAGAAACCATCATCCCTGCGAAACGCTTCCGGTCACCCCCCCTTCTCCTATCCGGGTGCCTTTGACACCTGTGGCACCCCTGTGGTTCAGTTTACTCCTAGGTTCAGCTGCCTGCCAACACACCAGGTGACATGCAGGGCTCTCAGAAGCAGCTCCTGCCATAGTCCCCAGCTGTGGGGCCCCTGGAAACCGCACGTGTCTGATGCACAGGCCGATAGCACTGGCTCCGCCCCTGGGGTAAGTGACACGGCTCTACGAGTGGCAGCAATGCAGGCGGATGTTGGGGGACAGGGTCCACTGGGTGTCTAGAAGGGCGCCTGCCCCCCTGGGGTTCAGCAGTCGCTGTCACCAGGCTGGAGGTGAGAGGTGGACTGGGAAGGAAGCACTGTTCTCCTTTCAGACACTCTGAGCCCCTGCACTTCCAGAGCCCCAGGCCAGCTCCACGGCTCCACTCACGGGACAGGGGCCTTCCTGGTCTTCCTTGGGCTTCTGAAAGTCGAATCTGGTGGCCTTGGATTTGGAGGGGGTCACAGTCTGTAATTTTTAAGATAAAGCATTAGGGAATGGGTTTGTGACCCACAGCTCTGTGCTTATACGGGGGGCTACGGGGGGGTTTCTATTTTTTTCCTTTGCTTCAATTCATGACTTTCTCTCAACACACCCTGTACATAGGTGTACACATCTACACATCTACACATACCCTTGCACACACACATGCATGTGCACACAGGAACATATCCCATGCACATGTGTTCTGTGGACACATGGGCACACACACCATACACGGAGAGACATACGATGCGCACACAAGTACACACAGGCACACAGGCACAGCCTTCCCCAACAAAGCCTCCGCCACCAGACTCCCCTGACCCCGGCCTCCTGGTTTTGTGGGCAAACCATCACTTTCTGCAAAGCAGAATCTCCCCCACTGGAAACCTCCACCATTGAAATCCGTAATTGGGGCATTGGCAGAGCTGCGGCCGACTTGTCTTTCTAAGCGCACCGACCCTGGACAAAACCACCCTAAAAATGCGTAATTATAAATAAACCTTCACCTACGTCAGCTGGCAGGGTTTTTAATTACTGCACTTGATGTCAATCAAGGCCAGCGCCGGGCGCCCGGGTGAGGAGCAATGCCAGAGACGTTTCGCGGACGTAAGCTGTTGTCCTCATTCTATTATCTGTATTTAAAAGGGGAGAGGGTGACGGGCCCGAAGGAGGACAGAAGGAAAGGGAGGCTCTGGGGACGAAGAGGAGGGGAAGGGCGCTTTACCCCAGGGCAGTGTCCTGCCTGGGAGATCTGGGGACCCTGCAGACCGGGGACCTGCCTTTGTCCCCAGCCCTTTCCCTGCGTGCTGTGAGGTGCACAGTTGCCTAGGGAGGGGGCGGAGGTGGATGGTACTCACATAGGGACAAAGTGGGGTGGGGGTGCGGAGAGCAAGAATGGGGGTTGCTAAAAGAGAAAATAATCAATTGATACATTTTCACTTTCTCCTCTGCGGCGGATTTTATCCGAAGGAACACTGAACTTTGTAGTGTTAGCAGCAGCTGAAATTTAGAATTATTGTTTCCTTCTAACAGAAGACTCATTTTCCACGGCCGCATTTGCAGCATAATAAGCTTTTTGTTATTTTTTCAATTAGAGTCAATTGACCTAACAAAATGCTTGGCAATTAAGTGATTTTTGTAATGGTCCGGGGGTAATTTAGTCGAGCTTGTCAGCTGTGTTTCATGAAGCCGAGATGTCTTTTTTTTTTTCACTGCCTCTCTCTCTCCCTCTCTCTCTCCGCCCCCCCTCTCGAGCATAATGGCTCATAATTTCGAAATCTTTTCCTTCTGTTTCCCTCACAATAATTCGCAATTACAGGAAGTTGTTGGAGGTGATTTTTTTCTACCTTGCCTTTTGAGTCAGTAATTTTAAATAAAATGTACATACTTATAAAAAGGCAGCTATTACTGAAATTACTTTTTGTGTAAACTCAATTATTTTATGAATAGTGACATCAGCTTATACTGGGCCCTGCTCCTGAAGGCTGAAGCCTTATTATCTTCAGGGTAAAAGGTTTGCACCATTCAGAACACTCTTTCCCAATCAAACCGGCTCTCCGCGAGGTAAACACCACTTCAGGCTAACAGGAGGCACCTGGGTTACCTGGTCTCGGAAGGCGTCCCCAGAGCCAGGACTGGACTGGTGCGCCTCTCCCTCCGATTTAGGGGGGAATTCCTCATTTGCCTAATTGATTCATTTTCTTAAGACAACATCTGGAGTTGCATTTCCTTTTTAGAGGGCTGCCGTTAGATCTGATGACTGGATCAGATGTTTCTACATTGTATTGCTGTCTGTTTATACCTATCTTTAAAAGATTCAGTTGGTGTCTGCATGAGAACATAGCCAGGGAGCCGCGTGTGTCCTTGTTCTTCCAGAGAACTTGGACAAAGGGAGGCCGTGCAGGTCCTTGTGGGGACGGACGTGTGCTATCAAGGTTCATCTCCAACCTTTAGGAGGCCCCTGCTGCTTCTGCGCTACTGTGTGTGCTCCAAGGTCATCTCTGGTCTCCACACCTGAGTTAGAATCCCCTGTTGAGTTCAGTTACCCCATTGTCAAAAACGGCTTCAAAGCCACCCACCCCTCGCCTTGCCAGGAAAGTCCCCAGTAGGGGGCAGTAGAAGAGCAAGCCAGCCAATGCCCATCCCATCCTGGGAAGCCCTTCACCAGGGGCCAAACCAGCAGCCCTGGGAAGCCCATCCCCTCCTGCCACACATGTGGACACAGAGCCAGAAAGATCCATTAGTACAGATAACTGGTTTCGTCATGGTCTCCCAGCTCTGTCTGTCTGTCTGGCTGGCTGGCTAGCTAATGTCTTTGCCAGTCTAAATCAGATGTCCCTCCTTCTCCTTCTAGGGCTTCTCTCTTTCCCAGGAGAATCATGGAAAGCTGTGGCTGTTATCCACGGGGTACTCAGAGCCCAGGGACCTTTCTCGGCCAAAGTCATGTAGGCAGAACCATTGTCGGGTCACAAAGCTCTTGCAAGGCCTTAAGGAGACAAAGGGCCACACCATTCAACTCCTGCTGCTGGAGCTGACACAGGAACTTGGGCTTCATTTCTTTTTCTTGCATCTCAACTTCCCCAATTCTAAATTGAGGTGGTGGAACTAGACACAGTCTGCAACCACTCATGCACTCATTCACCCCTCACTAGATGTGGTTTTAGGGGCAGAAGACAGTCTCTGTGTTAACAGGGCCATCATAGTCCTGGATTTAATTACATCATGTTTAAAAATAGAGCACCTTAGTTTGAATTCAAGTGCTTTCCTTTACATTATTATTGTTATTATTAGGTTGCATAATTTGTCCTCAACCAAGGTTTAAAGAGATTTTGGAGACTTAAGCTTATATATTGCTTTTTAACAAAGTGTATGCTTCCCATGGGGACCTGGTGCTCATATTTTGACAGATTTGGGACTCTTTCCCTGTTTCCCCAGTGGCCGTGGTTCACAGCGGGGGTCCAAGCCCCTCTGGTCTGGCCTGGTCTGAGGCTAGGCCAGAGTCTCGAGGCTTTGCTAAATCCACAGCGCCTCTCATTGTCCTGATGATAAAGGCAGAAGCTGCAGCTCCAAACAAGCATCTTGCAGAAGAAAGATACCAGAGCAGAAAGTGCTAAACTTCCATCCAGCACCAGAGGAGAGATGTAGTTATTAAATTTCAGCTGCTTATCAAACCGATATGAAAGTCATTTTGCATGATCGCTTCACATCCTCAAATCTTCTGCTTTTATTTGCCATGAATCTCTGTGCTTTCTTATTAGAAAAATACTCAGAGGATGAAAAAGCTGATAATATTATTCAGTTTTGACAATTAGGTAGGAAAAAAAACATTCAAAGGAGTGCCTTTTTATTGCAGCTGGTGATAACGTTGGGGGCCCTCTTGATAACGGTCTGTTTGGATGCTGCCCAAGTTGACACTGGTTTATCTTTTAGTTGCCGAGTACTGGTCATACTGGGCCGGGCAGGGGCGCTGTTTCCAGTGTCCTCATTGGTACCTGTGACTCTGGTTTGTGTGACTTGTACAAAGATGCCAGTCCTTTTGCATTCGCTCGCTCTTAGTTCAATGGCACGTCCGCTCTGCTGTCGGGCCCCAGAAAGGGACCCCATTCAGAGGCCTCTGTCGAAGGACGGCTATGCACTGGCATCGTGGTCAGGCCCAGGCATGGAGCTGCAGGCAGCTGTCCACCCACAATTCAGTTCCATGTCTTCTCTGTTAAATCATCGCCATTCCCTTTCAAATGGATGCATATGCAAAATTAGAAATTATGTATGTATTTACACATGTGTAGGTATACGATTTGTTTTCATCGCTTCACTGTCTTCTCATGGTCCATAGAAATACCCCAATGACGTTTTGTATCTGCCGGCCTGTTTCATAGACCTTATTTTACTCCAGGCCTCTCCGTAGCTTTATGAGACAGACTCAGTTCCCCACCGACAGTACAGGGAACTGAAGCTCAGAGAAGTGATGTGACCTGCCCAAGGTCCCACAGCTGGTACCTGACAGGGTCTGCGTGATCCTAAAGAGGGTACTGCTTTGGCCCTAGCCTACTGCCAGAAGCACCTTCATGGTCATTGTCACCAGAGTCTCCCTCGCCCTTTATTTCCAGGGGTCTAGAGACTGCAGCACAGCTAGCATTGCCTGGTCATGGAGGCAAGCCTCAGGCCTCCAGGAGCAGGGAGGGAGAAGTGGGCACCCCACTTGCCAAGGTCACCGGAGACCACCGTCCTGCGGACCCTCTGGGCTGCCCCTGATGCTCTTACGTGGAAAAAAGAAACATTGTTACCCCCTCTGTGGGACTCATAGTGACAAAAGGCAGGTACAACTACTAAAAGGCAATCCTGGGGAGCTAAAGAGCCTGCAGCCAAAGAGGGGAGTGATGGCCACATGTGCTGGACGTAGCTCTTATTGAAAGCTGAGAGGGTTTGTAATTAATTCAACAAGAGTCAGTGAGCACCCATGATGGGCCAGTCATGGTTCTTGGTGCTTGGAACAATGAAGGAAGCCAAGCAGGCAAAGCAGCCTGTACAGTGGGACTGATACTCCAGCCGGGAGCTGGGCTTCCAGAAAGAGAGAGGACAGTGTGCCGGAAGGCAGTGAGGACTAGGGACACTGAGCGAGGGGAGGAAAGGGGCGGGGTGGGTGGGGCCGCTTTCCTACGAGTCAGGCTGCTCAGAGGTGTGGGAGCCGCCTCAGGTGGGTCTCAGAGAAAGCCTTCTCTCCCCACCCCCATCCCGGGCCTCAGATGTCTCAACTGTGAAAGAGAAAATGGAACTAAATCAGAGGTTTCTGAACTTGACCAAGGAGGTTCACTTTGTTTTGTTTTCTTTCTTTATGTATAGAATCTCGAGCTCACCTATAGACTCAAGCTATCAGACTATTAGAGACCCAGGGCCTAGGAATCTGCATTGTAAAAAAAAAGAGCCCAGGTGTGCAACTAAGTTTAAGAAGCCCTGACTCCATGGCCAGGTTTATGTCCACGAAGAGCCCAGGGGATCCTCTTTACTTAGCATCTCTACGACCTTGGAATTGTTCCTCAGGGAGTTCTTCTCTCCCAGGCAGTTCATAAGGTTGTCCCATCCAGAGCTGGAGACGTCCCAGGCTCCGGTCTCGGCACATCACAGGAGCCCAATGTTCCCTTGCTATTCCTTACCGTTCTAACAGCAAATTATACTTCTCCGGAATAATTACACAAAACAAAGATGTTTGAAGAGGAACTGCTAGATCTCTAGGAGCTGAGAAAAGAGGAGAACAGAGAATCCGTGAAGCAGTGACCCTGCCGTGATTCCAGCAGCGCCAGTTTTACCCACGGGGATAGCAGCGCACGCAGGCAGTGAGCCGAGAGGGGGAAGAAAGGGCGGGCTTCGGTGTCTCCACAGTGAGCGCACCCTGTGCTGGAAGGGATCTGATCTCCTCCCACTCAGGGTGATGGAGGAGGACGGTCCTGTGTCCCGTGGGCTCTGAGCAAGTCCCCTCGCCCAAAGCCCTGGCGTTCTCCTTCTGTCGTCAAATTGTCCCTACACCAAGCAGATACCTTTGTTCTACTCACCGCCTCCACTCTTAGAAAACTGAAATTGCATTTAAAGAAATGAAAATGAAGCAGAAAGAGAAGTGGCAGAGATCAGACCCTACGTAAACAATTGTCTACGAAGGAGCAGAATTGTCCCCGCCACCCCAGCGTCCACGGGGCTCCTGCTCTCCTGCCACTGTCACTGTTTAGTCTCTTGCCCTGCTCTGTGCTGGTGGGGGACCTGCTCCCACCTGCGCAGCCTCGATTTTATTGTTGGTTTCCTCTGCACACTGTCTCCTTCCTCCCACCGGAATGAACACTCATGAAAGGCAGGCCTTTGAGTTGCATGCATTGCTTTACGTCCTGACCTACCACATAGCAGGTGCTCAATAAATTCATTTTTGGACTAAACGAATTTCAGCTCACTCCTGGCATCATACTGGTTGCATGTTCTGAATCACGCTTTGGTTTTTCTCTCCCTTGAATTCTCCTAGCCTATAAAGCTAAAGTCATTCTGCTAGACTTTGCTGGTAGAAAATGACCATTCATAAAAGATAGAAAAACAAGTAAAGGGAGAAAGAGGAGACTAGCAGAAAACTGAGCATGGAGTTGTTCAGTTTAGCATCATATCCTTTATACATGACGGTGGACACCCACAGGTGCCATAGGTCTTAGAGCTCGATTTGTCATTGGAGGCACACGTTATGGAGTCCATCGTGTTCGGGGAGGAACAGGATTCTAATGGCCAAAGGCAATTGGCAGATGACTTTGCAAAATGGCCCATTTATAATACATTACAGGGAAACACACAAGGCTGGAATATGTTTGTAACGAGTCGAATATACATTGTATTTTTAAAAACATCCTATTATTACTTTCACGTACCTAACTCTCTCCTCAGTTGAACAACTATTTCTGTTGAAAGACAGCATTTTAACCATTTGACTTTAATAAATCTCCCCTGAAAACTTAGTATGCTATTAATTTGATAATTTTTTCATGGAATGTTTATTTTGTAAAGAAAACCCCATGCATGTCTAAAAACGTCAAGAACGAGGTCTGCGGTACTGTTTTACTATTTCCCTACCCCAATAACTGCTGAACCATCCATTCTCTCTCTGTTTTGATGACCTTGAATGATGTCTTTCTGAGGCTGGGACCTGGACGACCACCCCAGGCCAGAGCGCAGAGTCCCCACGTTTGGATGCCAGCTATGGAAGGCACCCTCACTGCAGTTCAGTCTCTAAGGGCAAAGGCAACTCGAGGAGCTCAGAATTCTATCATTGTGCACATGTTTTTGGCAACGATGGGAAGGCTGTTTGCAATAGGCAGCTACGCCTTCCTTTCATTGCCATCTCCTGAAGCAGCAGAAGATGACGGAGGAGCGATGACTGTGGACACACGGATTTCTCCGTCCCTAAGGAGCAGTGATGAGACATAGGCCTGGAAGTCGAAGGTCTGGACTCGAAGCCTCACGGGTCGGTGGCTCTTCTGCTTGAGGCCTCCCCGCTATACACGGGGAACTGGGGACTGGCACTAATATCCAACCAGTTGACAAATGTGACAGCGTGGCCGTGGACCATCTTTAGGACTCATTGGAAATCCAAGCCACGAGCATTGATCTGACAATGTTCTGTGCCAGACTAGCATGACAGTCCTTCTGGGGACTGGAATAAAAATATATAGAGGCAAATGTGCACACACATGCACTCGCACCCACACACACTAGTGACTGCCCACAGGAGGAGTGCAGACTCTGGGACACTTGCCAAAGGAGATACACAATTATAGACAAGAAAAACATGTATTCAGATCTCTGTGGTTGTGGGTGACTTGCTTGATCCTTGACCACAGTGTCCTCATCTTCGGGTGGCCACACAGGTATAGGCAGCCTGGGATCATTACAGAGATGAGTCAATCTATTTTAATTGACCTCCAAGCAGGTCCAGGCACGTAGTAGGTGCTTGGCGATGGGCGGCTGCGATGACAGTGGCGGCAATGGTGACGATGAGGAGAGAAGGTGCCTGGGGTGGCGCTCTATAAATAAGCCTCACGGGACAATAGGAAATTTCAGCTCACAAGTGGTAAGTCAGGGACCCACGGCTATGAGTCACCACTTTGCTTCGTGCCTGTCAGCTCGTTTTTGAGAATCCACAGAAATAGACGTGTGCTATCGGACCAACTTGGATTGCCATCTGGCCCACACGTTTTCCTGGCACGGCCCGAAGGCCAGCACTGCTATTCTTCCCTCCAAGCAAAACCCTGAGTTTAGCAGAACAAAATCTGGTGCTGAAATGCTTCAAGCTCGGTGTCAGTTCATTACCGCGATTAGCAATTTCAGCAGTAGGTATCAGACAATTAATATGAATAATAATTGAATCTGGATCTTAGCAGTTAGCACAACTACTTGTGATAGTAACGTAAAGCGCTAGTGTACTGTGCAAGGAGGCAGGCACAGTAGTAGGGAGTACGTGTGCTTTTGCTCATAAATGGTTCTCACATTCACGGGCTCGTTTTGTCTGCTGTTGCATTTATTATTAGCTCTACTTTCTCTTTGGGGAAACTGAGGCTTAGAACAACTGAGTCTTCCTCCAGGTAATGAACGGATGTGCAGAAAATCTGGAATCCGAAACTGTCTCCTGACTACTCGCGTAGCAACATGCCTTGGAGGTTGAGGAGAGAGGAATTCTCCAAATGAAGCCTCGTTTGGCTCAACTGCTGAGGATCCCAGAGTGCAAATGAGGAAACTGAGGCCCAGAGAAGCAAAGGGTTTGCCTCTGGCAAACAGCTCTGATGAAGATGCCAGGTGGTTTTTCATTTCAGCGATTCTGAGTGGTCCTATTCTTGAACCCTGAAAGTGAGCATTTCAAAATTTTCTGTAAGTTGAAAACCAAATAATCCAGTCTGCTAAAGGTGCGTATTAACTTACCAGTCTAGCTCTTAAACCACGGTCTACTGGTGCACATCCCCAAATGTGGCCCATTTAACTCTACCCATAATAGCTAATCGGGTAGCACCGTATTAGCTATTATGGAAAAGTAGGATTCTTTTACATTGGAAATATTCTGGGTTAAAACATGAGTTAGGTTTTTTTTTTATTGCTGACCTTTTTGTTTTTTACCTTCAATATGCAAATAATGTGCTGTGATCCCATCTATCTGTGACCGTGAAATCCTTCTCTCTCAGAACCTCCCTGGAGACTCATATCTGAAAGATCACAGTTTGGGAAGCGTAGGTGCCGTGGTATTTTCCACGGGGTGTTAGTGTGCTTGCCTTGGAGCGAGTGTTCTGGTACACGACAGTCGGCTGGGTTTACTGCTGAACCTCCGGCCAACTTCCGGGTGGTGGAAGTCCCTAAAATGACTGGAGGGGTCTGTGACAATCTCGTTTCGTGTACCTGCAGTGGCTTTTCAAGCGACTGCGTCTCCAATGCATCCGATGATACCAATTCTCTGTCTCAGCCCCAGAAGTTCCCTTAAGTGACACTCTTCTTCGGTTGCTATTTACTGAGGGTGTACACGGTGCCGTTTTCACGCAATTTCTTGCTATTTTCGGCCCCTCCTTGTGGAGCTGGGCTTCCTGTGGTGAGACACCTGAGAGGCATGTGGGAGGGTGGGTATTTATAGGTCTGGGGCCTATGCAGTTAGGTCGTTGTGTTGGAACAGGTAATTTCTAAAAATAATCACCATCTCTGAATGTGACAATATAAAAGTGAAGGTGGAAGCAACCATTTCTTCTGGGTGTCCTGGAGAATGCAGCTCATGGGAAAAACAAAACAACGAGGACCTTGGCTCAGATGAGAACTTCTTTTAATAGCAAAAAAATTAAGGATACCTGGGAAGGAATGAGAAACTTCAAGATTTGGTCAAAAGCTTGGTAACATTTGATGCTCTCAACGACACATTTGTTTAACTATCAGATCTTAACATTTATAGGACGGGACATTGAGAAGCAAGTTCTTAGCGGTTTAAAACTTGGCTTCCACTTTGTTTATCCTGGAAATCTCATTGTTCGTCTCATTTTTTTGTTTTGGTGGGGTTTTTGTTTGTTTTTTAGGGAAAAGATGTTGACTTTGAAAACTGCATGAGAATAAGCAGTTGCAGGATGGCTTGGGGTGTGGCCATTCTGACTTAAATTCAAAGACTTTCGATTTGTTTTACATTTCCAGTTCAGAACAGAAGTTCCTCATTTACTTTGTTTTGAAAAACAAATAAAGAAAAAAATCCAGAACAGCCAAGGCACTGAAGCTGACAAACTGTCCAGGGACCCAGAACTTTCTTTTCAAAGAATTACACATATAGATTCTTTTACTTTGTACCCAAGACCACATTTTCAAAGGCTGTTCCCCTCCTGGCCTCCTCTTTGAATATGTAAAATTCTGCATGCATTTAATCAGTCCTTCAGTTGTCCACTTGCACCTTCAAATTATGGGACAAGTGGCCAATTGGGCCTGCAATTGGCTAATTGCACCGACAATTAGCCAATTGTGGGTATAATTAGACACATGTAGAATTAATCATATGCGCAGAGTGGGCGGCTACTCTTCGAACGTGTAGGACTAAATGTGGTCTGGATGAACATCTTTCTCTCCCCAAGCACAAAGGGGACACAGGTGAGGACCCTGGAGGAATCGTTATTGAAGGAGTCATTATGAGGAATCTGGTGCTTGGCTATAAAGACCACGTGATCAAACCCAGAGCCCAAGGTCTCCCTGTTCTCCACCCCCCAGGAGCTCAGCACGGATAAGGCAGAGAAGATCGGAGCCTTGATCACAAACTCTCCCATCTGAGGCCCTCTGCCCTGAGCTACCATGGCTGCTGTTAGCCTCCAATTTTATTTATTTTAACTAAATCCTTAAATTTATGTTAGTGTTGGTGAGTTTTATCAGGAAGACTGTACAGATTCATTTATTTAACTCCCTACAGTCTAGTCTGCTCATCTATAAGGACAAATTGATTGTGAAATGACCTCCCAGTTAAAACTAGTCAGTGGATGCTCTTTGATTACAGAACAAAATCCAGTCACTTTGCCTCCTTCCAGCCTCACATGCACCCTGAGCTTCCGTTCTGCTGACGCCCCCACTTACGGAAGAACCGTCCAGAAGCCCATCAGCGTTGCAGGCAGTCTGAGGACTGGGCTTCCCACGGGGCAACCCACCCCCTCCGAAACCGCCGCCCCTGGTTTGCAGCAAAGGTCACGTGAAACGGACCGGGACATACCCCAAGTTAGAGATGTTAAAAAAGAGAGAACCACAAATATTGAAATGGTACCTAAACAAAGAGAAAGGCTTTCTAAAAAATACGTAGTTAGAGTTGCTTGCTTCAAAGTTTTGGCTGGGTTTTATGTACATATCCCCTTTTAATGTTATAATGGCAAACACAATGTCTATTTTTCTGAGAAGGAAGGCAAGGAGGGGGAAAGGATGGAGGGAGGGGGAGGGGGGAGAAAAAAGAGGACAAAGGGAGAGTAGGAAGTACTTACTCCTGTATCAGGTAAATTGCAGGCGTTATTTCATTTTCCCCTCAAAATAATAACATCAAATATGAACAGCTACCCCATGTTGGAGATGTGACTCCTGAGCCTCAGAAACATTAAGGAGTTCCCCCAAGGTCATGCAATGGTAAGAAATAAAGTTCAGGGTTCAAGTTCTCGTACATGGATCTCAAAAGCTTCTCTTGAACAAACTGTATAAACATAAACCATTATAGGCATAGACACATGAGGAAATATTATGCTAATCATATTTCATGTCCAAATGCTTATAAATGACCTATCCAAGTATATGCGTTGAAACGCACACACAAACCCTCTGCTCGTGAGTTGCTTTATCAATGCTCATTTGTGTTAAGAAAGTCTACAGATAATGTCGATGCTGAGAGAGATAAGCATTTGTCTTTTCTTCCAAGCGAATGGAGCCTCAGTTCTGGATTTACAGATGAATATCTGAATTCCTGAAAGAATTCAAAACAAGTTACAGCCAGAGTGAGCCCCCAGTCTCCGTGTCACTGGAGAGTCAGGACTCAACTGCAGTGCAGTGACAGGGGACTCATGCACGGAACCCGCCCCTCCCAGGGCCCGCTGCTCTGCGGCATTGACTGGGAGTGCCTTGGACGTTTCTCCGGAAGCAAATGCGCCCTTCACTCTTGATCCCCACTTCAGATGTCGCCTCTCTTGTGAAGTCTCTCTTTCCTTAATCGTCCAGAGCACAGGCGAGAACCTAGAAAGGCTTCTCAAGAGCCAGGACCTAGGATGACCTGGGAGGTCTTCATCCTGCATGGTGGACTCTCTTCAGAATCAATAAATAGGGTGAGAACCACTGGGTTCAAGCTTCCTTACAAAGGCGGATGATGGAGGTGGCTTTTAAGTGTTACTACTCAGAGAATGGCTTGTTAACAGGCCCACCAGGAACAGAAAGGCAACATAATTGTTTTAAAAAATTAGAAATGTAAGAAAAAAGAATCATGGCATTCTGGGGGCATTTAGTATAAGGACAACTTGACCTACAGACACCAAGGCCACAATGGCTCATCTAGGTGGTAAGTGTCACATACCAAGTGAAGGCTGAAGAACAATGAAGTCGTTCTGAATATACGTGGCAAGGTTTTCCCACCATGTTTAAAATAAATAAGTAAAAATAAGACAGCAATAGGAACAAAATTGCCTTCAGAGGAAGAAAAAGAAGGAAGCCACCATTTTTTTGAAGTCCCACCATATGCCTGAGATGTTTCCTATGTCATTTCATATGAACATACAACATATGTTTCATATGTCATTTCCTCTAATGACTATAAAAACCTTTTGGGTCTATTTTATCCTGGTTTTATCATTGAGTTTTGAGGGTAACTCTCTGGCTTAAAGTTACTTTTGAATTTCAAATTCAAGGATATCCTTTTCCAAAGCCCATGGCATGTCTGGACATCCTTGGCTGGGGTCACTTAATTTCCTGCTAAAATAAGGTAAGCTGGGGTACTGGTAGTAAAGGCGATGACCAGAAGGACAGGATTTGCCAGTGTTGTATACACAGTCACTTGGGAAAACCAACCATTGCCCCAGGGCCCTTCCTTCGCTGCCTAGCCAGCTGCCAGCCCCCTTCCCCAAAGTAAGTAAAGCAAAGGACACAGACTCTCACCCTTGGATGGCAGGGTTGGACCACCTGTGTGCGTGGCCTGCAGCTGGCAGACCCAAAGCATTAACTACGGGTTGCTTTTTTGTATTTATAAGTAGTAACGGCTATGTGCTACCGATGCAGTGCCGTTCCTGCAATGGTGTCCAGCAGTGAGCAATTTAATTACTCATTTAGTCTCTGGAACATTCGTCATAGTTTTCCAGTGGCTCCAGGAGAGACTGCTGGCCTCTGGAAGCCATTCACACAAAGACAGTGAGCTGGCCTGCCCTTGCAAAATTTGCTAAGCTGTGAGTTTGGGGGAAGAAGGGCTGGTGCCCTTGGAAATGTAATTCGTATTTGTGTAATTCATGGATTAGACCAGCAAGGACTCACTATGTTCCCACTGTGAGTACCTAGTGTGTGCCAGATTCTGCCTTGGGCTCTCTCATTTAAATGTTCTCATTAATCCATCACTAAAACCCAGCAAGGCAGGTCTTTTCCTTCCCATTTTGCAGGTGAGGAAACTAAGCACCAAAGAGTGAAACTGCATCACCACGGCCACCCATCCAGCTGAGATGGGGACAGGGGTCGAGTCCGAACACTTACAGGGGCCGGCAGTTTGCAGAGTGTGTGCTATTACCAGTGAGATAGTGCACTGGTGATAGTGACCAGTGTATCACGACATTTACAGTGAATCATGGCTTCTTTGGATCCTCCAAATAATCTAGCAAGTTCCACCACCCCATTATCACATTAAAAAAAAACACAACAGACTCAGGAAGTGAGTGATGCATGAAAGATCACAAGGAGAATGTGCAGAACCAGAGCTCCTTTCCGGCCCAACTTGTGGTGCTCACCAAGTCCCCGTACTGTGTAGGGGCAGGAATGGGGTCACGATCGAGTTCTTCAATAGCTCATGTACCAGTCAATGTGCAAAGATAGTTCCTCATTTGGGAAAAGGGCTTTGATTTTAGTTTACCATGCTTTCATGGTATTTAAAGTGAAAGAGCTTATAACACATGCTTAGCACAGGGGTGCTAAAATACACCTGCACGAATGGGTGAACGGCAGCTCCAGACCGCCGGGCTCCGTGGAGTCACCTTGGCCAAGGGTCACTAAAGGGTCAAAGTGAACCGAGCCACTGTAGTGACTCTCTTTTCGCGGACTTTATTCTAAAGCCACTCCCTGCAACATTTCCAAAATCTTCAGAACAATCATACTCTGCTGAAATTGTACATGGGAAATTTACCCTGAAGAAATAATTGAACGTACGTACGCTGCACAATACATAGGGCAGTCATCACTGATTATTATAATAAAAATTCCTACAGGTTGTGCTTGATTATGGGAATTTCAGTGTATTCGTTCAACTGCATGCCATGAAGTCCTAGAATGATACACACATGTACAAACACAGGGACATGTGTGCACACACGTGCACCCATACATTCAGACAAAGGCAGTTGCTTTAGGTTGGGTGAAGAGGGGCACTGTGGACAAGCCTTGCTAGTGTGCCTGTGTGTGGCAGGGAGTGTGTTGTGTTTATGGAGCCTCTGTTTGCCAAGTGTCCCCTACTGAGTGAGACTTCTTTAGTAACTAGAAAATAAAAGGTCACGCCTGAGTACCCCGCGGCCCTGTCCAGTCCTGCTCTTAACCATGGCTTTGTTACAATTCACACAAACATCCTGCAGCACCTGTTCTGTCTCCAGGGCCCGGGGAGATGCATAGTCTCCTTGGCAGCGGGGATGCTGGGCCGTTCGGCTCACTCTCAGTGTAGCCACGCTGCCTGCCTGTCTCCCCGGCAAATCCGGGGGGGTCAGTGTCCTGAGCACTTGCAAGTGGATGGATGGAAAATCCCTCCCATTTACACCTGGGCTGTTAAAATGGCCCAGCCAGGCTGTTTGCGTAAACACAGGCTTTGTCCAGGGACCCTCCTAGTAGATAACTCGCCTTTGTTTATTTAAACAGTTGACCTTTTGGTTTTCTGCCAGTTCCTTCCAGAACTAAGTTAATTTGCTAGGTGTAGCATAGACCATTCCAAGCATTTGGGCCTCTTTATGAGATGAACAACAAAACACAGTCTGCAATTTGATTATAGTGTTTCTTATGTTAATTATAACATGCTTATGAGTGAAAGGCCTTGACACATCAGTCCAGCAATCTTTTAAAATGATTTGTTATATTTATCACCAGTAGAGTGTAGATATGGATACATATGCATATATAAACAGGTAATATACTTTTATGCAAAATCAAAGTTATAGAAATAATAACAAGCGATGAAATTATCGAGCAATTGCTGCATGCACCTGGCACTGTGCAGTGCTTCAGGGATATTTCTGTCGATACTCACAGCAAACTCGTGTACCAAGTGCAGCCCTCCCTCCCACACCCAGGACACTGGTTTGAAAGCTTGTTAACTTGGTTTGGCCATGCAATGGACTTAACCTTGGCCTGTGAGCATGAAGCCCATGTGGTTAAGAATCACTGCATCTAGTTCCCCAAAGACTATGAGGTGCCTCAGAACCCAGGGCCCTTGAATTACCTGACATTGAGAAGTTTTATAAAAAGGGCTGATCCTCATATTTCTAGGGAAAAACTTTGGTATAGACTCAGGGAACTGCCACTCACTGAAACCCGAGAGGGGAACCCAGCCCTCCCGGGGCTCTGTAGGTACCCAGGTGATGCCAGGGTGGTGCAAACGCCCCTCCCTCTCCCAGCATCACCTCACAGCCATGAGAGCCCAGAACCCTTGGAGCCACAGCTTGGTGCACTGGCTTCCTCGGCCCTCGCTGACGGCCGCTTCCCCTCCGCTCTCTGGGCCTGTGACTGTGGGCAAGGACCTTTCTCTCTTTGGCTTCAGTAAATGAGTCGAGCAAGAGTTTGGACTGCGAACGCTGAGCTCTCACACCCAAGGGTCCCGACCCATTAAAAGCAATGAGTTCTATTCTCCCCGGCATCACACGCAGGCACTTCCACTGCAGAGCAGATGATTTGAAAAACGATTCCACGGATTTACCTTCTTCCAGTCTAGGGTTTTTTTGTTTGTTTGTTTGTTTTTCTTCAGGGAAGATGAGGCTGTTGTGTTTAGCTTTTCCCCAGATTCAACTAATGCTGTAAGGATTAGAGCCACGAGCCTTTCACCACTTCCCGCCCACACCCCTACTTCCCACGTCCCCATTGCAGGAGGTCTCCTGGGACAACGGTCCACACATGTCCCGAGCACCTATGGCAGGTAGCCTCTTTGTGTGCAGGCATCTTGGGAGACAGTGGGCAGAAAGGGCTATGGGTGAGCCCCACCATGGGGGCCCAGCCGCTGCGTCCTGGGGGCGCATTCCTTGCCCCCCCCACCAGTGCTGAGGGGCGAGTCTGTGCCACCAGCACCTCCCCCAGGCTCTGCCCCAGCCTCTCCCTGCGCGCACACCCCAGCACACACAATACCAGCGAAGGCGATTATCTGCCAGCGTAATTCCTCCCTAACATCTGCTTTCGCCCATAACACTCCACTAATTTTTCCCTCATTTCATTACACATAATTTTCTTTCAACACAATCTACATGTATTAAGTGGTAATGACTTTCAAGTTAAGAGCAAATCGACACCAAGGGACCCCCGTCTCCCCCACGGTTGCCTGCCGAGCCTGACTCTGGCTATTAGAGATAAATTCGGTACCTCAGGAAGCTGCAGCGAGGTAATCAATCAATTAAGCGGTTAGGACATACATTATCAAACTTCCACAGTGCGGGGGGCAGGGGCCATGCTGATCTCCTTGCCAAGATTTTTTAGGAATTCAAAAAAAATGAATAAATAAGAGTGTGAGCTATTATACAACCAGGCTGTAATTTGCCACTCAAAGTCAGCGGCAGCCAGTGTCAGCCTTAACGCCCGCCGTGGAGGGAGTGGGGGCGGGATGGGCCCTGGGCCGTGGATGCGTGCTGTGACCGTGGAACCCTGGCTCTGCCGGGAGTTAGTGCAACCCAGGACACACGGAGAGAACCCGGGGGTCTGAGAGTCCTGTCCTTTAAGAAGGAAAAGACACATGTAATGCACTCCTGTGTATAGTGCACACCCATGTTTTGGGGACCAAGTTTTCAGGAAAAAACATCTTTCGTTTTCATTTTTTAATTCAAAGTTTTATTTACTTACATGTAGAGATAAAATGGATTATCACGTTGCAGGGTATGATTTTGCATGCAGATATCATCATTGCTTTCTAGAGTTACGTACTTTTAGTGCATAAGTGTGAACAAAAGAATTGCAATGTTTATATGCATATGGGATGTGTACTATTCATGTATAAGGCACATCCTTATTTTCCCCTCAAACATTTGGGAAAAAAGTGCACGTTGTCTATGGTAAAATTCGGTGCCCCTCTGACCGCCCAGACTTGCATCGGGGATTGACCGGGACCAGGCTTTGGCTCGAACAAGGCTCTCAGGGAAACCTAGTTGCCTTACGCCTGCCCTGGGCTGTGGCTGTTGGGCATGTAAGGTAACCATGGCATCAGACTGGAGTTAGATGACATCATCACCGTCACCATCATCTCTGTAAGTTTGTCAAGAAGAACCCAGAAGGACAGAGAATCCTGACGCTCCAATCAGAATATTAGCCAGTCCTTGCTCATCTGCTGTGTGGGTGTTCCCTGGGCGCCTGAACCTCAGTTGCCTTGTCTGTGAAATAGGCACATCGGTGTCTCACCCACCACAGCAGAAGGGTTATCAGAGGACTCAAAAGAAATATTTATTAAACGTTGCAAATTGCAAAGTACCGAAAAATAGGATTTTTCCTAAATTCAGTTCATCCGACTAATATTGAATGTGTCTGAAAAGTGTGTTCCATGTCACCCCACGGTTCACAAGAAAAATGAGCTGCAAAGGCAGAGGCCAAAAAAGAGGGCTGATAGATATAAAAATATGAAATAAAATATTTATAAAGTAAATAGACAAAATAGTTTCAACATGTGTCAATAACATGTAAATATCCTTACAGAATATTACAGTCTTACAAATCAATAAAAAGAATAAAAGAAAAATAAAAAAATATGATATATAATAACAATGAACAGTTATTACTACTTGCCAACTAGTCCTAATGGTTTTTTTATATTTTAATTTATTTAACAAGAAAAGGTAAAAAAAACACAAAAATGAACAAGTAAAGAAATAAACACTGAAATAACATAAAAATATGAAATCTCCTTATGGTCAAAAAAGACTAAGATAATGTCAAGAACATGTGACTTTTTATCTGTCCAATTACAAGGCTTAAAAAACTGACGTCTTCAGTGTTGAGGCATCAAGAAAGATGTTTCTACTTCTCCCTTGGGAATGTAAATTATTCAAAACAAAATAATTAAACGAACGCTGCTTTTCTGGGGACAAAATTTTCCGTATGTAGCCAAAGCCTTAACATATACCCACCCATCCAGGGACCCACCAATTTTACTTCCTGGAATTTATCTTTAAAAGCAAACAAATCAGGGATATTGGCAAATATTTAACTACAAAGATGTTCAATACATTGTTGTTTATCATGCAAAACATTGGAAGCAATGGAGTCCAGACCTAAGAGATTGTGGTTGTTTGTTGAGCAACTACTTAGTGCCAGGCTTTGTGGCAAGGGGTCGGGCCCCAGCCGGGAGCGTGGAGGACCAGGGGCCATTCTCAGGGGTCTGCAAGTACAGTGCAGAGACACCTAACCTGAACAAGTTATGACATACACATGAGATGGAATATTATGAATTTTTCACTCAGAATATTTGTGAAGGGCCCACTGTGTTCCAGGCACTGGTCTAAATCTCAGTATCTCGAGGTGATAGAGGGCAGGGAAGGGGGTAAAAATATCGCCAACAATTATTAGCCATCCGTGACAGACTCTACCTTCAAACGAAAGCATAACAACGTTAAATAAACTATTGTGAAATCCCCTTACACGGAGGTAGCCCCTCGATCCTGCACTCGGACAATGGGAACACGAGAATGGACATAACACAGAGGCTGCATTCACGACAGAAATCTTTTATTTCTGGGTCCAAATGCTTTAAGCCTGTACTGATCAAGATGAAATTTTGGAAATTTGTAAATGTACCTTGAGTTCCCCAGAAAGCAGGCATGTCATCGTCGTCGTCATCATCATCACCACAACCATCCCTGGCATTGGGACAATTATTCAGGACAGATACTAGCGTGGAGCTGCAGGGAAGTGTACGGTTCGCAGTTGCATCCACGCCCACACGTCCCCACTGTCATTTTTCTGAGCACCACTTTGTGTCAGAGTTGGACCCATTTTCTAGTGAGGCATGTTGGGGTTCTGTAACCTGAGGGATTGACCTGCAGCCATTTCCCCGAAACAGAGCCGAGCCAGAACAAGCCATCTGAACTTGAGCCCATTGTTCTTCTTTGCAGGGAAAAAAATGGGAAAAGGCTTTTTAGAATAAGATTCGAATTCAAAAATCTTATCAGAAATTTAGAGAGGTGGTGGAAAATCAAATCAAGAAGTTGCTGTGTTGCCTTTTTCTTAATTTTTTTTTTGCTTTTTAATGAACTCAAAGAAAGCCATTGTATATATTCCAAAAATCCAGCTGTCTGTTTTGTCTGTCTTCTAAACCTTTCACCTTGACTTACTGAGCCAGATTCTCATGCCAAGCAGGATTTTAATTTTTTAAGAAGTAAATTTGGACAGGACAATATGGGAGCTCCAAAGAACAGTAGTCCATGAAAAACAAATCATTTGTTTATTTGGCCATTTGTTTTAAGACATAAGTAAAAACATGAGGCCGAACAGTTAAAGAGAGGCTTCGGGCTATTTCCTCTGAGACCGTAAGACCGGGCAGGATGAAACGTGAATAGAGAAACACGCCAGATGCACCCAGCGCAAACACAACTTTCTGTCGCACGCTGATTTGTTTTTGTTTTTGGATTTGGTTTTTTTTCTCAGACACTCAAGCTCTCAACACTCCAAGGAGCTGGAAAATAGAGTCGTATGCAACCTGATTAAAAAGCGCCCCTTTGCACGGAGCCCGTCCTGACAGAAATACACCTCCCAACCCACGGGGCTCACAGTGCATCTGGAACTTTCTTCTGGGCTCATATCAGGATCGTGGGGTTGTGGAGAAGCCTGTCGGGGTGGCTGGGAGTATGACTTCATTTTCTCCCATTCTGTCCTGCCACTTACCCACTATTTGTCTTGCTCTTCTTCCTCGCCCCTCCCCATCGCAAGATGTCTGGCACCCGACGTCTGGCATGAAATCTCACGGATCTACGTTCTCCGCAAGGCTGTGACAACAGGTTTCAACTTGACTTGCCATCCTTGGGAACAGAGAGTTTCGTTTGTTTGTTCCCGAGGACAAGGAGGGTGGTGGCTCTTCCTGCTGAAAAAGGACCTCTTTCCATTTGACTGGATTTTTCTAAAGGGAAGATGAATTCGTCTGCCATGGATTACTTCTGAAAAGCATTTTTATTGTATCACACGTTGTGAAAGCACATGCCACTTAGGCGTGCCATTTATTGTTGTATTGTTTGAAAGTGACTGTTAGCCTTGGCGGTGACTACCCCCTGGCAGAATCCTGCACTCAGGACCCTAAACGATTAGCGACGGAGGGGCGTGGGGAATGGCGTTCTCCGTGCACTGTGCACTGTTCTCCGTTCACGCGATGCACCATGTCTCTCTGTATAGGTAGAGAAACTGAGGCCAGAAAACAGAAGCGGTTTGTGCAAGGTCAGAGCCAGTTCTCAACGAGGTTGGGATCCCGGCGCTTCGGTCAGAACATCCGGGCCCCCCAGGCGGTCGGCACCCCTGGCGTGGTCTGCGGGGTGCCCGAAGGAGCCCTTCAGTTCCTGCTTTAGCCATGCTTTCATAACACAGCTACCTTAACAATGTGGCCCTTCCATATCTTCCTGTCTGTCTGAACTCAACCATGTGATTAGTATTTGACCATTTTGCAGGAGCTGTTATAAGTGGTATCATTGTTTTTGTAGATTTTCGAATTTTCACTGTTTTCACTGCTATTAACCACTTCAAACAAATTGTGCATTATATACTGAAACTGATTTGAACTGGAAGGAAAATAATGTGATGGGTGGTGAATTGATAGACAGATGGACAGACGGAGGGATGGATACACGAGCGGATGGATGAATGAACAAATGGTGGGATAAGCGGATGGGTATTTACGTGCTCGTACACGAAAACATTTTAGTGATAAATTACACTGCTTTCCACAGAGGTCAGTCAGTAACAAAAGCTGTGCTCAGGCATTGCCGCACTCCTTCAGGACAGAGCTTCTTCTCTGTCGGCAGCAGCCGGCCCAAGAACCTGGCGCCAAAAAGATGCCGAAAATATTTACTAGCACCAAATCCTTGGCTTCGAGACTCAGCAGAACTGCATCAGTTTCGCCAGCCGTGGCTGTTGACTCCAGGTTGCCCTCCATCCAGATGAGGTCCTCTCCCCATTTCTGCCTTCGAGGGCCTTACACTCCACGGTGATTTGGGGGAGGGGGACACCTCATTCCCTTTCCTGGAAGACACATCTGGGGCTAGCCCACGCCGCTCCCCCTCCTCCTGTGTGTGCGTGTGTGTGCCTCTCCTCCCAGTTCCTCTCTGGTGTGCTTTCTGCAGCAGCCAGAAAGACCACCCCGTCCCCACTCTCTCCTCGGTTCAGCTGCCCCTCTCTCCTCCAATAAACCGTTTGCATTCCATCTGGCGAGCGTTTGCTCCGAAGACATTTCCCTGTCAATCTCTCCCGCCACATTAAAAATCTGTCATTACGATTGCATCGCCGCCTGGCTCCTGAGAGTTCTGACTGCTTTATTGCTCTCCGCATTTTTTTTTCTCTTGCCTGCTACAGCCGAGAAGCAGAAATAAAGGTTTGTTGTTGAAACATGGCCGGGAGGAAAGTAGGAGGCACACATCTGTCAAGGTATTACCTTTCTTCAACCAGGGATTAAGGTGTTTTACGGCACTCGCTACTGAGCATCACACTGAATAAATTTTCTCAGTAGAACATAAAAATGAACTCCTACATTTTGAACCAAGTTTCCTTCGTTTGAGCCAGCCCAGATCATTGTGCAGAGGCACCAGAAATGGGGGGGGGGCTCTTCAAGGGGCTCCCAGCACCTATCCTACTTCCCGCCAAAGCTGCACTATTGAAATGCCAGGTGAGGCAATGGAAGCATCTGGATGAAGGGGAGACACTGGTTGTGCACATGCAGACTTCCTCACCTGGTGAGACAGAATGGAAAGATCTGGAAGGAATCCTGGCCCCAGGATCCCCAAGCCAAGACCTGTTCTTCCTTTGAGATCTAGAGCCAATCACCTCCCTTGGAGAGTGTCCCTTGATTCCTCCCACTGCTGCCCCCTCACTACCTGTTCTGTGGGAAATACTTAAATGACGACTGTCGGTTCCACATCTGATCTGCCCACTGGTCTGTGAGCTTCTCCAGGGCAGGAGCACACTGTCCCCTGTGCCTCCTGTGTACAAGACTCTCCTAGGAGCATCGAAACCATGACTCCCCAGGGCTCCCTTTGCATTGTGTGCTCGGCGCATAGCAGTCCCTCGGCACCCGCCCCAGTGGGCCTGTATTCTCACCTTACAGATGGGCCGGCAGGGGCAGAGAGAAGGGGGCCTTTGGGCCTTGTCCAAGGCCTCACAGCTGCCGGGTGGGCCCCTTGGTTTGTGCTCCAAGTGCCGTTCTCCTCTGTGGAGGGCAGGGGGCAGAGGAAGGGAGAGGGCAGCAGGCGCTGAGCCCGTCTCCAGGCACAGAGGGGTCTCTGCCAGGAGCAGCGGGGGGCGGGGGGGGGGTGCCTGGGAGCACTGTCTGGGCTGGGTGCCCTCTCTCCCTGCACGCTGTCACAGTCCCACCTGAAGTCACAGTGGCCCTTGGCTCTGCAGAGCCAGGGATGGTCATTGCTGCACTAAACTTGGGTCAATAAGGATGTGGGACCGTCTTCAGCACCAAGCCAGAGGTAAAGAGCCTGTAAAACGTGAGTAGGTGAGCAAGCAAGTGCTCTGTTCCCTGACAGACACGCTCTGCAGAGCTGGTGGGAAAGGGAGCGTATGAGGCGGGGGCAGTGAATGGGCTGCCCAGGTCCGCCGTGGGCCCCCCTCCTCTCCCCAGAATTTTCTCACTTCCACTCCTGCTGGGACCCTTGTGGAGCAGAGCTGTTTCTGCTGATGCAAGATCCTCTCCAGCCTCCCCGAGCTCGATGGCACCGGGGAACCACAACGCTGTCTGAGGGAGGAGGCATTGGCATTTAAAAAGTAAACCCCATTATTTAAAATTTACTTTAAAATAGAAATTTAAAAGCGCATAGGGTAAAATATGGGAAAGCATGGTTGGTTATGATCTTGTCATGGGGAAGGCCTTCTTTCCAAGCAAGAAAAAATGGACACTCTAGGGAGGAAATGTTGACGAAGCTAAAAAAGCAACGCCTTTTAGTTTCAGTATCAACGTCCACAAAAAAGAGAGAGGACTTGCAATGTGCGAAGGAGACAGGCAGGTGACTGGCATGAGAGGGAAGGCATGTTGCTTATGGAAGATGCTGGTTCTCATCACCAGGGGAAGCGATTTAATTCAAGTCGCAATAAGATCAGTTCTCGCATCAGAAGGGAGACGGCCAGAAAGCTTACAAAGTGTCCGCGAGGGGACAGGGAATGGATCTTGCCGTAGGGGAGCTTAAATTTTCCCACCCTTCCTGAAGGGCGATTTGGCAACGTGTGAACAAAACTGAAAGCGTTCCGAACTTTGGCTTTATTGCACTGATATTTTCACGTCTATATTCAAAATACGTAACACGTAAAGGGGTGTTTATTGGAGCATCGGTTACTGCGGGGAAAAGGTGCACCGACCTGACTGTGCAGCTAAACAGGATCCACGAGTGAGATGATAATCCAGCCACGGAAAATAGGAGAACGGCGCAGTCTCGGAAAAATGGGGTTGCTCTGCCTATACCGACCCAGCGCAGTCGGCAAACTATTGGTAATTGAATAAAAAAGCAAGAGGCACAAGAGCACAGCCCAGAAAGGGGCTGGCGCACACTCTTGGTAATAGATGGTCTGTTTCCGGAAGGATGAGCACGAACAATTCACTGTGGTCGCCCCCGGTGCCACGGAGAATTTTCCTTAGATACCCATTTTATATTGCTTAATTTTTTTTTGCAACAAATTAGGAGATAATTCTGCAGAGTGGATGTGCCACCCCCCGGACAGACCATGGGCTTGTGGAAAGTGGCCACTGTGCCTGTGGGCTGGGCACACGATCCAGGACACACGCCCCATCTGACGTCTGAGCAGCCCTGGACTTGGGGGTGTGTGGTGGCCATGGTCCAGCCCCTTTGGGAGTTTGGACACTGAGTAAATGCCCCCTCCCCAGCCCCTTCTTGTTGCCCACTGGATATAATTTTTGATAGAATTCTGGACCCATTGGCAGAACCCCTGTGACGGGCCGTGCCGACCAGAATGAATGACCTTCCGGAGAGAGGTTATCAGTCATGCTCTGACCAGCCACACTGGCAAATACCACCCATCACCCAACTAGACGCCAACCAAGGAGTAATTAGCCCTAACGTCAGACCATTCCCTGACAGCCCAGTGGCCAGCTCCATCCATAATAACCCCAGGCTTGCTCAAACCCAAGTCAAGCTGAATTCAGTTCACTTTTCTGTAGGGGAAAGGAAAGTGGAGAGAAGAAGCTGACAAAGCTTGGGAGCCTACTAGACACTCAGTGTGGTCATAGACTGATGTTTTTATTAGATTTGATCAAACATTATTCCAATGATAACTCTGTGTAGTAAGTACTGCCATTCCCAGTTAACAGGGCGGTGGTGGAGTAATGGGCCGGGCTTTCTCAGACCCAGAGGAGCAGCCTCCTCCCAGGACATCTGCCCGATCAGCCTGGACAGGGAGGCGTGTGCAAAGGCCCTGAGGCCAGCCTGCCCAGCTCAGCCCATCTCCGCCTGGAAAGGTATGCGATGGGAGGGGTGATCATGTCACTCCTCTGGGCTTTGGCTGTGTCCTCTGCAGTGTGGGACTTTCCTTGTTGTGCTGTTGTGAGCATTGAATGAGATACCCTTTAGCGTGCCCAACATCACACATGTAGTAGCTGCTTGATAAACCCTTGCTGTCATTATGTTCTGCTTTGCCAAACGCCCTCTTTCAGCTGTCCTCCCTTAGTTTCCCTGTCTTCCCGCCTGTCTTCCATTTTTAAAATTTGTTTCATTTGTGCAATCTCTTTTTCTCCTTGTGACCATGTCATAAAACTGTTTTCAGAGTCCCAGAGGCTATCCACCTGAGAACACTAATATGGAATGCCCATAAGGATGTGTGATGTGATTTACGGATGCAGATCCTTTAGCTTAACAATTTCACAATCACCTTTCGGCCGGTAGCCTTCCTCGCCCTGCCGGTCTCTGGAGTTTTACTGTTGCATCAGATACACTGTAAATCGTGCCTAGATGTCAGCCTAATTATTCGGAATGGGTGGGACCCTGCTGGCTGGGGCACTTGGCATGCACACTGGCCCTGTGCTCCTGAAGGTGAGCACCCCATCCCAGGCCAGAGAGCTCCAAGGTGGCCATGGAAGCCCTGGCTCTTCCCCAACCCCAGGACTTCCGAGCGTCTCCCCTTCGTCTTCCTCCAGGGAAGTCCCCGCCAAGTCAGCTTCCACAAGGTGAGGTTTCCAAATGGGTCCTCGACTTCCTAAAGTAGGGAGGCAAATGCTGCTTTGGGAGCCTGCACAGTGGTCCTTGATGAACCCGTCCGGTGACTTCCTGGGAGACTTGCTGACCCCCTGATCCCCAGAGACCAAGGGTGGGGGCCTTGTACTTACAAGGCCACATCCACAGAGAGTCACCCTCTGGTCACTCTGAGCAAGCCTTAGGAAGATGTACATGAGACTTGATTGTCTGCCTTTTAGATGGAGGGGAGGCTTTTCAGAAACTCAGCCAGAGAAGGAGCACTTTGTGTCGGTGGCCCCGGCCCCGTTCCCCCAAAAACAGCCTCCCGTCTCATCGTCCTCGTCAGGCACCTGCTCTGAATCCTCCCACCTGCCTCTTCCTCTCTTCACAGGAGGAGACGAGCTCCTCCCTGTGACTGTGGGCCCAGGCAGGTGGTGCTCAGGGCCAATAGGGGTCAAGGTCAAAGTGCTCCACCACACCTGGCACTACTTCTCCCTGGTGAGAACCTGCACATGGTACAGAAAGCCCTTCAATAAACCTAATATTTGAGAATGTTTGCGTCTACATCCAGGCCTCTCTCACGTGACTACTTTAAGAGCGATTTATGTGTAAAAAGGCAAGCTGAGCACAGTGGTCTGTCTTGCCCTCTGGCTACGTGACCAATGGGAGACTCCTCCCTACAGGAGAAACCTTAGCCACAGAGCAGTCCCCAGCAGCTGGCACCAGCCCTAGGTGTCACTTCTGTTCCCAGACCCCACTAGCCTTCCTGCTCAGACTCAGCCTTGCTCACCGCCTGCCCCCACCTCGGGCAGGTGGTGGCCCCTGAGACACCTCTCCGGTCTCTTGGGTGGGTGTTTAGCCAGTTGACACCATGGTTTGCGGTCTCCTCCGAAACGAGGCGACCCCCACACAGGACCAGGCCAGGAGCCCAGAGTTTCAGCTGCAAAGGGTGTGACTAATCGAAGGTGTCTCTTAAAAGGCGTCCCAGCCACAAAGGTCTCCCGGAGGAAGGCCGGGCAGGGTCAAGGTGTCACGGTTTCCTGGAGTTTGTTTGTGGGACATTTTTATGGGCTCCCCTCCCTTCTGTCATATTAAACATATCCAACTTCAAGCGAAGGTAAATAAACGTCTGTGAATAAGTAGAAAAGGGAAAGTTGCTTGAGAGACAGAGCATCATAAAAGGAGACCAGGAAATGGCTCACGGACTTGGGCGCTGTTTGCTGGCTCATCGGCCCACGGGGATGAGAACAGGTGTGAGCCTTTACAAAGGTCTAAGGAGGTGGGAGGGTGTGAGGGGTTCTCACTGAGGTGCTATCAAAACACTCAGGGTGCGGACGAGGGACTGTCACAGGAAAGACTGCAGGGGTCCCAGCGCCGCCCACCTGCTGAGCCACTCACTGTGCTCAGAGCCGGGGGGCGGGGGGCGATGCTAAATATCCCAGGTCAGGTCAGAAGTGCCCGAGGACAGCCAGAAACATCCAGAGACCCCGTCCCAGAATGCATCACAGTCCGAGGCATCCAAGTTCATCAGAGATGCCCAAGTACAAGCCGCGACACCCACAGTTCACTCAGTAATGTCCAGAGTTCAGTCTCTGCCATTTGGAACATGGGGGGAATGGGGAACCACAGAAATATTGAAGGGTTTAGTGATCTGACATCAAATAACACACCAAGTCCACCACTCCCGTTCTGGGAAAACTTCTGAGAGTCCCCTCCCGTGCTGCCAGCTTTAAATCGAGGTTGAAGTTCGAAATGGCCCGTTACTGCAGTGCGTGCTTACCGTCTTGGAGCTCACACTGGCTCTGGGCGCCTCCTGAGAGTTTCTTTGGAGGAAAGAGCTTCAGTTTTTAGGTCAGAATGAAAGTTTTTAGGTCTTTTCTGGGTGGAAGCCACGCTCTGTAGCTTGCAAGTTCTGTGTACCTGGGCCAGTCAGAAAATCTGTGGAAAAGTCAGGAAAGCGATGCCCTCTCTGACAGCTCTGTGAGAAGGGTGACACCTGGTAACACGCAGTCCCTAGCAGGGCCCCTGGTGTAAACCGGGTCCTCGAACACAGGAGCCCTTCTTCCCAAACCCTGTGTGGCCACAGTTCTGACCTCCCGGGCAGAAGGGCAAGCGACAGGCAGGGAGGGAGAGAGGGAGAGAAGGAGGGAGCAAGGGGGGGAGGGGAACTACATCAAAAATCTGTATTTGGCATCTACATTTCTACAAGTTTTTTCAAATTCTTCCTGGAAGAATATTAGCCTTAGGAAAATGTAGGTATTTTGATGCTGAATTTGTGACAAGTTATTAATGTACAAACTCTCTCCCAAACACAAATTACTCCTTATTTTTACAAGCCTAACAATTGGCTAGCTAACTAATTAGTGTACCGATACATATGTGTATAATATACGTCAGTAAATTATATATTACATGTATGGTATATACCCAATACACACGTGATGGGAGCCATGAGACGCCGGGCAGGGCCGAGCCTGGTTCACGGCTGTGTGGCACAGAGTCCTGTGTAGCTAAAATGCACAGAATCCGTACATATGTAATAGGTCCGGTTTCCAGTGGAAGAATCCAGAAGGAGTGTCGCCCAGCCAGGACCAGGTTCGGAACTGGCCTGTTTCTCCGTTTGAACCACTGAGGCCGCAGTGGGGAGGCTCCCCTCAGAGAGGAGCATTTGGTGAAAAGAGAAGCTAGTAGCTGGGACACTTGGAAGGGGTCTCACACGAAGTTTCTGGGACTGTCTGCCTTTGTCACCAGGTTCTGTCATGGTGTCAGAAGACAGCACAGTGAGTCCTTGGGAGCAGATTCCTAGGAGATACCAATGTCTTGAATTGGGCTCCAATTCCTCCTGTTTCAGTCTTAGGTCCTTTTGAACTACGGGGCAGGACTAAGGAGAAGCCCTAGAACATTCTCCCTGCCTACCCCTGAGGAATACCTGATAGATCCAGCCAGGAGGAGCAGCCAGGGCCCAGTTGTGGGATCATGCACATTCCAAGGCCCCGTGGTCCAGGCCCCGTGGGCAGTAAGCCAGGACCACCCCACCCCTGGCACCCTGCAGTAGGTTCTTTATTTTCCCCACGTCACTGATTTAGGAAACTGAGGCTCGGTAGGAGTCAGCCATTCACCCCAAGTGACCCGAATGAGGAGTTCTCCCAAGTGGCCCCGGGGGGCACGCCCGGTGATGTATCCCCAATGGCTGACTCTGGCCTTCGTGTGGGGGACAGAATGCAGAGAAAGGCAAGAAAGAGTCTCAGGGTCACAGGCTGAGGGTTAGGAGCTAAAAGAAGAAGTTCAGACACTCATCCGTTAATTCACACCATAGAAAAATTTAAAAAAAATAACGTTCTAGACAACTGGCAGTCTTCAGGCTCCTTTGCTGGGACTTTTGTCTCTCTCCTTTCGGTCCCATGCCAAAGGGAGACAACTGGACTTCAGTGTCTCCCTGAAGGCATGGGCCGTGCCTGGCTCCCTCCCAGGCCCTGTCCCCTCTGGGTCTCAGGCTTGCCTCCCTGTGACGTGAGCCGTGAGACGCTGGGCAAGCCCACGTCTGGTTCCTGGCTGCAGGGTGCTGGCCCGGCCCTCCACGGAGCCCTGTGCAGCTGAAATGCAGAATTGACTTCGGCACTAACAGAAGAACCGTCAGCTCAGGGCAGGCTGGGCTGAGCTTCCACACATTTTCGGGGCATCTCAGCTGGTCACGCTGGACCAGCAGCGTCACCTCTTTCAGAGGGAGTGAGACCTGTGCCCCTCCGTTTAGGTGGCTGTGATCACTGTGGTTAAGCCTTTCAACGAGAATTGTTACAGTGTCAGGCGTCGGGCGTTTACACATCCACCTCCTGAGATGAGAATGAAATCTTCTAGGGCCGGAGCCAGCAGCCCTGTGGTGACAGAGCTTAGCAAATTCAGAGGAAGCCAGCAGGTGACAGGAGGAGGGTTTGGAAGAATGGCACAGCCCTTGCCCCTGACCTCCTGGAGGCCCCGGCCGGGACCCGCCTGTCTGAACTGTCCCACTGCGGACCACACCTTGGGGCTGGCCACACAGCCACACAATGGGCACTTCTTGAGCAACTACCTGTCCCAGACACCGACCTGGACACGTGGCGCTGTGTGCCAGGGGGATTCAAGGGCTGATTGCCCCAGCCCACGGGTCCCCGCTTATACAAAGCATAACAGCACCTTCGTGAGACTGAGAGGCCCACTGAGAGCAGTGACACTGGATCTTGCTGGTGTGTTTGAAAGTGCAGGTCACCCCCAAATTGCAGGACTACATCCCTGATCACTCAGCTCACATGAGGTCAGACGAGGGAGCTGCCGGCCTGCTTATGCGAAGGCAAGAGGAAATAGACACTTGGGGGTGGGGGTCCCTGGGCTGCTAGCTGAGCTGGGTCCTCACACTGGGAGGCCTTCCCAAGGGGCCCTGGCGTGGCCGTGACTTCAAGGATGAGTGGGTGTCAGCGGGGGAAGAAGGCTGGGAGGACACGGAGGGGGAGGGGATGGGACGAGCAAGAGGCAAGCTCTGGGAGCGCAAGCAGCAGGTGTGGATGGGGGGGTGCAAGTGGTTTCTGTGGCTGAAGAGCAACGTGAGAGCGGAGTGGCCTGGGAAGTCCCCGGAGACCCAGAAGCCTTAGTGTCCTGGGGTAGGGTCTTGCTGGTCGCCTCTAGACCAGGGTTCCTGACCTTGGCCCTGCTGATATTCAGGGCTGGGTTGTTCTCTGTCCTGTGCCCTGTAGGATGTCAGGAGCATCCCTGGCCTCCACCCACCCTATGCCAGCAGCATCTGTCCCCCACAGCCCCCTTGTGACGATGGAGAATGTCTCCAGGCATTGTCACATGTCCCTCGGGGTCAAAATCGCCTTGGGTTAGAACAGGGCTCCAGGGGAAGGGCTGTAAGCATGGAGGGACAGCTGGTGATGACAAGAGAGACCCAGGCAGGCAGGGAGTGTGGAGGAGACGTGGGGTGTGGGGCCAGCACTTCTAGCCTGGCACATAGTAGGTCCTCAGGGAATAGCATGGCCTCCCCGGCTAAAATGGAAGGCTGCTTGCAAGGCACTCAAAGCTTCTAAGTGTCAAAACATCCAGGGCTCAGCAGGGCCAGGTCCTTGTCAGGTCACTGTCCCCTGGGCTGGGAGGCCACAGTGGGCACCACCTCAGGGGCCAGGTCATGCTGGGTGGCTGTTTATCGGTGTGCCCGGGGCTGCCTGCAGGGCATATTACAGGCCATGAAATAATGATGAGGCCTAGGAGGGGTAATTAAAAGCCAGGGTGACATTGATCTGCTGAGATTTCCGAGAGAGCCCAGAGCCCACGGGGCGACTCTCCTCCTCACCTCACACAGGCCCAGCCTCTGATTGGCCCCCTGGGCATTGCTAGGGCTTCAGAACCTCACCTGTGGCCGGGAGACTCCCAGGGCAGCGCCAGCCTGGCCACACAGGCCCTGCAAAACAGGCAGCCCGGGCCTGCGGGCAGCCCAGCTGCTCGGCTCAGCCCTGGAAAGGCAGGCGCCAGTGAATCTGTTAAAGACACAGGTCCCCATTCTCTGCTGTCTCCCAAGTGAACCTCCTGCCCTCCAGACCCCAGACCCTCACCCAGGGGAGCCCCTGAGCTGCTCTGGGGCCAGGCTGCCTGTCGAGGTACAGGCGAGTCCGTCTTTGCCCTCGGGCCTCCGGAGGCTGCAGGAGAGGTCGTGACCCAGATGCAGAGGAGCCCACTGTGACTTTTTGGACCGTCCACCCTGGGGTGAGAACCGTACAGGCCTGCTAACGATGTGGACATCCAGCATGTCCACATGCTACTTACAACGCTCTGGGCAAAGCTGGGCATTTCGATCTAAAAAGTAATGATTTTCTTGCCGTGACTGCTATCTATTGGGTATTTACTTACTTGCTGTTGCTTTACATCTCAAACTGACCTAGGGGATGGAGTGAACCCAAGTGTGGAGTCACGAAGCCCGAGTCTCCAAAGCCTTGGATCCAGCACTTGCTATCTCTATGGTCTGGGGCAAATCACTCAAGACACCGTGTCCTCATCTCCCACAGGTACTCGGAGAGGAAAGTAACCACACCTCAGGTAGGAAAGGGCTGAACGAGATCATGGCCGCCATGTCCTGGCCACGCACTGGCCCCGTCGCTGGCTGTTGGACTCACTTCCTGGTTAAGATCCTTATGTCCGACATTCTAGGGCAGTGGCCCCCGAATAGCCCACCTTGCAGATGAGAAGACAGAGCCAGCAAGTCCTGCCTGAGCTGGGACTCCACAGGAATACTGCGCACTCCTGTCTCAGACAGGGGCTGGGCCTTCACTCTGCAGAAAGCTCAGCTCCCAGCTGCGGGACTCAGACGAGCGGAAGGCAGAGCCCTCCGAACGCCCTGGGAGCCCCTTCCTCCCTCGGCTCAAGAATGTGAAGGAGCACAGGCTGCTCCCTGTTATGCAATTGCAGCCGCTGGTCTTCCTCTGTGAAACCTGCCCTGTTTTTTGTTTTGCTTTTTTTTTGGCTCTAGGCCTTTGCCCCTGGTGGGGGGATGGGCGCTGTGCCTCTGCTCTTCACACTGTAAAGGAAGTCGCAACCCTATCAGATGGGAGGAAGGAGAAGTTTGCTCAGGGCCTTGACAAAGTAGCCGGTCTCCCACCACGTGAGTGTGGGCCTGTGGTGAGCACGTCAGTCTGAATGTGGAGAGACGCTTACTCCTTTCTTGTAAGTTGCCTAAAGTGGAGAGAAAGATTCTTCCTTATTTCAGAGCAGACACTCCGAATTAAAGTCTTAGAAGGAGCCCGTCTCCTCGGGGGCTCGGCCCCACGCCACCCTGCACCGTGGTCTGACGCAGGCGGTACCTTCCCTTCAATGAGGGACAGCCATGCCGTCACCGGGGCATCTCACCACTGCTCCAAACTGAATGCACAGTGTTGCCACGACCCTGATTGGAAGAAGCCTTGCGGAAGTGAGTCATGGGGCATCAGCCCCAGCACAGTCCCTACTTATTTAATCGAGGTTCGGTCTGATCACCCCGGGCTCTCCCAGGCCATGCCAGTCACAGGTATGAACTGCAGGAAGTTTACTGAGCACTGGACCCCGTGCTGCACACGCACCCCGTTCAGGCTGCCCCCTGGGGAGGTCAGCCCAACTCCCCTGCACCCCGAGGCTGTGCTCCTGACTGCGTGGCTAGACCCTGCCCTGGGGCCAGGAGGACAGCAGTCTGCCCCCCCGCCCTCTCCGCTGCTCTGTGAGAGGGCCTCCCCGCTCTGTGGATATGGGCCACTTGGAAACATCTAGTCGTTTATAAACTGAAACTGTACCCGCCCCTCACGTGGCCATGCGTGCCGCCAGCACGTGGAAAAGAAAGCACCTTCTCTTGCCTGCGGGATGGTACTGGTCCACACTGTCACAGTCGCAATTCCAAAGAAGGTTTGTGAGCCTACTGATAGTCATTTTCATCATATATCTGGCGGCAAAACCTGATAGAATGAATAGGAGGCTATTTATAGTCTTCATTTTCCCCACATCGTGTGAATATCCGTAATTTGGCTGCACACATAGGAGTGTACTCTGTCTCTGACGGCCGCCCCAAACTCTCTGGGGGTGGGGCCATGTGGAATACAATGAAGGCACCTATTAGCTTCCTAAAATGCACCCAGTTCTGATCACCACAATGCACCTGGCCCCACGGGTTCAGAAGACAGGTGGTCCTCAAATCCCATGCCCCACTTTGGAGCCGTGTCCGGTAAACAGTGTGGGGTGGAGGCATGTGTGGGTGTGTGACCCCAATTCCAGTTTATGCAGCTGCCCAAGCATTCTGGGCCCACAGGGAGCTCCAGGGAGCCCCGGTTTCCCCGGTTTCCAGAGACGGTAATGAAGGCAGGATCGCTGGGCCGTAGGCTCACATGTGTAAGTCCTCATGGGAGGGTGTTTCGCGCCACTCCGAGGCGGTCCCTGTTCTCGTCTGCTCTTTGTGACAGTTTCCAGACCTGATGCAAAGATGTGGTAAAACTTTCACTTCTTCAAGGTCACTGCCCCTTGCCTGGAGTAGCACTCGGCCCCAGGGGGCTCGGCTGCCAGGGCGGCAACAGCGCACCAAGACCTGCAGAGGCCAAGGCAATTAGTGCCAGCCGCCAAGACCTTTTCAATATTAATTAGCTGTCCGCAACCTGGTGCTGCGGGCCTCCCGGCCTCGGGGGAGTGCTCGGGGACATCGCACTCACCGCGGAGCCCAGCCCTGACCACGAGAGCTCAGTAAATAGGATGGAGTTTGGCTTCCCAAGAGCCAAGAGCGATGATGCAAGGCTCCTCCTGAGCTCAGGTGTGAGACGGGCTCTCGATGGACACGGCGACCAGAGGGACGGGCACAGAGGGAGGAAGGACAATGGGAGGGGGAAGCCCTCACAGGCTCGGACTCCCCTCCTGCACTCAGACGTTCGGTCCTCCCGCCCCTCATTCTCCTCCGGGCCTCTGTGCCCCTCTCCCCATTTTTCTCTCACTTTGGGTCTCTCTAGCTCTTTGTCTCTCTGTGTGACTCGGTCCCTCTGGTTCACCCTCACATGGGCACTCTTGTCATTACAGCCAACAATCTCTTTGTCTTCCAGCATTCTCCCCCAAAAGAAGGTAGTTCAGACAACGTAAGACAGTTTGCTCTTCCCGGACGCACTTTTACACTATTTCAGACTTAGGTACTTACTCAGCGGTTATTGACGGAGCACTCGCCGCTCGCCGGGCCCCATTCTGCACAGTGGGGACCCGGTGTGAGCAAGAGGGACAGGCCTCGCCCTGGGGTGAGATGGGGAGGCGGCCGGGGCATAAAGACGTAACACCGGGCATTTCAGGAAATGGCCCTGCTGCAAAGAAAGGGAAGGCCGATCCTGGGACAGAGGATGATGGAGAATGGTCAGGAAGCGAGTCCCTGACGGGGAGACAGGGAGTCATCCGGGTGAAGCGGCAGAGCCCAGAGGGTTGCTAACTGGAGGAACAGCATCCCAGGCAGAGGGGACAGGAAGGGCCAGGGCTCGGAGGCCTGCTGGCATGCCAAGGGGGTTTTGAGGTGGGTGACGGAATACAGAGTCGGAGAGTGATTCTCACCTTAGCCTCCTCTAACCCCTGAGGAGAGCGGCTCGGAAATCTGCCGTGTTCATGCGGAGCCAAAGACACCATAAATTAAGACGCGGGGTTCTTGCTCACGCCTACAGAGCACAACTCCCCTTCCACAACGCTCTTCCAGAGCTGGAGACTTCGCAATGAAGTTCTGAGCCCCGGCCAGCTAGAGACACCCTGTCTCTTCAGAGTCGTAGGGACTCGGCATCTGTCCCAACCTCTGAAGTCAGGAACAGACATGACAAGTGAGTCATGACAATGCAGGGCCCTTCTACGAAAAGGAGGCAGAGAGCAGCACGGGGGAGGTTGGGCATTTACAGTTAGGGAAACTGAGGCTCAGGGCGGCTGCGCCTCTTGTCCTGGGCCGTGGCTGGCAAGCAGACGGGCCTGAACCCAAAGCCTTCCCATTCTCCAGGGGGCACGGGGGCTCACATACAAGTGACATGAGATAGAAAAATGAAAGCAAAGTGGGACCAGGAAAACTCTGATTATTGTCTAGTATTTCAAACACCCCTTTCGTTGGACTGATTGGGTTTCTGAGAAATTAACAACAGCATTGAAATGACAAAGACCGTTTTCCACCAAGAAAAAGAAAAGGCGATTCTTTTAAACTCCTACCTGATTCTTTTGTTTTCAAAGGGGAAATGATTTTGAAAGAGTAATTACATGTATTGCTATCACATGAGTGGGAAGCAGGACGCTTCAGTGAATCACCCTCTTCCTACAACTCTGAAATCAACCCAACACTCATGTGACAGACACCCATGGGTGCTGTCCGTGGGCTGGGACCACGGCCCGGATGGGACAGTCACTCAGGGTAGGAAGGGATAATGGGCCGAGGGAGAGAAGGGAGCGTCCCGCTGCCTCTGCCCGCTCACCGCGGTGCACACGCTCTCAGTTTGGGGCTGGAGACATTCACCTCTCGTTCTTTTACTCCTTCTCCCCCTCACTTCTCCTCACGGCACACACACTTCCTGTTACCAGGGTTTCCAGACTCACAGGCGTTGGAGAATCCAAAGGCCAACGAGACACAGCGCCCGAGCTTTCATGAATCAAGTTCATTTGTGAAAAAACAAGCCTGCATTCCTTCCCGTGAGGCCCTCACAGCCTAGGGATGCCCCTACAGCTGTGGACACCAGACTCGAGCTTGCGACAAGGGACAAGCCAAGGTGGGCTGGAAGAAGCCAAGGCTCATTCCATGAAGACCCAAGAGGAGGAGAGGGGGTTCTTTGTCCCCAAGCCCCAGAGACCGTCCTGGGTGGGGGAACAGCCATAGTCCGAGGGCTCTGGCACAAGTGGGCCAGACACCCTGATGATGTCCGTGGGGGCAGCAGCGTGTGATGGAGTGGATACAAGAAAGGATGCACACGGTGCTTTTACATGGAAATAGTGATTATTTGAGACTCTGAAACCCAGACTGAGTCATATCCTCTGGTAGGAAAGCCCCCACCCCGGTCTCTTTCTGGGGTTCAGCCAAATCACTGGAAACTGACAGGGGGCCCCGGCGCAGTAATCACCCCACCAGGATTTCTGTTCTGACCAGGTGTGCCCCAGATGGGCCCTTAAAATCATATCCTGACTCTTGGGGGCTTTCTGCGACCTTGAAATCCAAATGCACCCAGAGGGGGGGCCACTACAGACAGGACAGAGAGGAAAGGCACATGGCCATGGGCACCAGGAAAATGGGCCGGCCCCAGATCCCAGTGTCCGGTTAGGTGCGAGGCTATGGACAATTGTACAACCTCTGTAAGTCCACCCGGTCACCCATGGGTATGGGGCTATCACCCACTCCAGCTACATCTTGTGAAAAACGAGCCAACGCTCATTTGGAATCTGTCACCTGTGCCTCAGATACAAGAAATGAGCGTTAAGAAGAATGTTTTGATATAATCACACCTAAAATACAAGCACGTGTGTGAGTATAAATACTAAACAAATGAATATATGCAATATTATATAAGCCAACATGCGTTACTGGATTGAAACCAAATCTTGAAGTATTCCTTCATCCCGAGTAACTTTCTGACGGCCCCGAAATCACATTAGTCAACAGCGGTGATCGCCGTGGGCAAGGATCATTTTGGGAATGATAAGAAGGGCAGAATCAGTTAGTACCGGCTCGTTAATGAACTTCAAAGTGGAAACCTAAGCAGCAGTGTGCGGATGGCTCCAGAGAAAAGTCCACGGCTCCGCGCATCTTCTTTCTGTCCTTAATGAATGCTTAACCTCTTTGCACTTGAACTTGGGCATCCTGGCCAATAGTCAATTTTCACTCTCATTCGTGTCTTTTCTTTTCTTTTAATCCTGAAAATCTGTAGCCATGTCATCAGCTCCTTCTTAATTACACCATATTCTTTACATCTGTCCCGCTAAACAACTCTGATTGAAATAGCACCGGCGTGAATTTTTGTAATGTTCCCCCCAAGACATCCCGAAAGTGACTCACGAGAAAACAGACTGAAGTCACAGCTGGAAGCACGTCAAGGATCATTTCCATTTTTACATGATTAATTTGAATTTAATATCTTAAATCAAAACCTGATTAATTTAAATAAAATTTTGATGGTGCCCTGCTTCTAATATACATTGCAGTAATTAGATTCGGCTTAATGTGATTTTTTTTACATAATTAAAAAAAGGGGGAAGTCAAGTGTAGCAATGCAATGTTGATACAAATCTGTCTAAATATGTATAGGGGACCCTGGTTGTGGACATTACTCAGGTGAGAGAGGATGGTCAATGAGAGGGATGTAAGGGAGCTGAAAATAGAGACGACGGTACCATCCTCATCCCTTATTTCTAGCAAAAACAACTCATTCTAAAATTAAAAGTGATGAATGAATTGTTTTTCTAATAAATAAAAATCTCAGTGGGCCATGGCACCAAGAAGGAGAGCATGCATAACGTGCAATCACACAAATGTATGCGTTCATCTCCGTTCTTTAGACACCGGGTGGACCTCTCCTGTGTCCCCTCCTGTGACACTGCAAACCAGGGCGCACAGCCCGGGCAGCGTCCAGCCCCCCATCTTTGGAAACATGGCCTGGGGACCACGCTCTGAGGACCCTGCTCTGTAGACCCTGCCCCTCTTGGGGAGAGGAAAAGAGTCTCTGGCTTGTTACAAGCTTTTCCTTAAATCCAGACTTCTCCTTACCCCCGTGCCAGCTGGCCCAGATGCACGTGGGATGAGGGCCCCTAGAAACAGGTAAATGTCTGCGTCTAGGTGTTGTGACAGAATGACCGCGTCCCAGAGAGATCTAGTCTAGCTCAGAAGCAAGAGGAGCGCCTGAATTTTTAAAACGCTCCTATGGGGGGTTCTGAACAGTTTTCTGATGTGAACCTCTCTCCTGGTGACCCTGGGCCAGTCATGTTCCTTCCCAGATGCGAGTGTGACCAGCAAGGGAATGTGATTGGAAGTGAAGAGGGCCTTCCAGACACTTCCACAGGCCTTGGGGACCCTGGTGAGCCACAGTAGACTGAGGTGGCTGAGCTCTATCCCCTACCAGGGCTCCTGGGGCAGAGTGGTGGACTATTTCAGGGAAGGGCCCCGCAGTGGCTGAAGTCACGGGCCACTGTTCTCGATGAGCTCCAGGTCTTCCTCCCCAGGGTGTTTACGGACTGGAAACCAGCGAGGGCGAAGGCGCCAGGGCTTCGGGGCCGAGCAGCAGGCAGACCCTTCATTCTACCTGTTATCTATTACATTTAAATTAAGAAACGTTTGGGATGTGCCTGAGAAGAGACGAATAGATCACCCTGCCTCTGCATTACGCGAAATAAAGGCTGCTGGTAGTGATAAAAGTCCTAGTGTTATCCAAACCTGAATCTGAACTTCCCTCTGTGTGGATCGATGATATTTATCAGGTCGCTTCTGTGTGCACAGGACTACAATGTAGAGAGGAGCGAAAGCCCTGCTCCCTGTGACTTGAAGGGAAAATAACGCTCTGTGTTTGTGAAATGCCTCCTACCAAAAAGATTTAGTGCCCCTGCCGTTTCCCCTCCCTGCCACCTTCCTGTCCCTCCCGTTCTTTGCTTCTTCCCACCAGGCCACACCAGAAGGAGCCATGTTGACGTTCCCTCCTGGCTCCGTGTTCTCCGCACGGCCTCTGGGAGAGGATTCCTCTGGCCTGTGCGTGTGTCTGAGGGCGAGGGACAGAGATCAGAGGGGGACGAGGTAGGCAGAGACTCGTGAAATACGCTGCTGCCGATTTCCAAGTGGCCAACGGTCACACTTAGTTTCATGCCATTCACTGAACTGTCCCTTGGGGGGTCTGATTTTCAGACTCTCGCTGGGCATTTGAGCAAAGGTCATGATTCGGACAGTCATCTGGAACACAGCTAGGCCTCCTGTCGTGGAAGGGAGGGACACCTCGGTCCCAGACTGTGCCTGCACAACCTAGTGTATGAAAAGGGAAGTCCACTTAGTCTCCCAGTTTGATCCGGACTGGAGTGGACACACTTGAAAGTCTCTGCCCGCCTGGCCCGTGGCTGCGCTGTGGATTCAGCGCCCTGCAGTCACTGCAGCTGTCTCCACCGTGACTGATGATGACGGTGATGGTCATGGCTGCTTCCGGGGCCTGAACGCCTGCATGCGCAGCACACGGGGCTCTCCGACTCCATGTGTTACCCCTATGATGCCTCCGATAGCACACGGTATTTTAACCATTTTACAGACTTGAAAACTGAGGCCCAGAGAAACCAAGGGACTTGGTTGGATGGATGCCAGCACCAGCTGGAACCAGGATTCAAATGAGCCTCGTCCACTGTTCCTGTGCATGGGACCACGACCTCCCACCCCCACCAATAACCACACACAGGTAATTACCAGCCCCTTTGAGGGGGCTGAGAGGCACAGGCGCCCCCGCCAGCCCGGGGCTCACGTCGGAAAGGCTTTGTACTGATGTGCCTGACGAACCAAACAATCTTCCGATGCTTCCTATGACAGAAGGGAAAGAACGCAAATAAGAATTTCAAGGAAGTCGCTGATTTATTATTCATCACAAAGGGCTTAACATGATGGCTTTCTAATCTGACAGCCAGGACTTCTGATGACAATCAACAATTTAATTTCTTTCCAAATTTAGAACTTTCCCTCTTTCGCATCAGGCACTAAAGCCAGCTAAAAATAACTGAGCAGTGAATGTTAGAGGGGAGAATTTGACCTATTACAGCTTTTTTTTTAATGTCAAAGTTAAAGTCAAAACAAAATTAGTCAGGAGAGGTAATCTACAAGGAATCACCCAGCACGCGGCTACTGAGGACGGGGCTGGTGGATACCTCTGCTGGCCACTGAAGGGATGTCCTTCCCCAGAGCCCGTTAGACTCCAGGACCCAGGAAAGCAAGTCCGTGGGCCCTCCAGGCTCTGCAGAGTGAACCGAAACTCTCCAGCTCTGCTCTGACTTCCTGGTTTATTATGAGGCAGCCGAGGTTGTATAGCCTGGGATTTAAACAGTTAATTGAAAAGAAACCATGGTGAGCAGTTTCTGGCTATGATATTACTGGAACAATCTTATCTGAGTTTACAGAGTTATTTCTAATTTGTAAATGCTGCATGAATTTCTACTAGATAAAGCACTTTAAAAAAAAATCCCAGACCTTAGTAAAGGGACCTTGCTGTTCCAGAGCCTTCCACGCCTTACCCTCCGCCTCTTCACCTCCTCTGTCCTCCCCTCCTCCTCTTTCCTGTCTCTGATAGGAAGTCATTTCACGACCCAAAGCCTCCACCTCAGACAAACAAACTTAGTCGCAGAGTGGTGGGATGAAGTGGAGACTCGCCCCGCATTGGACAGAGGAGAGAACGGAGGGTCAGAGAGGGCCAGGGAGTCTTTAGGGCCTCAGGATGAGTGACAGCATTGGGACCGGGGTTCAGGCTTTGCCGCCCCCAAGCCCCGTGTCCTTTGGGTGTCTTGAAGGTACCAGAAGGGCGACCTCCCTATGGAATCCAATATGAGGTGGTGACACGAGCTGAAATGGGTGACCTCTGAAACTGTCTGCGCCACACAATCTAATGGCTGTGATAACATGACTGACTATTGCAAGCGGTCCTTGCCCAGGAAGAAAACGGTTTAAATACCTTCATTAGGTTTTCCAAGAAACAGTTCTTATACTCTTGACTACACAGACAACACCACGCAGTGATTTGCTCTCCACAACTCTTCAAAATCCTCACCAGGCTGTGTCCACTGATCCTAAACCATCCCACTGGACCCTTTCTTTTGCCAGTTCTCATGAAGGTACTGCATTGCAAGGCCCGCTTTAGTCAGACTCCAAACTCCCATAAATATCTTGGCGTAGCCCCTCTTCCCTGCACCATGTGCAAGTCACAATGTCAAGGGCGTGCTCTTGGCAAGAAAGGACTCCACATTGTCTGGTTAGGGGGTCGTTTGCAGAGCCAGCGCCCGGCACGCGCTGGGCAGGGAAAGGTGCATGCGTGCAGGTGTGGTGATGGTCTGGATGACGAGCTGGGGCAGGTCACACCCTGACACAGCAAGGAAAGCGTCTGGGAAGAAAGTCGAGAGGGAGCGTACTCGTGCCGAGTCTCGACCAAGAGGAGGCAGGGAGCCTCCATGGAAGGAGGTGGCCGCTCCTCCCTCCTGGTGCCCAGGCGAGTGGGTGCCAGGAATCAGTAGACACCGTGAGTCCCACGCAGTGGGGGATCGGGTGAGGAGCGGAAGGGCGGGAGCGGAACAGCGGGCACAGAGACGAGGCGGGCAGGTTCGTTCAGGGACTGGTCAGACTCTGAGGCACTGTGACTTGGTCTTGACAAGGGGCATCCAGGCTGAGAGACCGGAAGAGGCCCTCCAGGGAGGTGGACGCAAGTGTGGCCGGGGCCCCAGTCACCCTGCCTCCAGATTCAAGTGACCACGGCACAAACTGAGCACCGAGTTCTGACTGTGTGACTTTGGGCAAGTGCCTTGACCTCACCCGTGCCCATGTGTCCTCTGTGAAATGGGGAAAATAAAAATAGGACCCACTCAAGCAAGTCCAGTGCCTCACTCCTGCCAAACGGCCGAGAAAGCCTGGATGTTAGTAGCCGCTCTGCCCTTTCGTGTCCTCTGTCCAGTGGGGCTCGGGGGCAAACCTCCACTGTGCAAAAAATACGTTATTTGCAAAATTTCTATGCGATCTTAACAAGCGTCTGATTAGAAAGTAAAATCCATGGCCACTGCCTTTAGAGAAGCTCAAGTGTGGATTTGGGGGAGAACAGGTAAAATCGGCCCTGTCCCTCCCCTTTCTGAAGCTGCTGGTCTGTGAGGTGAGTGGCAGGATGCAGTGACTTCCCGAGGGGCGGAAGGACCCACTACCATCCTCCCAGCCCTCACCTCTGCAGCCTCACCCACCTCACCCTGCAGGAACACCACCTTTGCCAACTCATCTCTTGCCTGAGACACAAGGAATATCTCCAGCTTTGTTTCTGTATTATAATAGATGTAAATTAATGTTTTCCCTTTGTTTGCCACGGTAATCATAGAGGCAAGTATATATTCCTAACAGCTATCTTATTTTCAATTTGCAAAGCATACTGTGCTTAGTCCCACGAGGCGGCCCGTGGCTCGAGATAGGAATTTTAAAAGGTAATTAGCCCAGGACAGGAGGTGCTTGGCGCAACCAGGAGCAGACATGGAAGCCTGGTCCAAGGGGTCCTCTGGGGGACCCCGGGAGATCACGGCTACCCCCCTCACTGTTTATTTGTTTTTTTTTTCCCATCGCCACTGCCTTTGTGCAAACCAGCTGATTTCTTCGTGGAAATTTAAATCATGTCTGTACTAGAAGCTGGAATTCTTTTTGGGGTTGTTATTTGAGAATTCTCACCCCTACCCCTGGCCAATATGTCTTTTGACGATGTTCTTGGCAGGTGACAATTTATTTTCTTTTCCTGCTTTTTTAAAACTCAAACTGAAAGAAAGTACCAGGCCTGGGTTGGTTATTTGTAGTGCTTAATGCTGATGGTAGATTAGGTGACCGTCTATTAGAAAGGGCTTCAGGAGGTCCCAGGTCACAGAGATGGATGTTGTGTCCAGCCCTGGCCATGGGTGGCTCCTATATAGACTCGGCCCCAAGCAGGAAATCGGTTATGAAAAGGAGCAGGCGGCCAGACAGGCTGAGGAACCAGGCAAGCTCCCCCGCGCCCCTGGGGCTTCAGCCAAGGGTGCATCCCAGCCAGGCAGGGCTTCGTCCTTACTTACCTACCCTGCTCGACGTGCAGAAGTATGTGTGTGCCTGGCACTGATGAGGGGTCCTGGGGGACACAGGGAGTAGGCACAGTCTGCACTTCCAGACTTGGAGAAGGCAGGTGGATGAGAGGTACCACAGAGGCCCTGCCAATACCCCAGGCTATGGGCAAAGGAGGCAGAGGAGAGTCCATCTCTCTGAGTGAGTCTGGGAGACCTGCCTGGAGGAGGAGCCACTGGGGCTGGTTTGGAGTAGGTAACTTACACTTTAATGTGATCAGATAACTTTTCTTAACTTTTTTTTGTTATGATTCTTCCAAGCAAATGAAACTGGCATATGCCAATAGCTCATGTATGCGGAATTTCAACTCTACACCTGGCACATGAAAATAAATATCACCGTGTTTCTATCTGTCACCTCACTCAGTCCCCAGGAGTGGTTGTTATTCATGACACTGAGTCACAGAAAGGGTCAGAGGCATATCCAAGGATTCTCAGGGAGAAGGGCAAGGTCAGCATTTGAACCTTGGCCACTCTGCTCTGCTAGACAGCGGTGGGCGGCGGGGGGGGGGGGGGGGGGGGGGNGGGGGGGGCGGGCAGGTTCCTGCGGCCTCTCTGCCCTCGACCCTCACAGGCGGTACAGGGGAGTGTGAATGGCATCCTAGGACATCCAGTGCTGAGACCAAAATGGATCGCTTACAGCAGCTCACAGTCAACCTCAGTTTGCCTCGACAACGCCACCGAGCTGAGCGCAAGAGTAAAGTTCGCTTTAATTCAAATCAGACTGGTAGAAAAAAAAATTCTAATGCAGTGGAAGGTATTGCTTCCCCTTTAACTTACAAGCTAGGGGACTTCCCTTCTACCCAGGGAAATGTCATTTCATCTTTAATTCTTAGAGTTCATGAAACCGTGTGTTGCTGGAAGAGAGTGTGTCTCCCTGCGAGTGTGTGTGCTTGTGTGCACACAAACCTCACCAGCAGCACGAGGTCCATCAAACTTTAAGGATTAAAGAGACGCTCTGTGTACGAGAGAGGGAAACGGGCTGGTTTCAGACCAGCTTCGGAAATGTTTGCGTTGGTTTTGGAATCCGTTCTAACTCGTCCCTGGCATTTGACACATTGTCACGTGCTTACAGGCTTCCTCCTGGGCATTTCTGAATTTTCACGTGATGTGGGTGCACAAGGTGCTTTGTTATCGACAGGGATGTGAAATATTTGACAAAACCTTGCACTGAAGGAAGAGAAAAGGCAGCTCTGTAGTGTGCGGAGCGCGTCTCCCCTCCAGCTGGGCCAGGGCGCTGGCAGCCTAGGTGGACACGTCTCCTCGAACAAAAGGTGAAGGGCTGCAGCCAGGACCCTTTCCTCTGCAAACTAGAGCAATGCATCGGAAGTCTTCTTCAGAACCACGCTCTCTTGTAGCTAAAAGTTATTTATTGTCTTTCAGGGGAAAAAACATTTAGACCCAATGAGAGGGTATGGAAAACCAGGCCGTACAAGGAACAGCCAGGCTCCAATCGACGGAACCCCATCCTGAAGTGACAGAAACTATGCTTCCATTCATGGAGTTTTATGGTCACCAACAAGGTCACCCCATGAGACACGATGGTGGCTTCGTTGATGACAGCCTGGTCCCTGAGAGCTTGTTTATCCAAAGTTCATTCCTTGTGCTAGGTGTTAATTTTTCAAACCGTGTTGCTCCCGTGTGTGTGTGTGTGTGTGTGTGTGTGTGTGTGTCATGGTGTTTAAAGAGAAGAGCCCACAGTTGAGCTAGACCAGCTCTTTGACACAAACCTGTTTGTGTGACATGCGTGTGAAAGGGAGGAACAGGCTCTGTGAAATAATTTCCAACAATTTCTCCTTGAAAACGACTGCACAACCCAATCTGTTTGCTGATGTCTAATGGACCCTCATCACACCTGCTTGCAGCCTCTCTGCCTGGCCCAGGGGGCATGGCTCCCCAGAAAAAAATGTATTCTAAACACTTGAAAAATGTCCGCCCTTGCAGTGAACACTGCGTTCTGTGGCCAGGGGCATGGCTCCCGCCTGCCTCAGGGAAGGATGCTGTGTGGCACCTGGGAGATTTCTTTTAGGATCCTGTCCTGCAAACTCGCAACACGTGAGCACGCCCTGCAAGTCTGGGACTTTGCACACCCATCTCATAGGAAGGTGAGTGAGGGCTGAAGCCACGTGTGGTCGCAAAACCAGGCTAGGGCCCTGCTGCCCTTCTCCCCTCCCCCACTGTTGATGGATTTCCACACAATGCTGATGAAAATAGCAAAGACCTAAAGCCTTCGCTGGGGAACCCTCCTTACCAAGTCCCAGATCCCCAGTATCTGGTAGGTGAGGATCCCAGCACTGGTGGTGGACCCACCCGCCCACGAGTCCACTGTGATGGAAATGGCGCCTGCATCCTGGGTGTGTGAGAGGATTAAATGAGTTACTTTGTCAGAAGTGCTCTCGGAAGAGATCGGAGCACAGCAGAAACGGGCAATAACACTGCTATTGTTATTATTTGAAAGGATTCGATGATCTGTTCTTTGTCACTCTGCATTAGAATACGCCCTGACTGTATCATCCTTCTTACCATAAAAAGTGTTCTCTTCCTTCAAAAATATCTTTTTTTAACGTGCCTTGAAGTTGAATCATAGCAAACCAAAGCAGCTGTTTCTCACAGCCACACAAACACAGGTAACAGATTAACTCCTCCGACCCCTTTTCTTCCGGAAGGAAACTGGCTGCTCGAATCCAGCCCCTGGTTTATTATTTTCACCTACACAGTCGATGAACAGGGGCAAATAAAGGAGTCAATCAAAGCCAAACTTTTCTACTGTTGGGTCCTCAACCTTTTGCTTGGGTTTCCCCAGCAATTTAAAAAAAAATTAAAAACTTACTGCATATTTTAAAGGTCTTCTTAGTATGAAACCAGTGTCACACAAGCACAATATTCCTCTTTCTCCAGTAGGATGTTGGCAAGTCCAACACCCTGGCCTAGAAGTTCTTTGTCACGGCCTCCAAGCAGCGTGAGAGCAGGGAGTTGGTCTTCGTCAGTGTGCCCCAACGCCTGGGAGAGGGAAGTTTCAGCTGCTGATAAAAGTAACCTCAAGACTGGGAGACAGAAGGGGTCATTTAAAAGGTAAAACCATTTGAAGAGCCAGACCCAGTCTCCAGATCTGTTTCAATTTTTCGGGGTGTTTCCCAAGGGCCCACTCCACTGGGGGCCCCTCTTGGCGATTTTCATGGATCCTGAGGGTTCACTGCGGTGGACTTTTTCAGGAGACTGAATTTTCCCATCGCAAGCATTGCCCTTCTTTCTGATATTACCTCCTTCGGACTTAACACTGGCGGGTTCCTACAGCCTTGATATTCCACTGTCATCGATCTGAACCCTCCTTACACTGTTGTCCATCGATGTTAATTCTTCACCTTGAGTGGTAGGGATAGAGGACCATGTACTTCTTGTTCTCATTGTCGTTCTGGTGCTTCATCAAGGACTTAATATTGACTGGCGGATAGGACAGAGACAGGGAGAGAGGAAAGGAAGGAGGGAGGGAAGATGGGAGGGTAGAGGAAATGTTAAACTTATGTTCAGAGCAAACCTTTGAGCAATTTCTCTGGGGACGAGTAAGGCAGATTGCCATGTGAGACTAGAACGAGAAACACAGACAGTGTTTGAAGATGTGGGTTGGAGTCTAAGCTCTGAAAATTCTCCGCGGACTCTTACTAGAGGGCTGCAACACCAACCCCTGTGCCCAGTGCTGGAGAGCCAACATGAGTTACTACTCTTGACCTTGAGGAACCCGGTTGTTTAGAGGCGGCTTCCATAACACTTTCCCATTGCCCGTATCACCAAGGGCTGCCTGCATAAGTGTGAGGGCACTGATGTGTGTGAACACTGAGAGATATTGGATGAAGGCTTTGAACAAGACTCTTAAAGTCAAAAGCCAAAACGAGCGTGGGAAAACACATGCTAAAGGCCACATCTTATCATCGTTAAGAGGAAATTACCAAGTAGAGTATATGATTGTCTTTTTTTAACATCATATATTGCAGGTTCTTGGGCCTACTTGTTCACCTGATCCAGAGCTCCTCTCTCAAAATACAAGAGAAAAGCTTCCCTAGTCTTGCCTCAATGTCTCCAGGTGGTTGCTGCCTTCTGGGGCAGGCTTTCTGTGCATTAGACAGCTCTAGAGGCCAAGTCCTTTCTGGGGGTGAACTTGCAATGGCCTTCTCATCATTTTCCTGCTGCTGTCTGTGACAGAGGGAACTTTAAGGTCTTTACATCTTTGAGAGAAGGCTGGAGAGTGGGGTCTTTCTGGTGGAGCAGTTACAAATCACGTTTCCCACTGACCTTGACTGGGGAGATGGGCCTTAGCAAACTGAGGGTTAGTGACATGTTCAGGGCTTGGGCTCTGGATGAGAAGAAGTAGGGAGAAGACACCATTTCTGACTTTAATTTTATGGGTCCTGTAGATTATGAGCCTGTAATGTCTGGGAGTCTGGATACTGTTTGAAATCGATGCTCACATCTGGAGTATAGTTCAAGGAGGCACTGCCCAGCCTATAGAGGTTGGGGTGGCGGGTGGGGAGTCAGGAAAGTCTGCGGTCACATCCTGCTTTCAACAATTAGCACCTGTGCCCCTTGTCAATGTAGCCTCGCCACCAAAAAAAAAGAGTGGTAACCTTCTCAGATCATTAAAACAACAAAAATTAAACAGGGTGAGGCAGATTGCCACAGAAGAAGCTGGTATTTGAGAGTGTTAGCTACTTGAGGGTATTAGCTCACTTCCCTCCCTTTCCCGACTGGACTGTAGGTATATGAGTCTACTGGCCTCCCAGCACGCACAGCACATGTGCAAAGCTCCTGCGCCTCCAGACAACAGGCCTCACAGTGGAACAGCCCTTCACAGTTTGCACAGCAGTCTCCTGCAGATTACACGGTCACACTACAGCCGTGGATCTGACTTGATGGGGGGAGGTAGGCGTAGACGCTGGCATTGCCTCTCACTTTTCTAAATGAGGGAAGTGCGTCCTGGGGGAATTAGACATTTTCCCAGGCTACACTGTGGGCAGATGCTACGTAGAACTTCAGCATCCTTGCTTTGTACCAGGACAATGCCTTTTCTGCAGCTGGACCAGCTGGCCACTCTCCCCTCGCCCTTGGTGAACAGCGCCTTGTGCCTTCTGCCATTGCCACGGGGGGCTGTGCCTTCTCTGAATCTTAGCTGCCCTCAGGGCCCCGACACGGTTGTCCGACTTTGTCCTGAACACACTCGGGGGTGTGAGCTCAGCCTCCTCATCTGAGGACTCAATGGGGCTGTGGTGAGGGTTCAGCCTAACTCTCAGGATGCTTCTTTTGTTACTAAGGGTCACTCTGTAGACCAGGTGGGCCTGTTCTTTGCATCTTCTCCTTGTCATATATCTCAGGGACTCAGTACAGCTCAGGGCTGCTACTGGCCACGAGCATGTTGGGTGTTTCTCACCACAGACCCAGTCTGTGTAGCTTCTTGTAGAGGAGGAGCCTATGGGCCCTGCTTTAAGTGCTCATCTTAGGAGCCTCACAGACCAAGGCACTGTGTAGACAAATACACAGAGGGCAGGGCAAACTTCTGTCCAGGCTCCATGGCCTCTGTCTCTCTCAGGTGAGTCTCTGGTGCCCTTCAGCCATTGTGCCTGTCTTCTTTGATACCTGAGCACGCAACTCACTAATTCATCTGTTTCTCCCAGGTAGGACTGAGTTTTCCAATGGGGCAGAACTCCAGAGACCCTGTGGCCTTGGAGGGATTAGTTGCCTTGTTCCGAACCCTCAGCCTCGGAGGTTCAGCATGCGGGTTCAGTAGACCTTTTCACCAGAAGGCTGTCCTCAGCCACACCCTGGCACCCTGGGTCTGTTGAACCGTTTCCTGTGACCTCTCACCCCTGTACTTCCTGGCCAGATCCAGGTCTTAATATCTCACCACATATATACTGAGAGGCCATGGTTTGGGGATGGAGAGAAATGAGACATGAGCTCTGCCATGCAGGGATTTGGACTGGCATGTACTGGGAAGCTTGACACCTGTTTGGGTCAGTAGGCACAGGGACAGTCCCCACCTCTCCTGGGTGACAGGCACTGTGCACCTATGAGGAACCAGACTTTGACAATTTTAGGGAGTAATTTGGGGAAACAAAAAACCCTCCAAGTATATATGCTCTTTTTAAGAGTGTGGTAACAAAAAGTGCCACGCATTAAAGGAAGAAGACGAAATGAAAACAAGCAGCAAAAGACAACATCCGCTCTCATTTCGGTTTCCTGAAAGCGGAATGTGGTTGGCAGATGGTTCTCTTTTGTTTCACCAGAGAAGCTCTGGGAGGTGGCTCCGCATAGCCCTGTCTGCAGTGCAGGGTGGAGATGGGCGCGTCCACGTGGGCTCGCCACCCTCCAGGTGAGCTGGGGGTGGCTTCTCTCGGTCGGTCATCCCTACTGAGTCCCACAGACACTGCCTCAGACTGATAGCACTCTATCCGGGCTCCTGCAGTCCCTAAGGTTCCATGAATGGACCCTCGGAGAGTGAGTGAACTACCTTACTTGTTTTGAAAAAGGTTGTGTGTGCATTTTCTAGAGTGGCTTCTATGGTTTTCAAGAGATTGGCAAAAGCTCTGATATCCATTGTCTTGAGGCCTCTTCACTCCACCCTCTGAGCGGGTCACCTGCACCAGTTCCATGCGCTGCTGTATGGAGGTGTTGAATGACTCCAAAACACTTTTATTGTATTGGAGACTTTTTAAAGCTCTTCCACAGGAAAATATGTCACCAGATTCAGTGCCAGGCACAGTCACTGTGAGGCCTGTTTCACAGCCCAGGAAATGACGCTTAGAGCCTTCTCTAGACTGGCTTGAGGGGCAGAGGAAGGGCAGAGAGTCCTTGTCATTTCAGACATTTCCTCGTCTGGTGATCTTTCCACCCATTGCTTCTGTGCTCTCTTTGAGGATTTGGGCAAGAAATTCCTCTGGGAATTCGGTATCACTGAAGACTGGGGGCAGGTGAGTATGGAACAAGAAGGGAAAACAGACCAGGCCACACGTCACCACGATGCTCATTCCAGTTAACGATGCACGTGCTGACCTTCCCACAAGGTCATTATGAAGCAAACATATTCCCTTTACCTCTGCATCTCCAGTGTCAGAATAGTGCCTTCTGGTGCATAGCAAATGCTCACATATTTGAGGTCCATCTGGGTGATTGAAAGTATGAATGAAGAAGTCGGTCTTATGAGGAATAAATCACCTGGTTTCCAGAGACCTATCAGAATCTCACCATGTGTCCCAGATGTCGATTTGCCAACATCTGGGGGTGCTCACACATAACCATGGGCTGGTGGCAAAGTCTGCCAGACGGCTTTGGGTGCCCTAACGGGAAAGCTCTTCAATAGAGACCTTTCTGTTTCCTATCTTCTTATATCTCCGCACCACCCCACCTAGATGCCGCTCCTGAGTCCAGTGAGTTGTGTTCTTCATCAGCTCAGCTGTTCTTACATCAGTCACACACCTCAAAATGCAAGAGACAAAGGGGTCTTTTTCTGTAAATAGAAACTACAAGCCAACAACTGAAGGGAGAAACGAGCTGTGAAGGCCAACCCAGAAGAGCTCCTGAGAGTGAGAGGGGGAGGAGGCAGGGAAGACGACTCAGGTTCTGCCATCAGCCCCGACTCCCGAGGAAACTGGAGTCAGATAAACAGCCCATGAGTGTGTCAAGGAGTGTGGAGTTGAGCCCTCTCCGACCGACACTTGAATCGAGCAGGAATCCCAGCCGGGCTGTACTTTCTCACACAGATGGAAGGGTCAGTTTCATACGTTGAAGATGTGCTTGTGAATAAAAGGGAATCATTCATTTTCGTGATTCGTTTTTGTATTAGTCATAGAATGTATTTCTAAAAATTGAACCCCAGTTGAGAATCTCTTATGTTTTAAATGTAAGTAATCTTCCTCCACAATGAACCATCATGAACCCCTTTCCCCCAGGACCAGTGGGTCATCAAGACGGGGGCACCTATGTTAACTTTGGGGCAAGAAACTTTGGGAGGGGCACGCCGTTCTACATCTTCAATGTGGAAAGCCATCTAAAAGACCTGGTTATGCAAAAGTGAATTTTGTTGAGGAGATTTAGTCTTAAAAAATAGGCCACTTTTTCAAAGGTTGTAGACCTTCCCTCCATTATATCAGAGGTGTGGGCACCTGAGGGCAGCATGTCAACATATGTGTATATGAAGACCCTTGTACCCTAGCTGTTGCATTGGCTCCCAAGAATAACACAATGAGTGAGCAAATCACATTTGCTCCCATTGTCCAGAAGGGAAAATGAAGCTCTGCTATTGCCCAAGACTCTCTCCAAAGCACCTAGGTAAGCTCAATGATTTGTTTTCCTAAGTTGATTGTTTAAAACAATCCTTGATGACCACCTAGTCTTCCTTCTACAGACCCTAATCAAAAATGGGAAAGATAATAATGTTTGTTGGATGTTTATCCTCAGCTTGTGTCACTCACAGCCCCTTGGAGTGAACTGCTGAGAAGGCAAGCAACTCAAGGTGGAAGATGAACCTGTGCCCCTTGGTGGGAGCTGTGGCTTCATAGACTGTGGAGCAGGTAACATGCCAATGCTCTGGCAAGATGACGGGCCATTGTGTAGACTTTGTCACCTTGAGTCACGCTTGCATTCACCACCCTTCCTTCACTCATTAACAGTCACTGAGCACCTACTAAGTGTCCTCTGCCTTTTAGGTATTTAGAACGCATTTTTGAGCAAAATAGATACAGGCACCTGCCCTGAGGGGTTACCTTGTAGGGGAGGGAAGATGTTAAACAATAATACCACAAAATGGTATGTTATAAAGGTTCAACATGGTAAGAACTAATAAAAACAGAAAAAGTTGTGTTGGCCAAGGGAATTTACAGTGTATATGTGGATGGGTGTCCATGAGGTGAGCCAAGGAAGATTTAGAAAAGCAATCAGATGGTCATCGATGCAAGTGTCGGGCGTGGGCTGTGATTGTGGGACTCCTTGTTCCTCAGTCTTGGCTCTAGCACTTTTTTGTAATCTCCTCCTGGGTGAGTTGTTTACTTGTCCTCTTCCTCGTCAATGAAATGGAGGTGACAGGGTGGCAGGGAGGGTCAACTGAGAAGTGTGCCTGGCACCCACTAGGTGCTCATTAAATGTTACCTCCTTATTATTAACACCCCCATGTTGCAGTTGAGGAGACTCAGACCCAGAGAAGAGGCACAAGTTCCCCGAAGAGCAACTGTGACAGGACCTGAGCTGGAGGTGCAGGCATAAAGGACAGCACGCTGAATCACAAACTACAATGGGAACATGCAGAAGTGGTTTTTGTCTTTGGGGTACTGTTTGGAGGACCCTCTTCAGCTGGCCTCACCCCTACTCCAAGGCAGAGGCATGCCCAGGGGTATGCTCTTAGGCACCCCGTGGAGCCCCAGGAAATAATGCCTGATCAGTGGGCCCGGTCAGCTGCAGCTCTTGCGCGAGGCGAAGCAAGCCTCTGAGCTGCTCACGCCCTGGCTTGCTGAGAAGAGAGGACAGCTGCTCCCTGATGAGCATGCACATGACCTCATACATAATTGAAGACACATTAAGTCACCCACAGCGTTCTCTGCCTTAGACCACATGATCCCAGAGCACCGATGTCCCAGAGGCCCCCGTTTTGACCCTTTCATCCCGCCCGTCACTCTTAGACCCTTCTCCTTCTTTCTTAGAAGGGACATACACCCCACAAAGGACCGTCTGGGGGAAGAAGGGCAGAAAGAAAGAGGGAGAAGACATGGCCCCCTTCAGGACTCCCCCTGTGTCTTCACTTGCGAGTGCAGTACAGTGCAGGCCAGGGATTTTTCCTCTGCAGACCTCTGATGAGCATCACGCAGCCTTCCGTGCCCCTCTGCCATTACGACTGCCTGAGTGGCAGGGGCCCTACACACGTGGTAACAATGGTGAGCGTTGCACTCACCTCTCTGCTTCACTCACTCACCCACTTCACTGATTATCCCCTATGCCCTGGGCTCCGTTATAGGCTGGGAAGAAACAGAACAGCGTAGAGCAGGAGAGTGGCAAGCACAGGGTGTCATAGGAGATCAGGGTGTCCCAGAACCACAGAAAGGGACAATCAGCTTTGCCCAGGGGAGCTGGGTCATCTGATAAGGAAATGTAGAGGGAGCAAAGCGTACGCTGACAATGTATGAGAAAGAATTAACCAAGCTGAGGAAATGGGGAGACAGAGAAGCGTGTGTGAAGGTGGAGTGATGAGCAGAACTGTGGCTCATATATGAGAGCTGGGCAGAGTGTGGGAGAGAGAGGGGCAGGTGGGGGCCAGAGGCAAACTCTAGATATGGAGGGGCCCTGGAGACACAGTAAGCAGGCTGGCTTCTATTCTGAAGCCCAAAGGGAATCAAAGAAGGGTTTGAAGGGGGAGAGAGAGAAGACAGGTTTTGTATTATGCCGAGATGACTCGGGCTACATGTAGATAATGGAGCAAGGGGGGAATAAGAACAGAGAAAAAGTCAGATGAAATACCTTTGCACAGCTCAGAAAGAATGTGCTGGCAACCGGAACCAAAGCAATGACAGTCTGGATGGACTAAAAGGGTTTGATGTCAGGGAAATGTGTGGCAGTCTCTGTAGGAGTTCACTTTGTATCCGTCAGCTTAGGTTAATGCAGAGTAACAAATAATCCTAAAAGCAGTGTTCATGGCAAGGAAGGTTTATTTGTAGTTAAAATTTATGTTTGACACAGGGGTCACAGGGATTTGTGGATCTGCGACACACCCTTCTCATCTGGGGCACACGGGCCTTGTAGAGGAGGAGGAGAAGGAGAGCAGAGTCCAACACAGACTCCACACCCTTTCATTCGGGATCAGCAGGCATCACTCCCACTCACATTTTGGGAGGCCAAGCAAACCATGTGACCAGGGCTGACCTCACTCTGGTAGGAAGGGTTCTATTTCCACAAGGCCCATTCTGTGAGAGGAGACAGGAAATGACTTCACACTGATACAATTTATCACCATCTGTGCCGTGCTCACAAGCATTCACCGTCTTCCCTTATACTTGCAAAACGTACTCCAGCCTTCTCAAAGAGAAGTGATCCAAAGTCTCAGCCAATCTCTGGGTTGAAGTCAAAATCCAGGACCTCACATATGTTAATATATCAAGTCTGAAGTTACTCTTCCTGGATTCAAGTACAAGCTCATTGTAAACCAAACACCACACCCCATACAACATGTTAAGAGAGAGGGGAAGCACAGAAAGTGAAATGCAGAAGCACCCATGGCATCAGGCCTTACCAATTCTGAAAACCTACTGGAAAGATATGGTAAGAATTCCCTCAAGGAGAGGGGTAGCCTTCCCTGAGCTCAGGTTCTTCTGCCTGGGAGGAGCACCCCCCCCATCCCAGTCCATTGTTCTCCAATCTTGGAGAACAAAGGCCTGGATGAAGGCAGAGGCGGTGTCAGAGGGGTGTGATGAAGACTTTAATTTCAGTAGCATTTTGATTCAGAATACTCATTTAGATTGTCTACCCAAGTGGTGCATGTGTGTGTTTTAGAAGTGTATTTAAAATAGCAAGTTCCAATTTCTCATGAAGTCAAAGATCACACTCCAACTCTGAGGCCCCTCTCTTTCATAGGACATTGCATATTTAAGCCTCCAGCCCTGCTTGGGGGAATCAGCATCACTGGGGATCCCACCAGGGACCACAGATGGCTGCTGATAGAGACAGGGCACCAGGAATGTGAGCCCAGTCTAGGCCAAGAAGATTCAAGATGACGCTCCCAGACTTGGGGCCAGACCGCTCCTCTTCTGAGCTCCCATCTTCCTCTTCTCTGCAGTAAGGCCAGCAGCCAGCTCACCTCTCTCAGGTAACATCGGCCACGACCAGACCTCTCCACCAAAGAGGGTCAATGTTCTCACAGTCGGCCTCGTCCGCTGTGGGTGCATGTGAGTAGCAGTGACGCAACAGTCATTCAGGGACTTGGGAGGGGCTGGATGGGATGGCAGTCACAGCTTCAAACAGGAGAAAGTGCTCACTGATCCGCCCCTTTTCAAATGTATAGTTGGGGTCTCTCAGGCCTAATTCTGCCCCTATTTAAAGTTTTAACTTGTTAGCTTCACCTCCTGTTATCAAAGAGAGGGGCAACTTTTATGATTTTATCCAGGCAGACATGGGGGTGGACAACAAAACTTCTACTTGCTCCACCGGACATCACAGCCTCCTGGCATTTAGGCCGGGCCATGCGGCTCCACCTGGATGTGGGTACGACTGACATTTGGCACTTCTGGGAAAAAGCATTTCGAGGACTCCATGGGCACCCCCCAGGAACCTGTCTGCCTCCCATCAAAAAGGAGCTGGGCCAGGTTCAGACACAGAAGCTGCGAGGGGGTGGGGTGTCTCTAAGTTGAGATCCCCGGGTGAAACCCATGCTGAGCTGCCCCAGACACGGACGCTGTCGTGACAGGCTGCCATCGCAGTCTGGGAGTGCTCGTTACTGCAGCCTCTCCGGGACTCGCCTGGCTGACACACCGAGAAGAGAGAGTTCTTTTTTGGCCCCTGAAGGAGAGTATGACTGATGTTCCTTCAAAGCCACATTTTCAGGGCATTTTGGGCTAAACGTTTTCTATGACGTGAGGAGGGTACCAGGCCCCGGGAAGGGCAGCAATCAGCCAACATCACACAGCACTTGGAGGGAAGACCGGGGAGGGTCCAACCCAAACTCTGGCTTGTGACCCACACTGCAATTAAAACGAGTGCAGTTGTCACTGCTGAAGAGCCTGCCATGTGCTTGTATCACATTCAATATCCGAAATTACACAAATGGTTTCAACATCAGCTACTCTGTCCCAATTAAAATTAAACTATTTGTACTGCATGCATATTTATACAGTCATCCCCTCTGACTAGATGTAGTCATGTGCACAGGCATTGGAGTGCTATCACATATTGTCTGAACAAAACAGACTCGGGAGGGGAGGGCTGGCTCTGGGAGCTGGGGATAGCGTCTCCATTAGGCAGGCAGTTCATTTAAAGTTTAAAAAATGGATTTTCAACAGCCGATGCATGGTGGATTTAATAACCTGACATTCTCCCTCTCTCTCTCTCTCTCTTCCTCCACAGTCCGCTCAACTTGGACGTGACCTGTTGCGGGGTGATACGGCTGCCGTGGTGTGCACCCTCTGGCACTGTTTGAGAAAGCAACTCCCTAATCCCTGCTTAATTTTATGAACTGTCAAAACGATTCTAAATATCTCCTGTGTTTGCATTTTCACCTCGGGACAGGAGTCCAGAGGTACTGATGGGGCGTACAACAGTGGACTTCAGGCAATTTTCATCTCTTGATGCCTGTAGCATGAGAGGCTGAATTTGTAATAATCACCAGATTATCTGCAAAGATTGCTCTGTTATACCTGCAAAACGGTTCCGCAGGAAAATGCAAACGATACGGGGAAAGTAATTGACGAGAGGCAGGGGATGATTACTCTTCCTAATCCCTGTTGGGAAAGGAGAAAAGAAAAAAAACCTTGGGCGAAGACAAATGTCAGTAATTTCTGTTAATACTGTTTGGAATCTGCAGTGGCAGAAACTGCTTAGGAGTCACGGATGGTGCCTCGCCCTTGCAGGCAGCTTCGTGTGCTGGGGCACCAGGCAGGGGGGTGGCTCTCAACCCAGGTCCGGAAAGGGCGGCCGGACCCTAGATCACCCGAGGTTAGAGGGTATGACCCCTGTGAAGTGCCTGGAACCAGGAAATGCAGCTGTGTCTCTGGTACCTCACCTGGTCCTTGGCAGGGGCCCCGAGCCTATTTGTGTCCCTCTTTTTTTTCCTTTCTTCTCTCAGCAGGGGACGCAGCAGCCCGAGGAGGTGGGGAGAAGGCCCGGGTGCAATCTCAGCTCACTTCCAGATGACTGTGGCTTTGGGCTAGTGGCCCTCGTCCCTCCAGACTTCTGTCTCTGCACCTGACAATTGAAGGTGAAGGGGACCCTGCTGGTGGGGATGACAAATTCTCAAACACCGACACACAACCCGATGGGACTGAGCCCGTTCTCTTTGCCGGAACTGAATCTGGGGCGTTTTATCCACGCTTCTTTTAACCCTCTTTCCTCTGTGCGGTCGGTATCAGGAATGTGGGGCAGCAGACTGCCCTCCGTTCGGCCCTGTCGGTCTCTCACTTCAGGGAAAGGAGAAAAGATTGGCTGTAACTACAGGCAATTAAAGGTTAAGTGCCCAGGAAGATCTCATTTCTCCCCGAAACCAACACCTATGGTTTTACACGTGATTAAGTAGTCACGCAGGCAAAGGACCCCTGTAAAACCACCTCTCACTTCAGAGTTCTAACAGTGGAAGTTCTACATGACAGATCATTCTGGAGCATTGGGGGAGGGTTGCTTAGAAACCCTGCTTCCCTAGTTCACTAGTTAGAGGGACCAGAATAAGAGTGTTCTCCCACCTTGAATCTTGAGGACACTGGGAAGGAAATAGTAAACTCAGTGCTTTTTCAGGATCGATGGATGAGCAACCGTTCGCAATGAGCCTGCTCAGACTTTGGTTTATGTACTTGTAAATGACAATAACTTCCAAGCCTAGCTGTCTCCTGTTTTGCCGTACTTTTCTCCAAAGAAAAAGCCGGTCCATTTCCAGAGCTGGTGAGCAAATGGCCCAGCCATCCCCCCCCCCACCCGAGCCGGCCTGGGGCTCAGGCAGATGGGACGTCTGGACCGCCGCCCCGCCCCCGGGCCTTCTGCCGAACGCCCTTGGTGTGTGAGTCCGAAGCACTCAGGACGTTCTGAACGAGGTTGTTGTTGTCTAGTGTGCTGCCTGTAAAATTTAAACATCTTTTAAATTCAAATATGTGAAATCTTTGGATCCTTTCATCAGATTCTCCTAAGAAGACATTTTGATGTGAAATCTTACCAAGTCTAAGCTAAAATGGACCCGGAACAATCAGAAGTTGAGAGTTTTCTCAGAAAACTGGTTGAATAAAGATTCTCACACCTTTTTTTTTTTTTTTTAGAAAACCTTGAAATTGATAAATTATTAACTAACTCTCCTCCTATGAGGAACTTCGATAAAAGGAAAAAGTTGTATTGCTTGCATATGAAAGCAATGTCAAAACGATGCCTATATATTTTTGAGTTTAAATGCATCTATTTTTAGATAACCTACATGCCATGTTGTTTGTTGTTGTTGTTGTCATTCCTTAAAAATGCTGCCTCCACTCCAAATAAGTCAAGGCCGACACCTGCTTTAAAACATTGTAGTTTCCAAAGTGCTTTTACTACACGCTTCATCACAGAGTCATTTACTATTGTTCTGCCGACCAACACAATACTTTAAGTAACAATAGTATTGAACGTGTAATAACGTTTAATAGCATCGATGCTATTTAGCATTTTATACATATTAAAGTTCCAAATGAAGGGGATCCTGCTATGAAGCAGATACTGTGTAGGTGGCTGATACAATCTTGCTCTCTTCTTCAGAGCAACACCAGAAGGCTGGTTTTACTCAGCACGTAGCAGATTAAGAATATGAAGCTCAGACCGATAAAGCCCTTTCCTGGCCCAGGTCGCAGTGAATAACAGAGGCGGGGCACAAAATCAGGTTCTCAGGTGCTCGTTGGAGTCATTTTTACGGTGACTACATTAGCCAAGTTTAACCAAATATATGTCATCTGCAAATTGCATCACCCTGTCTCACAAGTTTCACCTTTTGCCGAAACTTCCGATTGTTCGAGAGAGTAAATTCCCGCTTTGATATACGAGCACTCCGTTGGTAGAACGACGGCTTCTGCCTGGTTCAAAACCCAGGAAGGGGAGACGCAAAGCAAGGCAATCTGGAAGGCGAGTTGAACATGCGCTCTCATTAGAGAGGGCAAAATCCTTTCTTTTTGAAGGAGTCATTTTGTACGTTATCACATGGGAGACGCGTGTGCAAATTTTTCACTGCAGGGACCCTGGATGAACATATGGGCCCATTAATCATGAAATATTGATTGTGGATTGAAATTAGGAAACAGGTTCCGTGACACATGGGTTTGTTTTGTTGGTACGAAGTATTAAGTAAAATAACACAGAAGCCGTGTTAACATTCATGTCCCACTCTCCTTTTGTTAGCAGGTTAGCGCTCACCCAATTCACATATCCTCGGGTTTATGAATTATTAATCAAAAGAGCTAAAAAGTCAATCCAATCTGGTTAGATACTGCGCTTCTTGTGGCTCCCAAACTTTTAAATAATGAATGTTTTCATCACTTCCCCAGCGGATGTCAAGCAAGGAGGAGGTCTGGGATCGAAATCCCACTGGGTAACAACAGGAGCAGAGTCTTCAAAAAGTAGCAATTTTTTCATAATAGCAACTCCAACCTATTGTCTCACCACTGCCACTCTCCCTCGAAAGACCGTTTCAGGATGGGAAAGGAGACGGGTCTGGGAAGAAGGACATTATGGGACCAAATGCTGCAGAGAAAAGAGACGTGGTGTGAGGGAGTTGAGAGAGACTCTGAATACCTCCACGCACACGCCTTGTACTATAAAAACACATGCTTTTGCTATTCATAAGTTTTCCAAAAAGTTGTACTTCTAATTATTCCTCACGTTGAAGAAATTCTCGGATGAACATCACGTCATGAATGGGAACTTGGAGAAGATACTGTAGAATAACAGGGAGAAATACTTGGTGTACTCAGGTCGGTCAGACTGTCATGAAAACTGGGACTCCGTACCCACAGCGGGGCATTTCATGGGTAATACAGGTAATACCTATTCACACGTAAGTGCTTGTATCAGAGTGGGAATGTGTGGGAAAGTATCAACTCCAGGAGACAATAGGAGAAATGATGTCACTAAGTACCCATGTGGGACCAAGGGTGGATGGGCGAAGAGGTGCTGAAACTCACCCAGTGCCAGCGGCTCAGAACTCTCCAAGGTCTTGGAGAAGTCTGTGGAGCCGTTTTTGCCTCTAGGGGGGAGCAGTTTTGAAGTTGAGGACCAGGGTGGCCGAGGCTTGGTCAGTCACTAAACATCCCTTCTACTCCGGACTAAATGTTCTCATTCACTCGGAAACGTCAGGTCACTCTGACATTCCCTCTCTCAGTAAAGTTTCAAGTCCCTGTCAAGGTTGTAGTTCAGCAGCGTGAGGCGTCCCTGGCTACACACAGGACAGGACTGCACGGAGGTGACTAAGTGGCTGGGCTGGTCTCGGGGAAGAGTCTGTACAAGGAGCAATGGAAACGAAGGCACCTTCATCATTAGCCAGGCTTTGCCCTGAACCCCCTTGAATGCCTGTTTGGTGAAATACGCTCAGACGTGCACAGATTACTAACAAGCCCAAAGGCTGGTTGTTTTTCCCTTACCCCTGAGCCAGGGTTGCCATATAAAATACAAGTCACCGACTTGCATTTGAATTTCAGATGAGCAACATATTTTTAAGTACAAGTGTGCCTCAAATATTGTATGAAGCATGCTAAGAAAAAAAAAACTATTCCTTGCTTTTCTGAAGTTCTCATTTAACTGGGAGTCCTGTATTTTTTACTTGTAACCCCACCCTAAACCCAAACTCACAATTTAAGATATCACTATCTTCTAAAGTTGTTTCAACGGGATGAATACTTCATGAAATAGCTTTATATCAATCCCTCGGATTTGAAAGATATGTTCCCGTTGCATTCTGTCTTCCTCCCACTTTTCCTCTTCTCCGGTTTTACTGAGTGGGTGTGCCTGGGGCTGTGTGACTTGTCCTGTCTGTGCAGGTGTAAAACTGAATCGGACCCACCCGTTCTCCGGAAAAGGCCCCGGTGTCCCGGGAGCGCAGGAGGTGTATACCATTAGTTACAAAGACGCATTTTCAGAGTTCATATCCACCCATGCAGTCCTCCACCCATCCATTCATCCATCCGTCTTTTCATCATCCCTCCATCTATCCCTTCTTCCTTCCATCCATCATCCTCCATCGAAATGTGAACCATGGAACCAACCCTGATCAAGACACAAAGGGGAATCTTGCCACAGCCTTCGGTATGGCTTCAAAACAGATATCCCATTTTACGGATAATTACTCTGAGTCTAGAGAAGTTTCTCTAGCCCTACAGAGCTGATAGGCAGAAGGTTTGGGGTAAAAATCCCAATTTTTACCCTCAAAATAGACCTTGCTGGATATGTAACAAGAAATAGAGACAGACATGAGCGCCGGCCCCTTCTCTCCTTCTACTTTTTCTGTTTTCTTTCTTTCTCACAGAACCTCTACTCTTCCTGTGCCAGTGCTCACACATCTCTCTGCCCTGACATCTGTGGCCTGGGCCCTGTGATTCCTGTCACCTGCGCGTTGCCGGGGCTGCTCCCGCCCCTCCCCCGCCGTCCGCCCCGGGCCTCTGACCGCAGTGGTGCAGAGCCCGGCCCGCTCTCCCCGTTCTCAGAGGGCACTTCCTCCGGCAGTCTGCTCTGGCAAGTTGTTTATCTCTCACAGGGATAGTGACAGAGATGGTATCTGCGGAGCTCTATCTGTCTGGGCACAGATGTCTGCCTCGGTGGCACCGTGTCATCTCCCTGCTGGGCCTCGCCTTACGTCTTCTTCCTCCCCCAGAGCCCCTCCTTCCGAGTTGCAGAAGATTAGCTGAAACCCAGCAGGACAGGGCAGGCCGTGCCCTGCTTCCCTGGGAAGGGAAGACCGGCCTTCCTGTTCTTCCTGCCATTATTTAGGTTCTGGTGGCTGCTGGGCTGGGACTTCGGAGGGGACAACAGGAAGGTCACAGGGACCCCAGATGGCAAAGCAAAAAGAGATGGCTCACAACGTGACTGATTCCAAATCCCCACCTCGGGGGCCACGGCTGAGTCTTTGGACCCGGGCTGTCCTCTGGCTCCGGCTGCATCGCTGGGCCGGCCACTTCCACGTCTGTCCCTGCAGAAGTCTTCAGCCACACGCGGAGAGCGGGCACTTGAAATGCGGCCGGTGCCAAGGGGCAATCGGGTTTTTAACTTTGTTTTACTCACTTAAAATGAAATCCAGATAACCACGTGTGGCTGATAGCTACCCAATCGGACAGCACAGCTTCGGGACCTGCTGTCGGGTGGACGCGTGGACAGTGCACTGCTCTGGGCTGCCAACTTGCTCCTTTCGGAGCCTTGCCCCTACCCTGGGGAGTCCCAGCTTCTTCAGTCTTATTTCACTGGTTTAGCGTCCCTGCCTTCAAAGGGCGATCTTTGCCTTACCTTCCTCCAAATGGGTTGGTAGATTTCAATACAATAATGAGAGTAACTGTGACAGTCAATGAATACTTGATAATAACGGCTTGCAACCTTAAAATAAGTGTCACCACTCTGGGAGGACTCTGCCTTGGGTTCCCTGTGCATGTCTTCCTTGGAATCCCCGCCATGGCTGGGTGAGATGTTGCACACGTGCAAAGCTCTGGACAAAGGCAAGCCACACGGCGACTCCAGGCATCAGAATGCCGTTGCCTCTTCTGACGACACCTGGAGAACTGGGTGGAGAAGCCTGTGGGGGGTCGCAACAACCAGAGTTTTCGATTCCATAGAGTCAGAGGATGATGGACAGGTGACTTAACTTCCTGGAGCTCCTGCTTCTCACTGACAAAATCGAATCATGGTGGTCAGGGCATCAGACTACCAGCAGGGATGGCAGGCAGTCCTGTGGCTGAAGTGCCACACACAGTGCCCAGGGCCCCACTCAGTGTCACCCAGCCCTTGCCCTTCCCCCTGGTAAACAACTGTGGACTCTGAGGGCACACTGGGGAGGCATGGTCCCTTTTAAATGCCTGGGTAAGGGCTACGGGCAACGTTCCAAAGGTGAGTTCTGGCCGTCGGATTGAAGCTCTTATTAAGTGCAAGGACGTCGGCTGTTTCCAAACTCTCGTCAAACTCCTAGGCATTTCTAGACTGAAGTTATTCATCTCCAGTGGGTTTATTTACCTGCAGCAAAGCAAAGTTTCCGGCTTTTAAGAAGAGAGGCTTTTAAAATCATATTTAAAAGACCTCAAAAGGTTTCCTAGACATCAAACAACCCTTAAAATAATGTTTTGATGAATTAATTGTAAATAAGTCAGGAACATGTGGATTAAATTTCAACCCAAATGCACACGACTTCTTCAAATCAGAGAGTGGGGACTTGGCGTGATGCACTTGGGGCTGTATTGCATTCAGCACCCTTGAGCAAAGCTCTGGGGGTGGGGCGGGGCTCAGGTGGCAGGGGCCTCCTGACCTGCTCGTTCTGCACACGCCGAAGGGAGTTCCGGCCACAAAAGGGAGCGTGAGGTTTTTCCATCTTGTTTCCAATGGCCTCCATGCCCTGGGCCCCTGGGCAGCCCCAGGCAGGAGCAGCCTTGGTCCCCTGTAGCAGGGAAAGGGGGGCAGCATGTCCGCCTGGACCATGGAGCAACTTGGTTTCCTTAAGCTGGGAGCGAGGAGAAGAGGGTCTGGCCACAGGCCGCAGCTGCAGACAGAGCGACTCGGGCTAGTGCTGAAACTGAGGCACCAGGGCAGGACCTGGGTGGGCCTGGAGGTGACCTCTGAGTCATTTCTCACTGGCACACTTACACACACTCAGTCAGACACACACACACACACATGCACACCCTCAGACACATGTGATCAGAGGAGGAAGCCAATTTGGGACAAACTCACTCCCTGTGTCTGGTGACCTCGGGGCCTTTCTTTCACTCTCTAAATGACATCAAGTTGGCAAATAGAGTGGGAATGCGCTTCGTCTCCTCTCCTGCATTCCCCTCCCTCCTCTCCTCCTTTCCTGCCTTCTCTCCCTCTTCCCCCTCCTTCCCTCTCTTCTCTGTCACCTCCCTCATTCCCTCCCCCCCTCCGTCTCTCCCTCCTTTCTCTGTATTCCTTTCTTCTTTCTTTCCCTCCTTTCCTCCTGTTTCTCTTTCTCTGTTTATCTACCCTCTTCCCTCCTTCCCCCCCCTTCTCCTTCCTTTAACTGCTTCTTATCAAGTCACTCTCCAGTGCACACTCAGGATTTATAACGCATCCTGTTCCAGCCAGTCTCCATGTCCTTTCACACCCTGGGGAAGCCAAGGTTTCTGCTGGTTGTCACCCCCACTGCTCAACCCCCGCGGCCCCATCCGGCAGCTGATAACCGCGCCAGGAGAGTGGGCACGCCTGCACACAGTGGGGGCCTGCAGCTTCCAGGAGGAACATGGCCGAGAAGGGGCTCCCAGCAGCGCAGCTGAACAATTGGACTTTCTGGACGAGGCGGAACCCGCGTGCACATGGGCCTGGGGAGGACATGCTGCAGAGTATGGCTCCTGGGGAGGGCGTGGGTTGAGACAGAACGGGGGATTACAGGCTGTTAGACAACAGGACGGCCTGCCTGCGGCCTTGCCTGCTCTGCCCACAGGGCACTGGGGTGGTTGGAAGGGCACAGAGTGGGCAGATCTGGGAACCGCCGTGGTGTCCGGGCTCCTGCATTTCCAGCTGGGTGATTGTCAGTGAAGGTGACCCTCTCGGGACCTTAAGGTCTTTATTTCCTGAGGGGAAATTTTGGAAAACTCGTTCACAGTTTTATCTGATGGACAAATAAAAAACCATGAAGGGAAGCGCTGCCTGTGCCCAGCCACCATTACTGTGAAATGTGGTGTTGGTGAGGTGACCATACAGTAGCCACTGATCTTGGCTGCCCCACCCTTGGGGTCACCTGGGTGGGCAGCCCCTGTCCCGGCAGGCTGCCTGGGGGAATCCAGGTTCGGTCCATCCCTCAGGGCTGCCAGTACCCAAGGAAGTCCCAGGAATTACAGGCGGCAGCCTCGCTACAGATGTATTTAGGGGTGTTTCGATTGAGATTGCGACAGTTGGTCACTAGCGTTAACACTAAAATATTCACATTAACTCTCTAACTAATTCGCGGAGATATTCATTGTTACTACGGCCAAATCTCACCACAGCAGCCCAGGGACGGCCCAGGCTGTTTGACCCCACGTCCTCCCTGGAGGCCGGATCGAGTTTGGAGTGAGTGGTGTCCGGTCACACTGTTAATGGATCTTGAGTCTTGTGTTCTCAGGGATGGAGATGCTGAATTTAAAATATTGTTTTTAGGTGTGTCCATATCTCGCATGTCAGATAGACATCACCCAGTTACTCCGCTGGTCGTGGCCTCCCCTGTAGAAATGACCCATCCTCCAAGAGTGAGCCCTGTCCCTGACTTCTCTGAAAAGCAGTCCCAAGAGCAACATCACATCTTCCTCCTGGGAAGTGAGAGGTGGGTCACCGCTGGCTATTCTCACTGGACTTGGAGGCACGGCCTTCGGTCACTACCGTCCCCACAGCTGTAGCAAAGGGCTAGACTAGGCAGAGAGTGTCAGAAGAGCAGACGGAGATGGGCTCCAGTTCCGGGCTCTGCCGTGTTCTGGCTCAGTGACACTGGGCAAGCCGGTGGCGCTCTCTGCCCGCCGGGTTCCTCCTCCGCCCCATGGGTGCCAGTATCTCCACTGGGCCCCCAAACACATGCCGCATGGATGGCGGCTGCTCAGGTCCTGGTTCTCGTGGGGGCAGGGGCTCCCTTCCCAGGTGCAGGCTGCTCGTGGGGCACAAGAAAGATGCCAGTCAAACACCCTGAAGCGTGGGACAGACAGGAGAGGGGTGGGTGTGGACGGAAGGAAGGGCTAGCTCCAGCTCTTGGTGCTTCGCACAAAGGGACAGAAGCAGTACTGGTGAGAATTAACTGAGCCGTTACTGCACCCTAAGGTCCAACCCTTTTAGGAAGACGGAAGTTGTTTTAAAAAGTGTTTATTCTCTCTTGTCCTTCCCAGGGCTAATGTTTCTACGATAGGGAAGAGGCAGGCAGGGAGAAAGGATGGGGAGACTGGGTCTCACACTCATAGAGCCCCGCCCTGTTTATGGAGCCCTTTAACAAATATAATCTCATAGATCGCTTGCTACCCTCTCAGGGCAATGGTACCACACAGAGATCTGGGAACTGAGGCACAGCTGGCTTTGACGACTTGACGAGACAGCCCGGGAGGGCCCACACAGTCTTGGCGCGCTTGCTGCTCACAGATGCCCTGCTTTGTTGGGGAGGTCCAGTAAGGTTTCCGTGGATTCAGAGCCAAGGCCACGGACATGTGCCCTGTCTATCCACACTGTAATCAGATGACTGGGAGTGAGGTGGGAGTGGAGGATGGACCAATATCCTCTGCTTTTGTAAAGATTTCAGTTATTTATTTTTAGAGAGAGGAGAAGGAAGGGAGAAAGAGAGGGAGAGAAACACTGACGTGAGAGAGAAACACTGATCAGTTGCTTCTCACATGAGCCAGGACTGGGGACCGAACCCACAACCCAGGTATGTGCCCTGACCGGGAATTGAGCCTGCGGCATTTTGCTCTGTGGGGCAATGCCCAATCTGCTGAACCTCGTCAGTCAGAGCAGTCCCCTTTTTTAAAGATTGCCCTCTAGAGATAAAAAAAAGTCCAGTGACCTCCTATTCTGTGTCCGTAAGAATGAGCGTCTTCCTCTCCAAAGTTCTTTCTTCAGCTCTTAGCTGAAGTTCCAAGCCGCGGCCACCACAGGGAAGAGCAGAATTTGTAATTTCACCTTCTGCATCTGACCAGCCAGGGAAGGCGTGGTGAAGGGCAGAGATTCACACCCCACCTGCGTGTTCCACTCCCTGCCCTCCCCCCCACACACACACATCTTCCTTTCTCTTTTCTGGGTCTTTGCTTCTGTGACTCCTCCAAGTTGGTGGCCACTGTCCTCACCCATTTGGTCTACACCTCTCTGTCCTTTAAGCATACTCCCCAGCTGTCCCTTTCCTGAATCTACAAGCTCTCTCTCTCCTGTGCCTCCCCACCCTCAGCCTCCTGAATGAGACCATTGATTTAATGCTCTGGAGTTTCTGACCTCCCTTCATGGGTCTCTGGGGCCACCCCAAAGGTCTGCCAGGGCCTCTTCAGTGGTCGGGGTTCAGCAGTTTGAGTGATGGTGCTGTCCGCCTCTAAAAGACTCTGTCTCAGCTCTGCTGACATTGACCAGAGCTGGCCATAGCTTGTCTCAGGGAGTCACCCCTAAATGCCTGCAACTCATCTACCCACGCTCTCTTACCTCTGACCTTGGCTCTGAACCTCAGATCCCACCCCTCACCCATGCAATCATCGGTAGTTCGGCGTGTTAGGTGCAGTTCTCCAGCTGTAACCCTCTGCTTGAACTGGACTTGGCCCCTTATCCCGCCGGCCTGCAGTGGGATGGGGCAGCCCCTCCATTCCCACGGTGGCCCCCTGGGGTTCAGAGGAGCAGGTCAGCCCTCCTGGCCCAGGGAGGGCCCCTGGCCCTGCTCTCCACGTGTAACCAGCTCCCCTCCGAAGCACAGTTTACTCAGCAGCAAAATGATGTGCTTGAACCACATGTTTGTGAGGCCCCTCCTGCTCCTATGACACCTTTTTTAAAAAGGATTAAATATTTGGAATTTATTTTTTTCAAGTGACTTCAGAAAAATACGAGACCCAAAGACTGTCTCAAAACCAACCACGTGGGATCTCTGGGAGATCTCTAGACATTGATTCATAGGGAACTATTTGAACTTGTTTATTTTTTATTTTCATTTTTTCACTGATGGCCTGGATAAAGACAAAGACAATCCCACTCAGTATGTGCACAGCCCAGAGGGAGAGTAAGGTGGTAGATGTGATACATCCCCCAAAAAGCGGCCAAAAATGGGAACGATGAACTAAATTTGAGTAAATTTTCCTCCTGGAGAAAATGACTGCTGAGCGGAGCCTGAAAGGAAGTTTTTCCCATGAAGAAAATGAAGATTTTAAGCTATAACTGAGAGACACTGAGGAGCTCTGCCTTCTGTCTTCAAAGGTCACAGATCCCGGAATGTGACGTCAAACAGGCTCTTGGGCACAAAAGGAGCCGGACTGGACCTCGAGGCGATGGCCGCAGCCGTGGTAGGCACTGCTGGGAGGCTGATGTTGGATCTCACGAAGGGTCGCCTACAGGCACAGCCGGCCATTCGTTCATTTGGCGAGTGTTCCCGTGGGAGCTGCTCCGCCAGGTCCCGAGGAAGTGGCAGTGACCGAGACGGGAGCACCTCTGCTCTCCCAGCCACCCATCCCAGAGGAAGAGACACATAACAGGGCGCAGGTAAACGGGCGCTCCAGCGGCACTCGTCACACGCAGGTAAGCATGTGCATCAACAGAATGTAATGGTGTAGGCATGTAGACAAGTACGTTAGTGCTCCATAATCGCACACAGGCAAACACGTGTACATCAGTCAGACCGCTGCCCGCGTGGTCAGTGTCATGAAGGGGATGAAGAGGGTGTGATAATGGGACAGAGACTGAATAGGGGTGACGTGGGAAATGAAGACCCACTGTGGGTGGGGGTGAGCAGGGGAGGTGTCCCTGAAAAGGTGCAAACCTGAATTGAGACCAAAGGACAGGGGCGAGCAGCCATGCCCAAAGCTCCCCCCTTAAGACAGTGGAGCCCCAAATCCACCATATCTAAGCTGGACAAAGTCTGAAGACACTAAGGACAAGGTCAGTGTGGCTGGGGATCAACGTGCTTGTGGAGGTAACATGAGATGAGGTTAGACAAATGGGAAATATCCACCCTCACAGCTCCTCAGTTTTCAGAGATAGTGGTCCTGATGAGCGGCCTATGGTGTGGTGAGCTCCCTGTCGATGGAAGAATGGAAAGATAGAATGACCACAGGTCAAGGCTGTCCAAGAGCAAGTGTCATATTAGGTGGGATAGACTGAGGAAGAAATTCAAGAGAAATGGCTTCAAGTCCCACCCACCTTTCAGATCAGGACATTCACTTTCCTGGGCTTGGAGACGGCAGAAGCTCCATCTCCTAGCGCAGATGTGCTTTGCCGCCCTGGGAAAAAATGACAGAGCCCATTCAGCTGAGAAGCCCACGACACAGTACAGTAGATGCAGTCACCATCCACAGGGCCTGGGCCGTGACCCAGTCAGAGCTGGACACTTTCAGCAGCCCGAAATTCTCCCTTGCGCTGACTATGGAAACCCTTATAGAAAGGAAATAAATAAATTCAAAGTAGCTTATGTTAGCCCCGCCGGTATTTTACGCTGCTAAGACGTTAGAACGTGAATGCAGCGTGAAAGACAGCATCGCTGCTTCAATCCATCGAAAACCCTCTACACCAAACGAGACCTCGGAAAGAGGCTGCAGGCCACTGCCACCCCCAGACTGTTCTCCTGATGTCACACTGCAATGACAGCTGCTCTCGACACATCAACTTTGTCTCGGCTCAGAAACTGGCTTTGCTCTGCCCTAGTCGAGTCCAATGGACTTTGATCATTTTTCACACAAGATGCTCAGTTTTCTAGAAAAAGTAAAGTAGAATGTAGTTCAAAGTATGATCACATTTGGGTGAGAAGTCTTCCTAGTTACTTGGTATTAAAGATCCCCCCCCAAAAAAATTTTGCTACCAAGAGGCGGTCCCGTCTGCCCTCTGATCCTGCGGGGTGAGGTGTAAGCATATATCTTGGGCTATATCATCCTAATCTCCATTTTCAGACACATCTGCTTCTTGACAGGGCATTTTCCACCCTCACATGTGCTTCCTTGAGCTTGCCCCCTCTCTGAGACAGGATGTGGGGACGTGGGACACCACAGAGGTACCTGGTAGCCCTGAGGCCTCACCAGCTTGGGACGCTGACACCCTCTCTCTTGGTTTCTAGGGTATTGCCTACGTCCACTCAACCTCAATGGAGCCGTCTGGTTCGACTCTGGTTCTAGAAAGAGAGTCTAATTTCATGATCACGAAAACCCCTGGGATCAAGGTCTTGACCTCATTTTACTGTCAGGAAAGTTCACACTTTGGTATTTAAGAAACTTCCCAAAATCTTTTCGGGAGCAGATTTATTTTTCAAACCCGAACTTGCCTGATGTCAACCTCCAAGCTTTGTCTGGTCCCCATAATTGCCCCTAAGTGCCATCTGCGGTGTGTCGGAGCTGCAGGCACAGCAGTGCACCAAGCAGCTGCGCGCTGGCCCCGTGGAATCCACCCACCCTGTCAGGCGAGCCTTCTACCCCCTTGCTGGTCTGTCTGAGAAAGTTCTCACTCCATCTGGGAGGCCGTGGTCTTGCTACCAAATCAGGCTCTCAGCTCTCCCATCACGATGTCCCCCGGGGAGCGAGGCCTGGGGTGATAGCCCACTAATGCCAAAGTGCTAACGGAAGACCTGAGTAACCTCTTGGTTTCCTCCCTTCCCAGGGCCGTGGTAATGAAGACGGGCAGGCTCTGGAGGGGGGGGTAACAAGATCCAGCAGAGGGTTAGTTAAGAGGTGGTTTGTGGTCAGGCACCAGCAGATGGGTTCACATCACCTGGCTTTCCTTTCCAGTCATTGGTGGGCTAGATCACCCTCCAGCTCAGGGAACTTGGAACTAGGGCACTCTGGCTGTCTGCCACGGAGGAGAGGAGACCGCCTCCAGGGGCAGTATTGCTGGCAGGGGCTGGGAGCACCAGCGTCTGGACAGAGGGGCACCCAAGTGGCTCCGGAGGCCAGGAAGGCCAGCGTCCTCGCCACCGTGGGAGTCCTTCAACAGTGAGGCGGAAGCCTCTGGCAGAATGTGCAAGGACTCCTTCCCGGAGACAGAGGGTGACCATCAAGCAGAGCCAGCTTGGATCGTATAATTCTATCCTGGGTTTGGTTTTTTGTTTTAGTTTAATTACGAGCATGTTTGTGCCTCTGCCCATATTTCCAAATGCTTCCTTAGTCTCCTGTGGGTCTACTTATACTCAGTAATTGGTCAATTCTAGAGGGGGCCTCCAAGGCACATGGTGAAATGTTTTACATGGATGAGTAAATAGAATGTCCCAATGCCATCCATGGAGCAGGGACTCACGGCCGCCCACTTCCAGTTGTGAATGTTGGTGGTGAAAGAGGTGGCCTCACGGCCCCTCACAAAGGGCTGGACTCCGCTCCTCGCCCCCACACATTGTCTCTGCCCAGCATGGCTCTGCACCACCACCCTGGACAATGCCAAGGGCTTCCACTCTCCAGGTCCACCTCAGTCTCCTCCTCATCGCCTCAGCATTCAACAAACCATCAGTGTGTCCATTCACTTAGTGATTCATGCAAAAGCATGTCGCCACGTCCGCTTTCTCCGCAAGCCTGGCATAAACCTGCCACAAACTATACACTCAGTGAACACGTGTTGGGTGAATCCATGAACACGCACGTAATGATCCCTAAGAGAGGGCTCTTCCATGTAAGGCTAGTGCACAGCCCCATGCAGAAAACAGAAATATACCTCACTCTGCACACACCAGGTCAGTCTCTTAACGGATAATGTGAAAGGAGTCCCCATGGCGAGGATAAATGACGTCCCGTGCACAAAATGCGCAATACCTTCCACCGTAATGGAGTGAGTGTAATACCTATTCAGGGAACGTTGGCCTTGCCTTCCCCACAGGCCATCGTTTGTGGGGTGAAATGTGCATGTGTGCACACCTGTGCACATGTGTGTGCATACCAGTGAGTGTATCTTTCTGATCTTCTGCATTCCCAGGGCATTCTCTCAGTCCATACCTGGTCACCTCCTCAGTACCTGGCCTATAAAAGATGCTTAAAGAAAGACAAACAGGGACCAAGACCAGGGGACAGGCGGTTGCAGTGGGGCCCCGAAGCTTCCTGAGGGCTTGTGAAAGGCTGTGTGGGTTACTCGGTTCTCTGTGCTCGTTCTGAGAAGGGCTGTCTGACAGCCTCTGGGAGCATGGCCAAGAGGGAGCAGAGGTGTTGCACTCCTCCCCGAGTGACAGCAGGATGCCATGGCTCTCAGAGAGAAGTACCAGGGCGAGGGAGGTGCCGATGGGACCCTGGGACACGTCACCACCCACCCAGTGGGGCCCCCAAAGAACAATCTGACATGATGTATAAAGGGCTCTCAGCCAGTCATCTGGTCCACAGACTGAGCCCTCCACCATCATGACCCTCCACCTCCACATTGGCTAAATGGGCCCAGTAAGGCACCAAAAGAGTTGTTGTCACCCCCAAATGAGACTAGGTACCCTGAGTGCTTGACAGACTGCTGAGCACTATCGTGGTGCTGACCATGTTACTAATTTACAAATACAACTTTATAGAAAAGGTGCAACTTCCAACTCCAGGGTGTTATGTCATCGCCACAGCCAACTGCACAAGTCTCACATCAAGGCTGCCTCGCTCACTTCGGTGGCCACCGAGACAGTTCGCACCCCCAGACAGTTAAACCACCCTGGGGCCACCTGGTACTTGAAGCACCTCAAGGGTCTTCGTAAAACTGCTGGGTGACCACAAAACTAACCACCAGTTCCTCCAGAGCGCAGCCAGCAGCCTGCGCCCGGACCGCGGGAGGAAAGGGTGATGCAGCGCTTCGAGCCCCGGGTCTGAGCAGCCTGGAGGCCTGGGGCAGCCGGCCCGGTTATCAGTTCTCACAGCTGTGTGTGTGGAAAGCCCCTCTCTGCGCGTGTCCCAGCTGTTCCCTCAGGGGCTGCTGACCTTGACTCCTTAATGTATTGAAGAGGGTCAGTGACTTTGGGTTCAAAGTGTGTAGGCCTTTCAGATTAAAGCAGTCATCATTGGCTCTTCTTGGGCAGTCTTGAGGACAGAGGAGAAAGGGGAGAAGCTGGGACTTATGTGTTTACCAGAAAGAGCACCCCTTAATGGGACGTCTCAGTGGTGTCTTGACCACCAAGGGCTTGGACACCACCTGTCTTGTCCAAAAATCTTAGGTCACCTGAACTCTGAAAGTCCCCTTCCCACAACACACACATTCCTCAAGAAACCTGTTCATTTCCTTCTTGGAAAACCACTGAAGTCAGATCGGGTAGTTCATCAGATCACGGCCTTGGAAGTCAGACCCCGGGCTGAGACCCCAGTGTCTCCACATGCTGGCCATGTGGTTTGAGGGGCTCCTCCGACCTTCCCGACTGTCCATTTTGTTTCGGAAAGTCTGGGGGAGGGGTCTCAGAAACTGCATTAAAAACAACCCACCAGCCGGGGGACCCGAGCGGGCCACACCAAGAAACCCTGCACCAGGGGCTCCAGGGGCCAAGTTCACGGACGAGTGACCCCTGAAAACAGTAAAAACATATTATTACCTGTGTGTCTTTTGAGGTGGTTGTCATAGAGTCCAAGGGGACGTCTGGCCCCACAATAACTTAGAAGCAGAATGTAGAAGAGAAGGAGAGGGGGGCTAACGGTGACCCCAAAGTTCAGGGCCTGTTCTCCTAGAAGAATGTAGAAGGCCTTCCGCGATGGGGGGGTGCGGGAGACATGAGGGGTTCTGTGTAAATAGGTGACAATCCAGAACTGTGGGTCGACACCATGGTGTGTGAATGGTAACATCCCAAGAAGGGCAGGTGACACCATCCAGGCCTGGCTGATAAGTGCCCTGTGGGGGCTTCCAATGCACCCCAGCGATAATGTGGCCTCAGAGAGCAGTTTCGGGGGGGAGAGGAGTTGGGGAAAGTATAAAAAGTCTGAATAACAAAGATAGAAGGGGCCCAGGGCTTTTCAGAGGAGGCAGGACCAGAGGAGGTCCTGGAATACCGGCGGCCTGTTCACGGTCCCACACAGCTCCTGTAGGTGGGCAAAAGGAACAAGATTCCAGGAGCAGCAGAGGCCACGGGGTTCCCAAACCCCCCTGGTTCCAGCCCTTGCTGACACTTTGGCTAATGAAACAGGCCCAAATCTACCCACAGTGCCCTGCCCGTCACACCCCCCCCCCCCCAGAAGCACTGTATGTCTTCACCTTAAAGACATGACTCACTGAAGACTTGTTTGTTGTTGCTTCATGATACCCCCACCTACACGTCGAAGACTCGTCCCACCAGTCTGGTGGAATTCCCATCCTTCCAGGCGGGAAGCTCAGGAGGGCTCACCTGGGTCAATCCTCAGGAGACAGAACAAAGTGGGAAAGACAGTCAGCAAACATAAACTTGGCAGAAGCAGCCCTCGTTCAAGGCAGGTTTCACTGTGAAAGGTCTGCAGCCTGTATTTAGGGCATGGGAGGGAGCTGGGCTCCTCACTACTGCTCAGCATCCCTCCACCCCGGTTGCTGAAGGACGCAGGGAAAGAGTGAAGAAAGATGAAGAAAATATCAGAAAAAATCTTATGCCCGTGTGTTGAGGACCTAGAATGCCTGATTCGGGGCATAAAGGCCAGAGGCCTTCGGACCAGAGCCTAGCTGACGGGTTCTTGGTCCCTTGACTTCCCACCGGGGTCCAAGACTCTAAAGCGACTGGGACTGGTCTAGACCACTCTCTCCACCTTGTGGGGCCATAGCTCTGGAAAGTCATTCCCTGAGTCTCTGCTAAAAGGACAGAAGATAGGAACACAAATACAGAGACAGGTGTCTGAAACTGAAACTCCCTAGGTGGGAGGTGGGCTTCACGCCCTGCTTTCGGTAATACCCAGACACATTTCAGGAGCTCGTTTCTGATGTTCGTAAGCATCCGAAGAATTAAAAACTTGCATTTTCAACACTGACAGTTTCTTCTTTTCATCAAAACATGGAGGCCACCGACCACTCCTTGAAAACAAGTGAGTTGTGCAGTGAGTCCCCAACCCCCACTCAAACCCTTGGGGCCACGTGCACTTCGACATGGAGACTGTTTCAGACACGAAGGGTAATCTGTTGCATGCTCAGTGTTATTTAGCGTGCCCAATGGGGCCGGGGGCCGCACCCTGCAATAATCAAGCACATTAATGTTTCTGCAGGAAAATGTGTCACTATAAGCAGAAAGGGAGATAAATGAAGAGTATAAATAGCCTCATGTCAGTCCAGGTCAACTTTTGCTGCCAGATGAGTCAGATCAGGTCAGTTGTCACAGGCAAATAGGTTAGAAAATTGAGGCGTTCAGAGTGTTGGAGCTTTCGGAATTGCAGATAAGGAATGGAGGGCCTGTGGCCATGACAGGCACCAACACGTGTTGACTGTGCTGGACGTGCTCGGCGACCGCTTCTCCAGGCCTAGACAAGGCTGGGGTTGTTACCCACAGCCATCCTGGGACAGGGAAACTGAGTGGAGGGGGTCCTGTGGGTAGTAACTAGTGGGGTGAGAAGTGCTCTCTCCCTAGCTGCGGAGTCTGTGTTCTGAACCAAGACCTCAGCTCAAGAGCCTTAAACGTCACCTGGGAGCCACAGCAATGGTATAAGAATTAAAGCACTCGCAGGGGCTGAGAAAGGGCCTGTCCCAGTGTTCCTAATTTTACTTCCAAGAGAGAGGATAATGTTTTAACCTCACAGAGGTCAGGAAAGAAGTAAAACATAGACATATCAGTTTCTCCCCTGGGTTGTCAAGGAATGAGGAGTCTGGCAGGTGACCAGACTGGAGCTTTCCTGTCCAGGAACACGTCAGCTGCTCCTTACCTCTCCCGCGCCCGGTCATGAGCGCCTCTGCACTGTTGTCCCGAATCCAGACCAGCCCCTCTGACACACCCCACCCACGGTTAGGTGGCCCTTCCTGGAGGATATCCCTAAACACGTCATTTCTCTGCTGAAAACCCTCCGGGACGTCCTGCTATTTACAGCAGAGGTTGAAGCGTTTTGACCGACCTCCAAGGGTGCCGGTGAGTGCATGCCTCCCCAGCTACTCCAAACCATGGGATGTCAAGGCAAAGCCCTCCACTTCCCAGACACAGCCACCCTGTGTCCGCACTTTCCAGGTCAGACTGTTGCCAATGGGGCAAAGCTCCTGAGGGGTAGGGCCCAGCTCAATGTCCCTTCTTCAAAGACGACTGGCTTGTGATGCACAGGATGGAAGGAAACCTGTGTATTGTCAGCTCCCGTGGCTCTTGTTTTTACTTCTCCTCCAATGGTTTTCAGTGCCCCTTCAGGCGAACCATTCTTTCAGGTCTACTTCGTTTCATGGGCAAGATGAGTCCGTGTCATTAATGAAATGGTCACCACCTTCCCCCTAGTCTGTACACTTGTATAATGTCGTGTCGAGCAAATGCAACTTGACAGGATGGAGTCCGAAGCAACATTAGTTTTAGCTCTACGACACAGGTGCCAAATTAGTCCGGCTCCTAGTTTTCATAGGCTTCTGACCAGTGAGATTTTTACATGATAATCCAGGTGTTAAACCATTGTTTTTAAAACGTTTTCTATAGTCTATGGTAACAAGAAATCTAATTTCAAAGATTTCCTTATAAAAGATTTTTTGCCTTCTTATTCATACCAATAAGCATAGGTAATATATTATCCCCCTCAATCATTCTCTGCAAAACTCACAACATTTACAAGTATGAGAGCAGATAAATCATTTACTTCTGGCAGCTCCATACTGTTCTAAATGCCACCTCTCCTGTGCCCACTTTCCTCAGAGCAGCAGTCACACCACCAAGGTCTGTGGTGTTTCTGTCCACTTTCTCAGCCTTCAGCTACCGTTCAAGGCATTGAGCTTGTCCAGGATGCTCGAAAGCACAACCTTGGAGGCCTGGTTTCCTTCAGTGAGTGGATTCTTTGTTTTCTGTATTCAATTATGACGGGGTCAGTGGGGCCTGGGGCGATAGGTATGAAAGCAGATCGCTAAGGCCTTTCTCTTGCCTTCCGACACAGCAGGTGTGGGAGTTCCCGATGATTTGATCTTTAACGGTACTTTGGGAAATGGAAGGGTCAAACCCGCAGGTTAAAAACGTCTGTCCACGGGGAGTTCAGACATTCGGTGATTCTTCAAACAAACAAGAGGCTTCATTGCTGAGGGTCATCACAGCCTTGGGCTCTTCCTTCATGCGCCTCAACTGGGCCCTCTGACGTGTCCCCAAAGTCGCCATCTGGGGCACCACATGCCGAGGACATTCCTCAACATCCCTGATAATTCCGACAGACAGAGCCTCCTCCCTCAGCACCCAGCGTCCTGGTGACCTTTTGCTTTTGGCCCACGTCTGATTAGAAGACACCCTGACCCTCAGCAGGTCCCCAGTAGCCAGATGACTGATGGAGATGTCTTTCGCCAGTGTGAAAGTTCCATGGCTTCTGTCAGCCTTAGGTGACAATCTTGTCATTGCTAGGATGTCCCTGGGGACACTTACAGGCTATGTGACCTTGCCCATGAGGTGCCACGCCTGCGGGTTCTGTTGTCCACAGGCTGTCCCATTGCCCTTTGTCCCTGCGCATGTGACATTCACGTGGATGTCTGTAAGGGATGAGGATTTGCATGTAACCACATGTGAATTTTGGGTTCCTCCTGGATATTTATTTGCCTTCTTCAATGAACTTTTGACATTGCTCAGAGCTTTGATAATGTACATGAATCAAGTTCCTTGAAATAAGAAAGGTATTATTGTAACTGAAATGTCCCTTCTGAGCCTGTTTCTGATCCATCTCTTCATTCCCCGTGGGTCAGATTCAGTTCGACGACAATAACCACAGCATTTTCTATTGTTATCATATCTCCCTTACAGGCTGGCTCTGCGCCAGACCTTAGGTCTCATACTGCTGTACTGAGCTGACAGAGCCCTAGCCACCCATGACCGCGAGGACCTCTTCGTCCAGAAGGAAGAGGTGGGCTTTGGCTCTTTGTCCCTGACTTAGACCCTCCCCTTTTCATCAGCCCTCTGTGATGTCCCAAGGTGCCTCCTGCCCCATCTCCCACACCTGTCCCTGACGGTGTGGGCAGCACCAGCATGCCTCTCCTTCTGGAGTTTGGGCCACCAGGCGTGGGTGTCTGCCTGTCACTAAGCAGAGAGGACATGAGTGGGTACGACTAACATGTTTCTTTCTTCCTTTTGCAAGTGTGGGTGCTTGCAACTTACTTCCCCTTCTTCCCTTCCAGAAGTGCAGCCGGGAGGATGCCAGTGAGGAGTGGGTGGTTCCAAACACAGCCACCTGACCAGCCAGTCTGAGCCTCTAACTCCTCATGTTCCCTCTGACACGGGGTGGAGGGGTCAGCCGGTGCGCTGCTTGCTGCCTAGCCCACGTGGAAGGTGCTCAGAGCCCTGCCAGGGCGGGTCCCGAGGCCACACCGAGCTTCCTACCCACAGAAAGCCACCGCCCCTCCGAGGCAAAACCGGCACACACAAATGGTGTGGCTTTCTCTTCCCGCACTTGGATGCTTCAGTTCGCTTTCCCCTCCCCCCAGCTTCCTCCCGGAAGTCTTCCTGGCTTCCTTCATCAGGAGAAGGGGTGAGAGACGGAGTCCTGTTCCTCTCTGTCCTTTCGGAGCCGAGGCTGTGCTGGCACAGAAAAGGTGTTTAATACATGTATAGAGTTGACACAAGATTCAGTATTTTGTCTGATGACCACAAAGACCTTTTAAGTTATGCAAAACAGGTCTTCTTAGGAAACGGGTTCTGGGCTGATGACTGCGGCGGAATCGAAGCTCTAGACCTTATGTTTTGTAAGTCTTATCAGTATTTCTTTTTCAGTGTGGGCAATCTTTGAAAAGATCAGAGAGAGGGTTGGTTACTATTTTCCTTGGAGATCACTTGGGGAGGGTGTTGGTAAGGCAACAAGACTAGATTTGAGCTTCCCTGAGACTCCCGCTGTGTTGGGTCTCCCACTTCCAATTCTGATAAAGTAGGAGTGGGAAGATGTCTGTCACACTGAGAAAACCAGACCCTCTGAGACTCCCCTTGGCCCCCATGTGAAACCTGGTACCATCAGCTACACAACCACTGTCCTCAAACTTGAGAACAAATGACAGAAGGTTCCACTGTGTTTGATGGGACCGAAGGGAGGAGGCAAGTGTAAATTTCAGTATGAATCGATAACACTTAGTCAGCCAGACTAAAAGCAAAGGGCTTGCGAACTTTCCCTGAGGACAAAGCTAGGAAAGGGTATGTTGACCTTTCACACCTGGTCAGATGTGGGGGACAGGATGGACGTCCTGAGCAGAGACCGGAGAACACAGAGCCCTGTAGCTCCGTCCTCCCCAGGACACTCACTCTGTGACTGACAAGCACACTTTTGTGAGGACAGGCTCCTGGGACAGTTGCCTGGCCCACGGAAGGTCTAAGTGGGAGTTGGAAGAAGTGGTATCGGGAGAGACTTGTGATTTGTTTTACACATTCCATGAAAAGTCACAAACCTCAATGTCTATTGCAGCCAGGTAATAAAAACCATGAGTGAACTGGCTGTGTGGGGGCTGGGACAGTGAGCAGATCGCGCGTCCCATGTACAGGGAGCGGCACGGCAGTGACATCTCCACTCCAATGGGTCTTTGCCAGAACAAGAAGGATGCACTCCAGTCTTCTGGGGTTTCTGGAAATTATTATTATTTTATGAGAAGCTTTCCATTCTGTAAATGTTCCCAACTAGCAAGATGTCAACTCAAAAAGAAGGTGAAGTCGGGGGCGGGGGGCAGTGTGTTTTATCGGAGGCCCGCTAAGCTGCACCGGCGTTTTATTTGGTTATCGCATGTCATTTTCTCAGCCTTTCTCAGAGCAGTGTGTCCCTCTCCCTCTTTCCCAGGTGAGAAAGCTGTGGCCCCGGTGGGAGAGATGCTCGCCGAAGATGCCACAACCAATTCAGAGACGAGGCCAGTTAAAGCCCAGGTGTTCCTGACGCGCTCCCGGCCTTGTGCATCCATGGGTGGGCGTTTTCTAACAGTCAGAGTTGCCCCTCCATGGACTGATCGCCCTTGTCCAGCAAGATGCACCCCCGGACTTTGGATGGTCAGGTGGGTCTAGACCGCCTCCTTCCCAGAATGTTTCAAAAGGCGGTCTGGCATTGATTGTGAGAGGAGACCACTGTACGTACAAGGCCGCTTTCAGCACCGCAATTCAACTTTCTTTCCCAGCCCCGTAGGTTCTGGCTTAGTCATTCTCGCTCCATAGGTTCACTTGGAGTGAAATTTAATGTGAAAAGTCTACCCCGAATATAGAATGTTTATATCCAGGAACATGATGGAAGCTTTGGCGCGAAGATAGTGTATTAACGCTTGATGATTTGTTTCTTAAATGTAGACTTTCTCTCTACAGCAAAGCCTTTGAAGTACGACCCTGCGTGGACAGAGTCCTACCTTATGGTGTGCAGTCTCGTAAATTCACATCAGTGGCGGCAATTAAACCTACAGGGAGATGACAGCCTCTTAGAAGGAGACCAACGACACATGCACACTGTATTTTATGTCGGAACGACTCTAATCATTATTTCTAGAAAACAATGTGTCTGAATAAGGTTGACTAGAGATGAATCACGAAACGAGATGATAATATTAAATAGACCACATTAAATTATTTCTGGGACAAGATGGCTGATAGATAGATAACTAGCTGGCTGCAGATAGAAGTAGTTACGATAAAAAGTAAACATACACAGCAATTTTCAATACACATTGAATTTTTTTCACACTTGCTAGTATATTTACTCAATGCAACAAATCTAGGCTTCGTTTTGGCCCAATTTCTGGAGAGTCTGGTGCTACGGTAATGATTTTAAGACCAGGGTCTTAGTTACTCCTCAAAACAAGTATGTGAGAGGTCTTCTGCATTTTCTCCTTCTCCTCTTCCTCCTCCTTCTTCATCATCATTATTGTTACCGTTACTATTATTATTATAAAGATGACAGTCCAGAGGTTCAAAGGCCCTTGGCTGGTCAGTGCTTGACCTTGCCTTAGGAGCACAGTCTTCTAACCAGTCTAATCTCCCCTTTTCAATAGCGTCGCACTGTACCAGGAAAGAGAAAACAACTGGTTGGATTGCTAGTAGTTATACGTGTATCGCAAGGATGAACGAGTGTGCAGGATAACCCTGAGGTTTAATGCGATCCCAAGATCACCACAGGGAGAGTTAGAAAAATTGACATGACCGACATTCTTGGGCCATGACCCTTGCTATGTATGGAATCAAACGTCTCACATAATGAAAGCTGATGAAGTATCTCTTACAATTTCCAACTGGTGATTCTAATTGGCTCGAAGATGGGCTAATTTTGAAATATTAGGCCCTCAATAAACATGTCTGGAATGACTAGAACCCGTGAACAGCACCACGATGACATCCTGAGTGTCTAGCAAAGTCTATCTACTTGGTGTAAAGAAAAACCCAGTAGTCTCTCCCCCTGTGTCCCCTTCGCTGTCACGTGACTAATGAGACTGCCACACTCACGGCACTGCAGACACCAGCTGCGAGGGGCAGTTTCTGTCACCAGGCAATTCTGCGACACCAGCTGGGCTTTGTATGATTCTGACGTGATCCACCTGGAAAAGGCATCAGGTCCCACAAGTTAAGGCCTCAGTCCCATACGACCGATCCCCATTTCAGATGCCAATGGCAAGTAATATGTCCCCAGGTTACCCCAATCTCTGTCTTGCCTCCAAACCAGAGGTCTCCCGGATCCCCTCCTTGGGTTCAATTATTTGATAGAACAACTCACAGAGCTTGGGAGACACTTATTGATATTTACCAGTTTATTAAAAGATACGGTAAAATTTAGGGGTGAGCAGCCAGATGAAAAGACACATAAGACGAGGTCTGGGGAGGATTCTGAAGTCTGAGGCAGGTGTCCCTTGCATGTGAGGTACATCACTTCCCAGGTGTGCTCGTATTTGCCAACCTGGAAGTTCCCAGAACACTAATGGCATATTATGGAGGCTTTATTAGGTAGAAATGGCCAATAATTAACTCCATTTCCAGGCTGTTACCCCTCTCTGGAGAATGGGGGTGGGACTAAAAATGCCAAGCTTCTAATCATGGCTTGGTCTTTCCAGTGACCAGCCCCCACCCAGGGCCACCCAGGAGCCCACCCAGAGTCAACTCACTAGGAAATAAGACACCACTGTCACCAGGAAGTTCCGAGGGTTTCAGAAGCTCTGTGTCGCAAGCCAGTAGCAAAGATACTTCTTGTATTAGCTCACCCACGGAAGCTGCTATTATTGAGTAGAGAATTTAATCTACCCAAGAGCAGCAGTCCATTTTTATCACCTGCTCCATCGTGAACGTGTCCTGTGGCAGTGGAACTCAGAGCTGCCACGCAACGCACCCTGGGGAGACGAGAACTCCCCCAGGAAGCAGGCAGCTCTGGGACCAGAAGGGCTTCAGTGTGAGCCAAGCTCAGAGCCAAGCTCCCCGCACGCTGTGCGTGGGCAGCTGCTCCGGCAGCTTTGCCTCCCTCACCTTGAAAATAAAGAGATGGCATCTTAAAGTGTCCTCACTAGCACCACTAAAGATCTTACTTTATCTGTTTACTTACTCTTTACATTTCCCCCTGCCTCTGCCCCTGAGTGATTTATAGTGCCTTACAAAAGTACACATAATGCAAAGGGAGGAATAAGTAATGAAATAAGAAAATGAGGAATAAGTATTGAAGAAGAGTTAAAAACATAAATGATGCATATTGATACACATGGTCCCTGGCATGCTAAGCAAATCTTCTTCCTTTAACTTGTCAGGTCAGAAACATCACCCTAATTAGAATATTAAAAATACGTTTGGAAATAAAGATGAATGAAGTCACTCACTGCTCTCCCACTCCCCACCCATGGGAAAAATTAAAAAACCAGGAGAAAGGAAAATACCAGGACAGGACGTTTCCCCTTTCTCCGTGGTCCCCATGCTCACGGAGGACATGAGACTTGAGCCTAAACTGCTCGTGCATCTTCCCAGATTGCTGTTGTTCGTTCCAGGCTCTGAAAACCACGAATATTCACTTGCCCCACCTTAGCCCACCCCTGCCCTATCTATTTTTAATTATGCCTCCTGACTTTCACACTCAGTCTTCCTACCACTAAATATCTTGGGAGACTCCTATGTCATGTGGGTAGCAGGTTGCTGCTCAGTCTTCTCCGTGATGAGCGTGAAGCAAGGGGCACAGGGGCCCGTATCCTCAGTGCTCGGTGTAGGTCTCTGTTCTGCACTCCTTTCTGGGGCTTCATAATGGTTCTGAGAGTGGACTCCTCAAAGAAGAACATGGATTCATGTTTGGGGGCTCCAACCTTCCCAATTACATCATAATTTCTGATGGCGCCTTTTGGTGATGCCATGGCTTCGTCCACACATCTACTACACAAAGACATCACACACAAAGACACGCATAATCTGGAAACGTCAGGTCAAAAATCAACTTGGCAGGTGAGTCTTGTTTTGAACTTTGGTTAAAACACGAGAGATTGTGATCTCAGTCACGTGCAAACTTCTATGGGAAGCCACATGAGACTTGGGCCCAGAAAGGCACAGGAGGAAACAAAGGGACAGGAAGGGGCTCTCTTGCTGGGACAGGACACAGAGTGCAAGGCAGGGAAACAGGGCAATGGTACCAGCCACAGGACTAACCTCATCCCCCCTGACCCCAGACAGCTGGTGGCTGGGAGGAGACGCAGGCTACCGCTCTGACCAAGCTTGGGGTTGTTTGGAAGGCCAGGTGTTAAAACAGGGACATAGGAAAAGAGAGGAGGAGAGAGACGATATTTTGCTCAGAAGAGGCAAAATAGATTTCAGTTCCTAGGCAAGAAGGGGGGAAGAGTTCAGGGTCTAAGAGGTTTCTCTGGGCTCCAGTGTGACCTGAGCCTTCCTTCCCTGCACCAGGATGGTTTAGGGTAGCCGACAGGGTTAGGGGTGGGAGGTTCAGAGCATCTTCCACTGTACGCTGCACCTCCCCATGGTAACGGTCACTGTCATAGTTACTTCTTGAAGATCTGCTGTCCATCAAGAAGGTGTTCTATGTCCTTCGTCTGGTTCTTTGTTTTTATACAATGACTACACGGTAACTACTTCAATAATATTAATTACCTAAATCAATGGCAATTTCTTCTAATGCAGTGGGCGATCTAGCAGATGCTCAATCAATTAGAGCTCATAATTGGTTGGGCATGGACTGCTTCCTTAATTTTGTTAGAAGAGGGCATTAAAACAAACGTCAAGGAACTTTGGAGATTATACATTAAACACTTACACTGGAAACATTTTCCAACTTGTGGCAACACCTTGGTAAACGCAAAATTCCTTGAGTCTGAAGGATGTATGTTTTTCTAAGGATTTAGTAATTTCAGTTTTATTTCTTTAAAATGCTTGATTTTATTCATTAATTTTATCTCTACTAAAGGTATCACCAGATAAAGAAATATCACTAATATCATGAGACAGAATAATATAAAAATAAAATTGATAGAATTTAGGAAAAGGGATTCCATTTTGCAACCATCTTTTCTTAATAAGTGTTCTGAAAAAACTTGGATTATTTTTAGAAAGTTATTAGAAAACTCTGGGTTGTGATAATATCCCATTATACTCAAATGGTAATAAATATAAATAAAATGGAGAGAAATATAGACACTGATTATAATGATTGCATTGAATAGTCAAGGAAATATCACCTAAGTTTTACGAAGAGTGAAGTTTTTGGAAGACATTTTCCCATGTGTGCGTTCACATCTGATGGACCACCTATTTCTAAAGATCAGTCTTGGAGGCTGGAACATTTTTAGCTCAATTTTGCCAAAACTGAAGCTTGATGAAGTCCAGTGACTGGCCCACAGTCATGACTAAAAGTAGTAATGTTGTTTCTGTGAGCCATAGATTTCGGTTTCAGGTCAAGAATTTGGTCTTTTTGCTAATAAAATTTTGCAGTGAAATTGCCTGGTGGCTTATTAATGCTTGGGAACTATGGAAATTTGGGTGTGCTGAAGAGCTCTGTTCATGCCACTATTACTAGGTCAGCAAACCAATGTTTTGCCAGAAATCCTTTTGGCTAAGGCTGTACCACATGACCATACCTATTGCAAAGGTGGCTCGGACAGTGTGTCTCCGGCAAAGTAAAACTGGTTGAGCCAAATGTCCATGACTGAGCAAGATGCATCTTCTGAGACTGGGTGCTCTGTCATCTCAAACAAAACTGGAGCTTGTGAGCAAAAACCACGTGGCCAGATAGTAGTTGTCTCGATAATGGCCAGTAACTCCCATACATGGCCTTTATTTGTGGGATTCACAATCCTCAACCCCCACCCCCGCGCCTTCCACAGGGTTTGCTCCCAATGTGTAAGAATTCATGAATTTAAGCCATAGGAAAAATTAAATGGAGGGACCACTGTGTCCAAGGGACCCCTCTTTCCAGATACTCTGGTCACATTTGTAGTAAACGCGCTGGGTACTGCGGTGAGTGTTTTTCATCTGGTTTCCCACTTCTACAAGTGCACTCACTGCGTTGGATCTGGGTGACCCCTCCCTTCTTCCCCAGCTGACCCCTCCCCTCCTGACCAGTGTGCCCAGACACCCACCCACCACTGAGGCTCTACGGGCCTCACCGCATCTCCCGGCGTTAGTGGCCTTTCTCTCTCCCCATGTGTTCCTGAGGTTCTTGATGGTCCCTCCCTCCCTCCATTCCTTCCTCTCCCCCCTTCCTTCTTTCTCTCCCCCCTTATCCCTCTTCACTTTCCTCTTTTTTCCTCCTCTTATTTCTTTAAGAAAAAAAAAAGATTTTTTAATTTATTTTAGACAGGAAGGAAGGGAGGAAGAAAGAGAACGAGACAAACATCAGTGTGTGTTTGCCTCTCACGTACCCTCCACTGGGGACCCGTACTGGGGCCAAAACCCAGGCCTGTGCCCTGATTGGGAATCCAACCAATGACATTTTTGTTCGCAGGCTGGCACTCAATCCCCTGAGCCACACCAGCCAGGGCTTATTTCTTTATAAATATCAAAAAATAAAAACCTTTTAAATGTCTGCTGCCTTTTCTTTCTGCTTAATTAGATAATCATCAGCTACAAGAAAGGAACCGAGTCCCTTTCGTCTGGTCTCTCAGAACCGAGCGACCGCACAGCACTCAGGAGCCCCGGCCACGTGGTCCTGGCGCTGCGATCCACCAGTGGACAGTAAGCAGTTAGGATCTGAACCCACACTCGGGGTTGATCTGTCCACTTCAGCATATGGCTTCACGGCTGCTAGGGATGCCCTGGTCGGGGAGGTCAGCAAGATAAAAGCCGGCACAGGGTCAAGACACGACACAAACCCCCCAACCTCCGCAGGCGGGGCTTTCCGAGACCCGCAGCTGGCGTCGCTCCAAACCACCAGCAGCAAGACTCCCCCAGACAGCGCTGCATGTTCAGCTCCCTCTCTCACTCCCTGGCACTGGGCTCCTTCCCCCAGATGCCATGTCACCTCCTCCCGGCCACTGCAGCGTGTTGTCTCCTTGTCCCCGATTCCCATGCTCCACTGGCCTGGGATTGAGTGGCAGCTCGGCTCAGAAAGCAGGTGTTGTGGAGGCGACGCGAGCCGGGCAGACAGCACGTGAGGTAGCGTCCGTCCCTGGGGAGCCCCGCGGCTCCAAGCGTTAGCGGTCCCAACTGTTCCTCCGAGGGGCGGGAGGGCCAGGCCGGCCCGGCCCCGACCAGATGTTTGGGACAGTTGCCAGGATGCAGCCAAGAAAATTGCTGTTAATTTATCTAAGGTGTAATAAGGATTAATGAAGCCTGTTTCTCGTGCCTTTGTTTACTAGAAAGGCTCGAATCAAAGGCAACATGGGGACATCAGGGTGTCTGACAGGTGTGTCACAGGGAGGCCAGGGGCACTGCTCTGAAGCGTGTCCTCTTGTCCCTGTTCCGTCTCTAACTTCCTTGGTAGCCCTTTAGCATTTATTCGGGAGTTTTGTTTCCTCTATTGTAAAACAAGGCAGGGATGCTAGAACCATCTCAAAAATCTGTTTCAGGTTTTAAAAACAATGGAAAGAGTAAAACCTGGGAATCTAAGTTCCAGTCCTCCTTAAAGATGCAGTCTTGGAACAGAGAGGGAGGGGAAGGAAGCCAGAGAGAAGAAAGGAGAGAGGGAAGAAGGGGCAGAGAAAAGAAAGGAGGGCAAAGGAGGGGAGAAGGGAGGGACGGAGGGAGAGAGGACCTCAAGAACAGGGGGGCACAGGGAAAAGCACGTATCACTGGGAGACATGGGGATGTCCAGTGGAGTCTCGGCTGGGAGGGGGTGTCTGAGTGCACATTCGTCATGAGGGCTGGAGGTAGCCAGTAAAAGGAGAGGGCCTTAGAACCAACCTCAGAGTGTAACAGAGCTCAGAAAAAGCTTAGTGGTCCTAATCCAACCCTTCACTCTGCAGAGGGGTAAACTGAGACTCGGAGAGATGACTCTGCTTGGCCAGGCCCCGGAGCATCCACTGGGGGGCAGAGCCTGACGCAGACCCAAGGCTCCTGGCTCTCAGACCTGGTTGGTCCACCCCCGTCTGCCCACCCAGAGCTCTCTCCTGGGCGAGTTCAGTTCTCAGACTGTGTTTCCCCATGGAGAGCAGCTCAGAGAGGGAGGAAGAGAGGTTTTGTGTGAACTTCTCAAGAGCGAAAACCGAAAGGAGGTGAGCCAAAACTTGAAACGAGATAAGCTGATCGTGCCCTGGCCCAAAGGAAGCCGTGGGCTGGCTGGCCTTTGACCCGGGTCTGGGAGCCCTGGCCAGCGCTTTTGATGGGGCCAGCTACCAGGCCCAGATCAGCATTTTCTGAGAGTTTCACCCCCGACCAACCAAGACTCGGGCCAGGCTTCATGCAAAGTGCAGAGCTCCCATAACGCCCAGCTCAAAGTGAAACACAGGGCAGTGAGAATTCACACAGCCTGAAACCAAATGGGGAAAAGGCTTGACACGAGTCTCCTCCCGCTCACCAGCACGGCCTCCTGTCCCTACAATCACCTCCACCTTTCAGTCTAACTGTGCTTTGCAAGTCTCCGTGATCTCAAAGTCAGGACCATAGGCAGGAAGGAGCACTGGGGTCTCAGAGACCAGCGCTGTGCATCCTCGGGACAGTGACTTCACATCTCTGAACCACTGTGTGTGGCTTAGTGAGATTTGCATGACAGGCTGCTAGTGGTAGCAACAGCGACAGGAACTGCTCTTGCTGCCCCTCCACGTGCCAGTTTGCAGTGTGATATTTGCTCAGCACCCCCTGAACCCTCTGTAGAGTATTACCATGTCCAGACAATGGACCTTTTCATTTTTAACAGACTTACCAAGATGTAATTTACATGCATGCTAAAATTCACCTGTCTCAAGTATTTTAACGTCTTCACGTTATCCATGAGAAAATTGACGCTGGAAGGAAGAGACTGCGTTTGGCTCGGGTACGATGGTGCAGACCCTTTCCTGTAAAGGGCCACCTACCGCTCAAGCCTGTCTTTGCAGTTCAAGAGCAGCCTCCGGGGTTATGCAAACAATGAGGTGTGACTGTGTGCCAATAAAACTTTATTTACCAAAGCAGGTGGTCAGTTAGATTTGCTGGCCCCTGCGGTATGGTGTTCCACTGCTTAAAACACTGAAGTTCTTGCCCATTGCGTTTCGACAACATCTGACCTGCTGACCCTGTCCTGCACAGCCCCGCAGCCCAGCCCCCACCTCCCCAGGCACCCTGCTTCTGGCTCCGTCTTTGTATTCATACGGTGTATGCAAACTCTTTTTAATTCTGCACGTTTCTCCCCTCTTCTTGCATGGTGGGCCTCCTCCTAGTTTTAGGCCTTCAGTGGAATGCTGCTTCCTCAGAGAGCCTGTCCTGACCGCTCCCTAGAAGGTGGCGGCCAGCTTTCTGGCTTGTCGCCTTCCCGGCACCTCACTCTTCCTGCAGCCCTTCGACGGACTTGCACTTTTACTCCTCTTCCATCAGTTGCCAGAGTGTAAAGTCTGTGAAGACAGGGGTCACAGGTACCTTGTTCTCCAGCCTCCACGGCCGGTACAGAGGGGACACCTCACCCATCTGTGAAATGGATGTGTGTGGCGCCCAGCCCCTCCATTTGGAGTTCATTGTCTACCTTCCTGCCACCCATCCGGGGTGTCCCGTGGGTGGCGCAGCCAGAACCCTTGGGGCAGGAGGCGCCTAGAGCATCTCCTCATTTCTCCTCTTCTCCCCTCGTAAGCTGGTAGACGTCTCGCTTGGCCAGTGAGGATGCATATCCTCTCACGGCGTCGATAGTTGAGTAAGGAGATTCGAGAGGTATGGTTTTAAAATCACATCTTTGAAGCCCTCAACTCCCCCTGTTTGAGGGTCGAGAGTCTGAAATGTGGGATTGGAGCTCTGACCAGAGAAACTGCCTTCCAAAGACCCAGGCGAGTGCAGACATCAGCCCTCTGACCCACTGGGCCGGAGCAGAAGGTCCCAGTGTCCAGCCCAGACAGCCTCGGGGCCTTTCTCTCAACTGTAGGAGAGAAGTCGAGGACTGCTCCTGTCTTTTTATGCATTTCTTTGCAAGTTGTCTGAACTACCGTTTTTGTCCTGGAAACACTTAGAAATTGTGTACATGCTCATTGTTTTTCTCCCTTTCTTTTCTTTTTTCTTTTTTTTTTTTTTGCTCATTGAAATCTGCTTGAAAGAGTTAGGGCAGCCTGCCAATCTCTGTAACCCTGAAGAAAGAAAGAGAGAGAGCAAGAGAGAGAAGGGGAGGGAGGAAGGGAGGGAGGGAGGGAGGGAGGGAAGGAAGGAAGGAAGGAAGGAAGGAAGGAAGGAAGGAAGGAAGGAAGGAAGGAAGGAGGGAAGGAAGGAGGGAAGGAAAGGGAGAGAGGGGATGGAGGGAAGGAAGAAGGAAACCTCAGACAATCGTGTTTAAAATGCAGAGTCGTTCACTTCCCTGTTTCCATTTTCGTCTCTGAGTACCAGGAGCTGGCCTTGCAGGGATTCCCAGCGGTGAGCTCTCGATCTGCAATTTACAGCAGTCGCTTTACTCAACATCAGGATGCCAATGCAGGTCCTGCCCCAAGGATGAAAGCGTAGCTCTGGTCAACCTCTGGGATGTGTTCCGCTGAGTGGAGGAAGATGATGAAATAAATCAGTGCATGGCCCTCTCTTGTCATGGGTGCTCTCTAAACTCTCTGCTTACAGATGTGCCCTGTTCTCCGAAATTGGAAACAGTTTGGAAGAGTCGCAAGCATCCTGCTTGGAATTACATTGCCTTGGGTTTGAATCCTGGCTTCATCGCTTACTCTCAGCTGCAAGATAGCTGAGGGTTTTAATCTGTCGGATCTTCAGCTCTGCTGCCCGAGAGGTGAGAACCCCAGCCCCAGCCCCGCAGCCGGCGTTGGTAAATAGAGGCACAGCGTCTCTGCCGGGTCCGTGCCGCCCACCGCAGGGCAGGCCTTCCACGAAGGGAGGCATACGCGGTTAGCACAGCACTCTCTGTCGCCTGTGGCCTTGGCTGTACAGAGTTTGCCTGCACGTCCTGCATACAAAACACCCCATATGTCTGATGCGAGCTCTGGGATCTGCGACCAACCGTGATTTCAAAAGCAGATGTTGTTAATCTTCCGAACAGTCGCACCAGCCCTGATGCCATCCAGGGCTGACAATGGGTGATGGGCTGCCGCGTTCCCTTTTGGAAAGGGTTATTTTGAAGCTCTAGAAGAAGCTGCTTGTTTTTTAGCAATTTGCCTTACGAGATGCCAGTGGCAGCAACCTATAGTCAAAACACGAAAATAAGCACGAGCCCCAAAGCTCGGGAATAGACACTCTCGGCAGGGATGCTGCCACCCAGAGCAAAGGTCCCTGCAGACCCCAGGCTGTCCTGTCTGTTGCCCATGGAGGAGCGGGTCAGAGATGACAGTGGAACGGGCCCCAGCAGGGCCTCCCAGGAGGCCGACCTGCTTCCTTGGGGCCAGAGCCCAGACTTGGGAGCATCGAGGGGGCTAATGCCAGCTTTGACCCACCTGGAAGTGAGGTTGTATCACCACCACCCAGGACCGGGTGTGTCCTGCCTCCAGAAGCTACGTAATCCCCAGACATGGAACTAGGCCCCTGCACTGCTCAGTGGAAGGGGTAGAAGGCGAGCACCCAGGTGTCAGCTATCAGACCAGCAGCTCCGAGAGAGAGACAGGGTGCGGCGTTATTTCTGATTGGCAGGGGAGGGTCCAAGGAGATCAATGACAAAGTTGAGATCCCACAATGAGGTAGAGGGTGATGGGAATTCGATCCATTTACTCAGACTCCAAATCACACCTCTACCTGCCCCCCCCACTGGGCAGGGGCGGGGCGGGGCCATGCTGAGGACCTTTCGGGTAGCAGCCTGCCACCGAGTTTACCTGTTTGTTCCATACGCATTAACGGTATTCCTGGCAACAGTAATTATGCTCATGTTATCCACGAGGAAATGGAGCCAGTGACCCAAAAGGGCTTCCAAATATCTTGAGCCCAGGCCCCGGCTCCGGGTCCGAGCTCCGCATCCAAGAGATGGCTCTTCCTGGGCCCTTGGTTCTTTGCGAACGCCCCAGGAGCCCCCACACTTCACATTCCCATGTCTACTGGCCTGGACGGAACCCTTGCCACGCCTTCATGCCCCCCTCCACTGGCAGTTTTCATCTGTCATGGATCCAAAAGCTCTGAAGCCAGCTGAGGGTCAGCCCCTGAAAAGGCTGAGACAGAAGGAGGTGGAGACGGTGAGAGCCGGTGGCCTGCTTTTCGGAGCAGAGGGGTGGGGCAGCGCCCCACACACCTGCCTGGCCCACAGGCCTTCCTCCCTCGGTGCGGTTGGACAGGCCATGGTCAGCGCCCTGGTAGAGGGTGACAGTTGCCCAGTTCCTGATCAGAAACAACCCTGCTGCCTTGAAAACCTGATTGGGTAACAGCAGTGACTCTGGGCACCATGTCAGTGCACAGAGTCCCACGTCTCTCTACAGAGGACATCACATTCCTCGGCCATCCGAGCGCCAATTCACCGCTTCAGTGCGCAGCCATCGCCTCGTCCAGCTGCACCCTCTTCTTGGGGCCCGTCATTCTTTAAGGGGCTCTCCTGACAACACATGTCCCTTCAGACTGTCAGGGACCCTTCGTGTCAGGTGACTGACAACTGGATCTCTAGGGCCTGGGGACATCCACACACACGACGGCAGCCAGGCTTGCCATCCAGATCATGGTCTGTAATTTGCTGCTGAGGTTTCATTATTATAATGCGTGATTGGCACTAATAAATAATAAGTTTTTCAGTAATAACTGTGCCTTGCACTCAGTAGCCTGCGCTGTGAGAAGCAGTTTTTACCCCGAGCGGCTCCTGAGACCTGGAGCATCAGGATGAAGAGGAGGCGAGGATGAGCTTTCGTCCTGCCCCGATGTGCGGCCCTCAAATCAACTAGGCAGCTGTGGCCACCTGTGTCACCCCACTTCGACCTTCCAGTAAGGCCACGAGGTGGTTTTATTGTCTTGAGTTTAGAGAGAGGCAACGAACGGAAGCCCAAACAAATAAGATAGTGTTTTTCCTCTGAGCTGCGCTCTGATTGAATCTGACCCATGGAGTAGGTTCTTTCCACTCCACAAGTTTCAAACCTTTATCTCCCTCTTCCCCAACTACATTTTTAGGCTGACTTGGAATTTCTAAAGTAGATTTAAGCTGAGTTCAAAATACGTGGGGACTTACTGTGTAGCCAGTGACAATGTACATTAACTCATCCTCACACAACCTCCTGCTTCAGGGTCATTATTGGCCCTATTTCTGAGTTCAGGGGCCTGAGGCCCAGAGGCCGGGAGGTCCTGCCCAAGGTCATTCAGCCAGTTAGTGACACAGCTCGGACTGGAACCCAGGCAGCTCCCACCAAGCACTCCACAGGCCTACGCAGCAACTCGGGATCCGATCCTGCTCCTGCTCCACCCGGTATCCCCCTGCCCCTGAAATAGGGTTACAAACTCTTCCCTGATCTCACGCACAGCGAGCACCTTCTCCATGTCCATCCTGATGATAAACGTGGCTGTGTTACCGTCCTGCAGCCGCCGCCGCAAATCACTGCGGCCTCGGCACTTAAACGACACACCTTCGTTACCTTACAGCTCTCTGGGTCGGACGCCCAGCAACACAGGTTTCACTGGGCTGACATCAGAGAGCAGAGCTGCGCTCCTTCCTGGAGGTTTGAGGCTGGTGCTCGCTCCCTCGCCTGTCCCAGCCTCTAGGGCCCTGTATCCCAGCTCATGGCCCCATCCTCTGTGGTCACGGCCCTTGTCTGGCTCCTATCCTATGCTCGCATCTTTCTCTCTACTGAACTGGGACAGACAGGCTCTCACTTCTAAGGAGTCACGTGTTTAGTCTGAGTCCACCTGGCTGACCCAGGGTCATCGCTCACCAGAAGGTCCGCCCCATCACATCCGCCAAGTCCCTTTTGCCATGAGAGGCAACACCGTTACAGGTTTCCATGCTTCGACATGGGCAACTCTGGGGGTCTCTCATGCTTTCTGCCACTCACTGAGTCTGCCTCTGGACTAAGGCAGCTCTCATGGGATGCAGATGTGAGAACCAACCCATCAATTAGGAAAGTTTTTATGTTCATTAATTCTGCAAACATTTGAATACCTGCCCCACAAGGGTTATGAATATCACTCCTGTTAATTGAACACAATTATCAGCTTTCACATTATTACCATGTTAACTAGCATCTGCCCATCGATGCAAACACTGTTCACCGTCCTCATTGAACTGGTGGACACGAGGCCCCATGTGTGAAAGGACTTGATGAGCCCGAACTCTGTGCATATGAGTCCTGATTGGAGACAGTTCTGGGGCCAGGAGGGGCCCCTGAACACGCGTGGACTGGCACAGGCCGCATCCCTTTGGCTATGGTTCCAATGGGACCAGAGGATCTGAACTTAATTTAAGCATAAGATAAGCTGATGATTTTATCATTTTCCAGATTCATAAAGCTACTGATGATTCTTCAGGAATGACTTAGGAAGAACGAAGTGGTGGCCCGAAGTGCAGCTGAGCCCATGAACATGGGAAGGGAAGGCGTCCTCCTCCGGACAGACGAGGGGATGCCTACAGCCCTACACACAGAGCACATATTTGCTCCCCTACATGGCTCTGAGGCACAAGGTGGCAGAGAACAGACACACTGAGAACGCTGGCTCTACTTCACCACGTGAGGGAAGAAGCAGCCCTCCTCTCCGGGCTCTGCCCCTTCAGGGTTTCCTCTACTTCCCTGGGCCTCAGTACCCCCATCTGTACAGTGGGCTCTTGGGGGCTTTGAATCTGGGGTCCACATGACTCTCTCTCAATAACTGGCACTAGAGACATGCTGGGGTTTTGCTCTTCGGTCCACTGGCTACACGGCCTGACACCAATGAACCAAAAGTGGTCTCCCCGCACTTCACTGCGTGAGTGCTCCCCTCATTTCCATGGGGTCTGGGTCCCCTGGGGCCCTGTGCAATTGCAGGTTTTGACGCAGTTGGTCCAAGACTCTGCATTTCTGGTCAGCTTCCAAGTGACGCTGATCCCGCTGGCTGGTGGACTCCACTTTGAGGAGTGACAGTTTCCACCCTGCTGGGTCCTACAGCTCTGTCCACGTGCCTGACCCTTTGCTCTGACCCCTTGTCCTCAGTGCAGCCAGGACTCATTATTTAGAATTTTTTAGCTGTTGGTGAACTGGAGACACAGTGAGGATTAGCCCCAGCAGAGAAGGGTTGGCACTGGCTGACCCTGTCTGGACAGCAATCAAGGAAGACTGGGGCCAGAGAGCTCACGCCAAGCACTCAGTATTTCTCCTGCCTCTCCTCCCCTCGCCCCTCCCCCTCCCCCTCCCCCTCCCCCAAGTCATGGCTCTCCCTTCAATGGCTGCGCCGTGTCCAACTGAAATCCACAGATGGGATGGCAGCTCCAGGCGTCCAGTCCTCCAGCCCCAAGTGAGAAACCTTGCGCGAGGTTTTCAACTGGTCAAGAGTAGACCACGGGCCTGGAACAATCACGAAGGAGGCAGATTGGTGTGTATGAGTGTGGGGGCAACTTCGCCACAAGTCCCCCCATCCGCCACAGATGAAAATGAAACTGCCAAGACATGATCTGCTTGGGGAGGAGAGGTGGCCAGTCTCCCAGAGGAGAAGGACCAAGAACCTCTTCTTCAATGGCTTTTATTGGGTTCATAACATACAGGAATACAGGTAAAGCTCATCAATCAGTGTCAGGCGGCAAGGATCAGACAATAGGTAACATTTCAAAGAAATCTGAGGGCTTAGTCTGAGTCAGTGTCTGTCAGGTAAGGGGGTTGCAAAAACTTTGGGAGACATACTCATTTCCTGCTTGGACCCTTATCATATGAATGAAAGCACTCTTAGCAAAGCAGGCTTCACAGGACTTTAGGAATTCCTTCTTATGCCCGATCACCCTGGAACCTGCTCTAGCTGGCAAGGGGCTGCACCACCTTCCCAGTCACAGGATTTCAGGCTTAAGTGGTTTAGAGCCAGGAAGCACTTCTCCCAGATAGAAATGGGGACTCAGGCTGTGTCAGAATAGCCAGAGGGCCGAGGGTCCATCACTCCCTCTTTGCTGCAGCCCCCCAAGTCCTTCCATGATGGCCTCCCAAGTGATCGTGTCTGGCTTAGGTTGCCCCCTCTCTGAAGGGTGTTACCTGTCACTGACTAACTGACCAAGCATTGGGGGCAGGGGATGAAGCAGAAGCAGCGTCCTGCCAGGGGATAAGCTTTGTGTCCTTAGTGGCTCACAGTCTGGAGGTCGCTCACTCAGCCTTAGCCAAGGGGGGGGGGGCGGTTACAACTCCTGCAACCAGGCAGGGCGGTTCCCAACCTATGAGGGGTGGGGGGTTAGGTTAGGCCCTGTGACCAGCAGGCAACTCCCATTCTGTTCACAAGGTTGGGGCTCAGGGGGGAGGAGGCTCCCTGAAGAGGAGGCGTAGCAGAGCTGTGGCCCCAGGCACCCCCTGACCCCTGCTTTGTGTGTATTACAAACACTGAGGACCAGCCTTCGGGATGGTTCGTGTGTGGCGGTTGTGCTGGTGACGCTCGGCGAAGGGTCCTTCAGCACCGCCTGTTCCCCCAGAATCTTGGCTGCCTCTCCGCTCTGTGGAACGGGGGCCCGGTGTCCCCAGGCTCAGGGCTGCCGTGCACACCTGCTGCTGTCAGTCTGGCTTAGGTGGGTTCTCACCATCCTCGTCCCGGTCTGACTGTTCCCAGTGCCCACTGTGCATCTTCCCAAGACGTCCACTTTAGTGAACAAGTTCACGTTCCCACAGCTCGAATAGCTGGTAGGTGTCAAGTTCGCTGGAAGGAACTTGCTGAGAAGTCTTGAAAATGCCTGGGTTTTGGAGTCAGAGAAGCAGAAGCTCGGAGCCCACCTCACTGCTCCAAAAGGTGGGCTCCGTCCTGAGTCTCGGTCCTGCCCCCAGGAAAATGGGTTGCTGGGAAGATGCTCTGGGACCACTGGCATTCCACCTTTAGCCTGGCCTCAGACACAGGGGCCATCCCTCCTCCCTATTTTCAGAGAGCTTGAATCTTGACCCCCCTCTCCTGTCCCCAAGCCCGAACGCTGGCGAGTCCCGGAGGGTCTCCTTCTGCTGCATCTCTGCCCACTTCTCTCTCTCGGCTCCATGGCCCGCAGACCTCTGTCCTGGAGGCTACATCAAGTGGCCACCTTTCATGAACACCAACGTCCCCATTTCAAAACAGAAACAATTCCACACTCTTTGTTGTTGCTACCGTAAATTCTGTGGAACCTGTATTACGTGGGTTTTCAAATTTCAATTATAAATTTCAAATTTCACCCTTGAGAACGTTGTCTGTTCTGCATCCTAGTCAGAGATCCGCAGTGGAAAATGGATTTCCGAACTGTGGGCACTGCATTTTGAGGCTGAATGTTTTTAAACCTGAACGCACAAGCAAAAATCAGCATAGGGTAACTAAGCCACACGGACCCATAGCAGTGGGTGGTGCCAACACCCCAAGTCCCCAGAGCCAGCGGAATGGCTTCTCACAGAGATCGTGTCCCAGACCGTCATCAGTGACAGCGAGAAGACACTGGACTTCGTCCGCTCCTTCTTCCCGCACCTCCTTCTCTATGCAGCTTTCTTGCACTACAACTGCAAATGCAATTACAGGAGTTTATAAATTGTTGGCAACTTACAAACTGTCCATCTGTGGCCTTGACATTGGTAAATTACAGGGAAGGGTGTCATTGTGTAAGTGCAAATGTTGAAATGGACACTGTCAGGTCAGGTTTGAAGCAGGTAATAAAACACACTTTCTGTTTCAACCTTACAGATAATCTTCCCAGAGTGGAAACGGTTCATGGAACACGAGAAACATCACAAAACACCCCATTACAGCACGCTAACTCACTGTCATGCTTTTTACATTCAGCAATGATATTGCTGTATACCACTTTTGTTCAAAGTTATCATGTTGTCAATTTTCTAATCTAATTCCTAATCTTGGAAATGTGCCCCTGCTTTCTGTTTCACTCGAGCCAGTGATAAGATACTGTTTTCCTGTTTTATCATCGATTTTCCCCGGTTATCACAGTGTCATCATTTATTACTGTTTAGGGTCCCTGATATACATGTTGACGTCCAGGGCATATACTGTAAAACTCAGGGAAAACATGTTAAACATTTATAAGGGCCGGAGGGCGGTAGAGTTGTTATTATGTGTCATAGCTTCATAAAGCCCCTGACAATGCGGTGACTTCCTGTTCGTGCAGACGCTTTTCCCAGATGGCTCTGTGCAGACGGTGTCTCGGGCTCCAGGGGCACAAGGGGAAGGGCGCCCAGCCCTCACCTTGCAGAACTCCAGGTCTTGTGGGGGTGACAGACCTGGAAACAGACAAGCACGGTGTTGACAGATTCAGGCTCGTCCTTACCACGGTGTCCGGCTTTGGAGACACTAGAAAGGTATTTATTATTAACCCCATTTACCAGACAAAGGAGCTGTTGGAATCGAGGTGGCATTTGGGGGCATTGTCTGGACCAGGCACCTGTTAACTGTAACAGAATCCCAGCCAGGGGGTTACCTCTCTCTATAGCCGATGCAGAAGAAGGGTGAGTGAGAGGCTGGTGGGCTGCCCTCTGGCTGGACGGGGATGGTCCCAGCAGGGCTCTGGGGGACAGAGGCTCCAGGCCTGGGCAGAGCACCCGATCCTCCAGGACATTCAGACCATGGGTGCCCTTGCTGTGGCTGTGGGCTGACCAAGACCTTCATGAGGCTTTCACTGAGGGCCAGGAATGAGGAAAGAATACAACACACACACCCGTACACGTTCATATTTAATTCTTAATGAAACCGTGTTTAATCCTATGGATTTCACAAATCAGTATTCTGTGTTTCCGACCAAATGAGTAATTTCTGAAGTATAAGCTCAATGGATTTTTTTGTAATAAAGAAAAATGTTCAAGTTCCACAATGAATTGCTCTCTCCATAGGTAGAGATTACATATTTACAAATGTCTGTATAACTCATATTTTATATACATCTATATGTATTTATGTCTGTATGCATAGAGATATGGAGATAGATACGGATGGACATAGAAATAAAGGAGGTAGAGGTATAAAGAAAGAGAGAGAGAGCCACGGCTACATCATGCACTTGGAGTTTTTGCTGAGCTATGCAGCGCCCACACTGAGAAGCAACATATGAGTACATCCTACTGCGTTTTCACAAACCAAATGCACCCATGTAACCCTCACCCAGCTCAGGAGCCCGACACTGCCAGTCCCCCCAGGACCCTCCCCAGGGGCCCCCTGGCCCACCCACCTCTCAGGGCTCAGCACCATCCAACTTTGCTCGGCCTAGGATGGGCCACCTCTTCTGCCCTTGGATGGATGAAATCTGGCCACGTGTGTGCTGCTGCCTCTGGCTTCTTTCATTTAATACTTTGTTCTAGGGGTTCAACCTCTTTACGCAATTTTTCTGGAGGACTCAAAGGGGCTGACCCGCAGGTGAGCATCTAACTCAAGAGGGGCCGGCATGCTGGCTTTGGTCCCCTTAGACCAACATTAGGATGTGCAGATGAGCGTCAACGGAGGGCGAGGGTCCATGCCAGCGGCAGATCAGTGATGGCTGTGTGGCCTGAGGCAAGGGCCACAGACTGTGGCCAGACTCTGTGCCCAGACTCTCTCCATGATCTGTTCAGTACAGTATTTCTCATGGGCCCTCCCATAGGAAGGAATCAGGACATCTCCCCGGAGCCCTAAGTGTTTCTGTTGTCCAGTTATCTCTTTAGACTTGGGAGGTTTGCTCACACCTGTTCAGTGATTTGTTAAGGTTGCTGTTCAGCACACTTCTGTCAGTGGAAGAACTAAGTCTAGCAAGTGCCACTCCCTGGACGAGTGTGACGGTGCCCTTGCCAGTGACTGGTCTCTCTCCTTTGGGCTCCTCTCCACAGGATGGGCAGGGCTCGCTGGAGTGGATTTTCTAGCACCAACCCGACCCTGACATTCCTGGCACAGGGGCCTCCATCAGCCCCCCGCTGTTTGTTGGAAAGACTCCCAGCCACTCAGCGAGTCATTCGAGGTCCTTCACCACTCGCCCCAAAGGACCGTTAGAGACTCCTGCCCAGGCCACTCCTCGGGCAAACCCTCCCGGCCAGTGCCGACCACAGGCGCAACCTCTGACCACCAGCTGCTTTGCTCTCTGTTTGGCCCCCCCGCAACAATGGAGGTGGCTTCTCAGCTACAATAATGCCAGCAAACTAGGCCCCCCCGGGGACAAATCCTGCCCACTCTCTGGGCCTGATGCCCATAAGCTAAGAGAGGTTTAAGCTTCAAAAAAATAAAATATCTATATACATCTATATATAGATGTGTATATATATCCATATAGAGAGAAAGAAATGTATACATATATGTGTGTGTGTGTGTGTGTGTGTGTGTATTTCAGGATATATGAAAATGATACGAAATCAACAGCATCTATAAATAAAGTTTTATTGGCACATGGCCATGCCCCTCCACTTCCATGCTGTCCACAGCTGCTTGCACTAAGCAACCACAGCAGAGTCATCCGGCTGTGGCACAGGCTGTGAGGACGGCAACGCAGAAAACACCAGCTAGCTGGCTCTTTATGGAAAGTCTGCTGAGCTCTTACCTCTAGTCACAGTACTTTGTACAAGACTCACCACTCCGAGTTGATACGTATGCACGTGTGTTTATATATATTTCATTTCACCCTGGGTGGACGGTCTATTTAAGTTTGTATCCCAGCCTCTAACACAGAGCTTGCCTCAGCAGTATATCAGTAAGTGTTTGTAAAGTTGCCTCTGCTGGTTTGGTCCGCAGTTTAAGTTAGTGGCTCTCGGGGTCAGCTCAGTGGAAGTCGGGGGGGAGGGGGGTGGTAGGGCACCTGCCCAGACCTCGTAGGCAGATTTCCATTTGCAGATGCAGCATGGTTGCCAGTAAATGAAGGGAGTCAAGCTAGCTCAGGGACCAGGTCTTTATGATTGGCTATTGAATAATAGGCATTGTGTCAGGAATACCAAGTTCATGACCGCCAGAGATGAAAGAGGCATAAACTCTCCCCTCAAGAAGTTTACCCCTTAGAGGGTAAGAGAGGTGCTCGTGGGTCATTTCAGCACTTTGGTCAGGTCTGTGTTTTTGACCAGACTGAGAGAAGGGCGTTGTTTCAGACGTGGAAGGTGGTTGACCGACCAATAGATTCAACTCTGTCTTTTCATCATTCTCAAGCAAAGTGTTTCACATGACTTATCTCAATGTTCACATTTGGAAAATGGGCTTGAGGGTAGAACAGATCAAGCCTGAAGTCCCTTCGAGTTCTAAAGTATATTTTTTTATTTTACTATTCTATTTAACTTTTTGACAGATGTCTTCCCAACCAATGGCGTTCAAGCACCTGGTGCGTTGTACTATGTGTGCACATATCTATTCAGAGGCTCTTTATCATGAAACCCAAGGGAGACCCTTCTATCCTAAAAAGTGCTAGAATGTGTACACAAAAGACTCTCCATATCTGCGAGAAGACACAGCTATATTTCCAAGTTCATTTTTTTAATTACCAAATCACTTCAAACAGTTTCCAAACGTAATAGGAACAATGCAGTGTGACTCTTGATGTTGGCTTCTACAATTAGTGTGTTATTAATTAAGCTCTTGAGTAATATAATAACTTGACGGGTAAAGCCCCTCTTTGCATTTAAAGTACGTGCAAACTCTGGCTCCAATTATAAATAAACTCTACGGCTATGGGCTTAAAACTGAGAATTTAATTATTCAGAGCAAATTATTCAATTGATGCTCTGTTCTGGAGAATTGCTTCCTGAATATTCTCGTGGGTTCAGGACGAGTGTGTGTCTCAGTAGAGTCCTGTTGGGCAGGCTTCCTTACACATCTCTTGACCCCCTACTGCCCTCCTCTCTGCTTCTGCTCCGCAGGAAAATGGGGTATCCAGCTCCCTCATGTCCAGCCCACCGCCCCCCACCCCGGGGCTGCTGGAAGAAATACCACACCGAACATGCTTTGAGCATGCCCACATAATCACTGCCAAGGATTGTCATAACTCTCAGGATGACGTTTACACCCACCCAGCTTTAGGCACTCATTCTTGCAAGATCCAAGCCCCCATATCTGCCTCCTCAGTATCTTAGCTCACACTCACCTTCTGCTTCACTGCATTGAACCCAGCAACATGTCTTCAATGAGGAAAACTGCCACGACTCCAATCCTTTGCACATGCTAGTCCTTTTTCCTGGAATCCTATTCCCCCTGTGGTGAGCTCCTATTTGTCTTATGATACCCAGCACTGCTCATTTTGGCTGCTTAGTGTTGGAGAAAGGGTGTCTCCCTGAGACAGGGCAGAGCACGCCCGGTACCAACACACAGAAGGTCACCGGGACCTCTGGAGTCGTCCCACAAAAGGATGCAGGAACCCCAGGCTAGGTCAGTTACTGACATCACTGAGGGATTCCAGAAACCTGGCCACACCTCAAGGTCACTGGCTTTTGTGACTTGAAGAAGTGGCCTTGACTCAATTCAGTGTGTGTGACAAGAAGATAAGGGTGTCAGGTACAGAACCTGCCTCAAGAAGAAGGTCCAAGAAGATGAAGAACATACAGGGAACCTGGGAAAAGACCAAGCAGTTGGTTGCCCTAAGAATGGTCTAAAAATGGCTCTGCAGATTCCCGAGGGAAGATGGACAGCCCCGGTTGGGGAAAGTTCCAAAGCCTTCATGGAGACAGCAGCCCTTGAGTATGGTCATGAGGTCTAGGTCGACTCATCAGACCAACATGTAACGCAGACCAGTCAGTCCCCATGCACCAGGTAGGACTCCCTGCCTGGCCACAAACCAGCTGCCTGTTGAGGGTCTTTTTTGGGCTTGTAGAGGGATATCTTGACACAAAGTAGTGATTTTGCAAACTGCCATCCCTGAGCTACACGACCTTTACCCCTGGCTCTATCGAATCTATCATTTGTGCCACTGTTTCATGATGATGTCCTTTAACAGACTCACTTTTTCTACCTTGGAATGGTTTTTCTGCATGCACTCTACTTTGGGTTTTTTAAGGGGACAACAGACTCCTCAACTATCAGTTAGAGATGAGGTAAAATAGAGACAATGAGAATACAACACTGCTAAGGAGCTGCAGCTACACGCCGTCGCCTGCTGAGGCTGGAGCCTACGGCTGGCCACCTCTCTGTTAAGAAGGGAGATGAGAAGTCTGTGCAGGGAGATGTTAAAACTATGCACACAGATGAGCCGCCCTTGAAGCTTCCTCCTCGGAGCAAAGGAAATGAACTCGCAAACAACAGATGTGTTTCGTGATGCAGTTCGGTGCTGCGACCATTTCCAGGCACCAAGGAAAAGGCATCTCTGCTCCTTCTGTGCAGGGTCTGTGCCCTGGGGGAAGAAACTGGGACCACCGTCAGAAACCTGGCTCTCTCGCCAGCGTGGCCACGTGTGTCCTTCAGCAGGTCATTGAACCACTGCCTTGCAGGACCTGTGCTCCATGTTTTGGCCGAAGGGTCCTTGATGTTTGGTTCTCCCCCAAATTCTCATGCTTAGAAAACGTCCCTGGGTTCTAATCGCCCATGACATTCGTTTATACTTCTGGTTTACAGGGTCAATACATAAAAAACACTACTACGTTTGACTCGTCTAACGGTTGCATCGTGGCTGTATTGCCATTGATAACTTTTCTTGCCCCGGTAGCCCGTGGTGGAACACAATCAGGAACCTTTGGCAGGAACTAAATGTCTCCGAGGAAGTTAGGACAGAACCAACTGTCCACTCACTGAACCACTGAGATGCAGTTTCCTTGTGTCCAAAATGAGGGGAACAAGGAGCACTATTAATTTCCGTGGGTCATTCATTTATTACATTTTGAATACCCATTGTGCACCTACTATGTGCTGGGTCTTTTCCTGGGCTCTGGTCTGTTCTGAAGAGCAGAAGAGATGGTGGATGCAACCGCACTGGGAATTGGGGATGGAGAAGCCGCGTCACCACGACCAGAGCACAAAGTTTTGAAAACATGTCTCTCCTTTCCTGGCACTATTCCCAGCTGCCCACATTGCGCCTGGGGACAGGTTTTCTTGGAGCAGAAGTCTCCAAAAGCTTGAGTTAGAAGCCCCGCTGGTCTCCAGAAACCTGTTCCTGATATCCCCGATGTGGGCCTGTCTTTGATGCACTGGTCAGTGTGGATCAAGGCAGGTCCCATCCCTTTAAATCTGGGACCAGCACAGTTACTCCCCCTGTGAGATAAGTTCAGATACTGAAGAGAATGGCTGGAGGGCAATCAAAATATTTGACTACTGAAACCATGCTGCACATTTTCATTTGGCTTTACTTTGCACGCTTTCTTACTGGAATGGGGCGAGTGAATGCAATCAATGTCACAGGTCTGGTCAGCTAGAGTCTTAAACCCCTTCCTGACGTGAGGAAGGCTCCCCGGCAGTGCTTCCCCGTGCTAGCGGAGCAGGGGGCTTGCTACCAGAGGGCTCTGGCCCCGGGGGGTGAAGGCTGGGGTCTGGCTTCACCTCTCACGCTGGTTCAAGTGCCCTTGGTAAGGGATCCCCCCCATTAGCTTGTTTTTTTCTTCTGCAAATGGGGATCGTGCCTCCTGCCCTGCGCAAGTCTCAGACCTGGACAGCGTGGAGAGAAGACAAGCCACGCTCAGCATGTCAAGCATCCTGGGATCTTGCCCCAGCCCACCTTCCTCACAGAATACTCTCTCTGTTTTGGTTCTTTCCGAAAGGAAAAGCTTTGCTGACGCCTGCACACCGACGTGCTTACCTTCGTGTGTTCCGATTGGACTTGTCTCATGAGGTGGCAGAACGCACTCTTTCCCCATAGCCTTTTCCAACTCTGTCAGCTGGAAATGGGCTCCCCACCCTCCCCCCGTGGTGGGCTGCATTGGCACATCCATCAAATATTTAGTGCAAGAGCCAGAATCTGCCCCCGGAGCATAGCTGCTGGCCATGGGAGTTCTCTGCTGTGGACTCTCCACGAGTGGGAGTCACACTCCCACCACACCTGAGTCACTGTGTATTCCGGAGTGTGTTTGTTACAGCAGCGGGCGTCACCTTGAGCATCCTTAATAAAGTGAGCTCCTTGAGGGCAGGGCCCCCACTCAAAGCAGGCCCCCTCCACTGATAGGGCAAGTAATTGTTCCTGCTGAACTGTGGATTTGGGGAACAGTCTGAGCACCAAAAGGACACGAACTCAACATTTTATTGCCATATTCTGAGGAATGCATACCTTCTGCTCTAACACCTAAGTCTGAAGTCACAGACTCAGAAATGCATTTCGTGTTTCCCCACATAGCATGTAGACTGAATCCAAGGATCCATGAGACAAATAAATATCAAAGGGAATATTTTTCCATGGGATACATATTAAGTGTATGCGTGTTGTCATTCCGTGCATTATTGAAATGTATCAGTGATACACAGAGAGAGAACATCTCATGTGCCTGCCCAGGGACAGCCGTTGTGCTACGTCAGCACTGATGTGGGACCCACGGAAGACAAAGGCGGCCTCGCCCCTGGGGTCCCAAGGGCCCCTTTCTAACGATAAAGGCACCTTCATGCCAACTCATGCAGTTCCATGCACATCCCGACAGTCCTGAGGGTCTTCTACCTGTGTGTGTGAGATGTGAGCAACCTTGGCTCCCTTTCCCTGGGAAGAAAACAGAGTCCCTAAAAGGTTCTTGGTCTGTCCTAAGCCTGAGTTTCCCTTCTGTGGATACCTGGGACCTGGTCTCTGTTTATCAAGTGACTAGAACCAGGCAGTAAGCAGCCTTCTATTTCCAAGTGTAGAAAGGGATTGGTCTCTTGTTCCTCTCCGTGAGTGAGCAAGCTGTCATTTTAGCAGGAGCCAGAAAGGTGAGTGGTCCGGGGGAAGCCCTTCTATAACAAATTTACGGAGGTGAAAGGTCTGAGATCAGGCCTGAGAGGCTGGAGTCGGGGCAGCTCAGGAACGCGCAGCAATCCTGTCTCTACCGACCGTAGCCTGTTCACCTTGGATTTTACCGGCAGCTAGAAGCCTCGTGCTCAGGGGAAGAGCAAAGAGGCTTACTCCCTCCCTACCTTTGAAGTCCTGTTCCCCCTCCCAGCAAGTGCTATCACGTGGGGTTAGACTCTCCTGCCCCGTCTTTGGAAGCCCAGGGCTGGCTCTGGAGTCTGAGCTTCAACAGGGAGTTCATGTCCACCCTTTGAAGGCTGCCTTTGAACCCAAGCTTTCATGAGCAAAATACACTCCAAAATGTGCTGCTTTAAAGAAACATAGCCAACTTCTGCCACAGATGTTTCACCCAGGAACCGGAGAGCCAAAGGGAAGTTGAGTTGGAAGCTGACGATCCCCATGTCCGGAGCTGGCCCAGGAAGCCAGCCTGAGCCTGGAGGGGAGCACCCCACCGGTGTGTGGTGCATGGAGCTTGTGGGGCCGGGATGCGGCCCAGCTGGGAAGGTGGCCTGTGAGCAGAGCCCATAGTGCCTGATGCCATGCCTTCTGGAAAAGGAGCAGAGAGGAAGGCTCCCCCTACCTCGAAGAGCTGTCACTGTGTCACTGAGGGAGAGGTCCTTGCCCCTTTCAGAGCAAACTGTACTGAGCACTGCGCTGTGACAGATACTGGCTTGGCACGACAGGTGGGACGAGGAAACACGGGGTTTCTGGCATTCATTCGTTCACTAGCTCACTTATTTACTCGGTCATAACAGTGACCAGCACTAAGCCCAGAGCATCCTTCTGTGGGTTAGCTTGGGGTCATCACCGTGTCCCTGCAAAAGAAGTTGAAGTCCTAACCCCCAGTACCCGTGTGTCTGACCCTGTTTGGAAATAAAGTCTTTGCAGACGATCAAATTAAGATGAGGTCATTAGGATGAATGCCAGTCCACAATGACTGTCCTTCATAACAAAGGGACATTTGGACACAGATACATACACAGGCAGAAACCTTGGTGATGTTTCTATAAGCAAAGGAGCACTAAAGGCGGCCAGCAAACTCCCGGAAGCCAGGAGAGAGACACAGAGCAGATTGTCGCTCATAGCCTCAGAAGAACCCACCCCTGCTGCCACCTTGACCTCCTGCGTCCAGCCTCCAGAACGGTGCCAATGAGTGCCGGGCCTTCTAAGCCACTGTGTGTGGAACTTCGCTTCAGCTGTTCTGGAAACCCCGTGTGCCGGTCTAGCAGAGAAGGCAGCGCCGCGCGGGAACTCTGGGAGGACTTCACAGGGACAGGGGCCTCCCGACTCTTCCTTAACAGCTAAGCAGACAGTCCCCAGCCAGCAGGTGCATCAAGGCCATGAGTAGGGCAGGTGATGCTGTGCTGGAGGAGGTGCGGCACGGGCACAGTGTCGCCCCTAGACCTGTCCCCCCAGCAGTGGGACTGGGGGCGGGCCAGAGCAATCAACAAAAGCACACAGCAAAGTGTGCTCAGGAGGCGGCGTAGGGGTGTCGCACGGGGTGTACACCCCAAATCTCCCTGATCTGACGGACCCCCTAAGATCTTTCTCGGGAATTCCTTCCCGAGTCATGGCTATAGTCCCCTTTAGTGTCATTAAAGTCATGAATTTCAGTCCCACGAGCCCCATATATGGTCCCACTTAAAAGGCAGCACCCATACTAGTAATGCCATCTGGAACCTCCTCGGCTGAGGGCGGAATGGCAATTTGTAAAGAGAAAAGCAGCGATCTGGTTTCTCTTCGGGGTTCCTTGTCACTGAAACACGAGCGGCGAGACTGATGTGTTCTGTTGTGCTCACCCCTGGCACACCGCGCGGGAAGATACCCATCCAGTTGTCTTGGGCTCCGGCACACGTCTGAGGTCACACACCAATTCCAGTCAGAGCCGGGTGTGGGGTCTCTGTCCTTTGCATGCTGGGCTATTTTATGACCCAGAAAATCCCTGTGCAGCCAGACTAAAAGTTCAAGGTCACACTCAGGGTTATTCACTCTCTGTAAGCACAGGTGTGCACAGCTGCAGGTCTGCCTTGGTGCCTAGGTAGAGAAGGTTGGGGTTGCCGTAGCAGCTTTGCCTTTACTGTTGAACTCTAGGTTCATGGGTCAACTACTGGGCCACTGGGTTGAGATGCTCCTGGATGTGGGACCCAGCTGGTTTCTATTCATCCTTAACCTATGCTGTCCTCATGGAATCTCAAAAGGTCACTTTCACTTCTATTTTAGTACTCCTCTCAATCATGGTTTTAGTACAGTGGCTATAAAAATAACTACTAATAATGATCAAATGTGTATTATGTGCCAGAAACTCTGCATAGAGCTTTATGTATATTTATTTTTAAAAATTGCCATGCACTAATCACATGCCCAAGCACTAAGCTTTGCTTGGTCGTGACACCTGGCCCGCGGTGACAATTTCTAACTCAGTCCTTCCAACAGACCCGTGACTCATGCCAACCCCGCGTTACGGACGAGAAAACTGAGATTCAAAGGAGCTGACCGCATCGCCCCGCCCCGCGGCTGAGGCTTCATGCCACCGCCGGCCTCTCCACACGCTCCAGATGGCTGTGTGCCCCTCCCTCTCTGGGACCACGTCACTCGGCAGTGGGGCGACGTTGCTTAGGCCAAGCTCATTCGGCTGGGTCACAGGCTAAGTTTCCAAAACAAGATTTAAAAAGGCTCCAAGAAGAGAAGAGAGGAACCAGGTCATCGCCACTTTCACTGAGAAGGGGGGAAGCCGGAGAAGGCAAAAATGTCACTGAGATAGCAATTGGGAACCAGTGGGATGGACTCTGCACACACTGGTCCCTCTGTGGCCCCTGCCCATGGTGAGCCCAGAATTATAGGAGAGAGCCTCTCGCCCATCGCAACAGCCAAGCTGCAGTGCTGGGGCTCATTCCAGAAAACAGCCCTTGGAAGAAGCTCAGTGGACACACTGCCGGAACCTTCTGTGGGTATCTAATTTCCACAGGCTGGTGGGTGTCCAGCCAGTCCGAGTTGGCAGAACAGGTCTCCAGTTTTGCTGTGAGCTTGCTAGTTAACACCCAGCCTTGTTCCCACCTGTGCCCTGCAGACCTGCGAAAAGGGAGCACATCTCAGTACTGTGGGCAAAGAAAAAGTGTCCAGCCCTGCCGTGCCCTGGACCTGCGTGGAGCGGAGGAATGGAGCTGGGGAACCAGGTTTGACTCTAACTTCTGCCCTTAGCAACTCTGTGACCTCGGAGGATGCCTTCCGTGAGCCTCAGCTCCTTCATTGACCCCAGGGACATTTCTCCCCCCTAGGATTCCAATAAAGATTAAATGTGGCCACGGGTGTGAAAGACAGTTCTGGAAACATCCTGTACTACACATGTCCTTAGCCACTATCTTTGGTGTCCTCTTCATCTCATTTCTGTTTCTCCGGACTCTGCCCAGAGCACAGCACTTGACAATGGCCTCTTCCCAGATCACCTGTCCCGGTTGCTGGTGGGGTCAAGTACTGCACAGGTGAAAGAGCGTGTATCCCCCAGAGGGGCTCCCAGTCTAACACAGGGACTAGGTGTGGGCACAGTCATGCAGTTCTAATGCTGAGAGCTCTTACAGGTGAAGAAATAGAGACTGGCAAAGACCAGTGGCAGGGGCTGAGTCCCCACACCTGAGAAAGTCCAAGGAGCTGTCTTAGACCTAAAAAGCGTTCTTCATGTTGCTGCACCCTGAGGGGCAACTTGAATAGGCTAGACTCAGAAGTAAGTACAGAAGGGTTCTGCCCAAGTCCCAGGAGGACTGAAAGGTGGAGCAGAGAGAAGGTGGGTAGAAAAAAGATTGGCCACATTGATTTTGTCACAAGGAGACGAGTTTGAGTCAAGCCTTGGAGGGTGAAGGGTTTTGTGTTGTGGGGGACACTGAGTTTTTCCCTGAAGAGCAAAGATAAAGGGCCATTAGCTGGTCGGAGAGTGACTGGGGACCCGTGTCATGGAGAGTTGAGGGTGCCGAGAAGCTCAGCCTTCCTCATGGGGAGTCTGTTCTTATTCAAGGGGTGGGAAGGAGAGTAACCTGGACTTTACCTAGAGGAGCTGGGCTCACTGCGGAAGGAGGCATGAAAGCACTGAGGTATTCGAGCCAGACAGACAGACAGAAGGGGATGACATTGGCCCAGAGCCCTCCCCGGTGATGAGGGACCTCCATCTGTGTTCTGTCTATGGAAGGCAACGACCTTGGAGTCTCACATCCCTGATGAACACGGACGGATGGACGAATTAGCCTTTAAAACACCCTCCGTGTCAGGTGCCATGAGGGGCACCTTGGGAGAACACCCTTGTTCTTCTCCACTACCTTTCTCAGGTAGAGGGTCCAGAGAGTTGCTGCAAATGTTACAGCCAGGAAGGGGCAGGCAAAGGGTCAAACCCCTGGCTGTGCTGACTCCAGGGCGTGGCCTGTCCTGCTGTCCTCACCACCGGCCAGGAAAGCATCTTGCAAAGCCCAGGCTCTGCACAGTGCTGCCCAGCCATGTCACAGCCAGGCCTGCCTGCCGAGGGCAGCCCATCCCCGGGAAGACTTTGGGTCCCCTTGGGGAGCTCCGGAGCCCCAAATCCTTCCCGAGTGTGCCCATCATCTCTGGAGCATGAGGACAACATGCCAAGATTCCTGGACCCCAGGGGGCCGTGGTATATGGGGACAGCCAGGCCAGCTCAGCCCCCAGATGTCTGACAGGGCTGCACAGTGTGGGACACAGCGTGCTCACTCCATGTGGCTGCCCCGGGCAAGGGCTAGGCCCAGGGTTCTCCGAGTGGCTCTGTGTCCAAGAAGAGGAGAGACAGACAAACAGCTGCCTGTGAATTTGTTCTCCCATTTATCCGTCATCTGATGTCTTCCTCTGACACGCCTCCACCCATCTTTCTCTCACCTTGGTACTCAGGGAAAGTCTCAATAAGAACATGACTTCTCCCTTTCCATTTCCTTTTCAAATGGCTCTTTATGTGTCCAAAATATTCCGAGGACATTGAAGGAGAAACACACTGTTTGGTCAGCTCCTCACTAGCCTGCCAGGGACACAGATGGATGAATCAATAAATCAGCCAAGAGATGATAAGCAGATAGGTAGATGGATAGGTTGATATGCGTAGATGAGGGTACAGCATATTGACCTGCCATGTATTTATCATGTATCCATCATCCGTCTATTATCTATCTACCCACCTGCATACCTATCCATCGCGTATCTATTCATCTATCTATCCATCCATCTATCTATCCATCTATCTACCTATCCATCACTCGGCATTAGGGACCCCTGCATCATCCCTGTCGATCTCTGAAAGGGGAGGGAAAGCTGAGCCTCCGCCTCCATCACGTGACCCTTTGTCGCTTCTTGCGAAGTTGCGCCAAAGCCCGGGTGCCTCCACCTCTGAAACGCTCCAGGGAGCAAAGCTCACGGGACCAGTGAGAGTGTATCCACCACATCTTTTATTTTTACTCTTATATTTTTAAGGCTAAACCCAACGTTGCTGGTGGCACCAAAGGAAACCACTGCCACCAGTTGAAAAGTTAATTGCGGACTGCCCCTTGAGACAAACGGCAAGTGTTATTAGAAGGCGAGGACTAAAGAAAAACAGCTGGAAGGGGAGTGGAACGAACGTCTGTGTGGAGCGCGGGATGTTCTGCTCAGAGTAAACATTTCTTTTCTTTTATTCTCTCCAAGCCAGGCTGTGCTGCATAAAAGTCAGCAACCCTTTCATGTGGGACAGAAGAGGATTTGGAAAGGAAATTTTCTTAAATCTGTGCATTGAAAACGCAGCTCATGGGAGCCTGAGAAAAAAGAAAGAAAGACATTTTGCCTTGTTGTACAGTGGGTTCCCCTTAATTGTGACTTTGCCAAACCCCTTCTGAAGTCGTCCTAACCAGTCAATTAGCTCGCTTCACTTTCGTCTGATGAAAGAGGCTCTGCCGGAACAGACGGCAATTACCAGAAGGTCTCCGGCATCTCTTGTTGAGTGATATGGGGTCTTCTAGGTAAAACAAGGCTTGGTTTCTAAAACACGAACATACATGTAAATAATGTGAGACCTATAAATACCTACTCTGTCTCATTATAAGTTACGCTTTTATCAGCATATTCATTGAGCCGAAGACCTCATGATGGAAATGGTAACAGAATTAAACTCCAGCCGTTACACTGAGCTAGTCGTGCCTGAGCCTGAGCCCCGAAGAGGAGGCACCCTGCTAGGTTCGGAGACGATGCACATGCATGTGTACATGTGTGTACGTATGCATATGTGCATGTTTGCATGTGTATGTTTTTCATGGAAAATGCTTCATAGCCCAATGAATCCAACAGCAAAACTAAGATGGCTAGAGGACTTCCGTGTGCCGGGCTCTCTTCTCTACAGCCTGCACTTCACGTGACCCTCACGCCAGCTCTCAGAGGGCAGTTCCGTTGGCCTCACGTCAGAGATGGGCCCTGAGAACACAGAGGGGAGTCCAGTGCCCGCGCTCACCCAGACAGCGGCTGGGTGAGCAGGGTAGACAGTCGAACACGCACCACAGAGCAGTGTGGACAGAAAGCGATGGACTTCCAGTTAGGTGTCAAAGTCACAGTGTAAGAAGCCATTGACTGTATTTTCAAGAATGGAAAAGAGTTTCACCGGAGAGACAATTCTTGAGCACTCTGGGAAGAAGATACATTTGGACAGAGGAAAACATTGTAGCAAGGAGTAACGGTGAAGAGAGGATGAATTAAGATAAGCATTAGAGTGTTTTTTAATTTTTATTTTTTTATGTATTGATTTAATAGAGAGAGAGAGACATTGCTTTGTTGTTCCACTTACTGATGCATTCATTGGTTACTTCTTACACGTGCCCTGACTGGGGATTGAACCCACAACCTTGGTGTATCGGATGACTCCCTAACCAACTGAACTACCCCAGCTGGCCAGGACTAGAGTGTTTCTGAAAAAACAAAATGAAATCAGTAGCAACATCAAAATAAGAACCTAAAAACTTGGTGATAGGTAAATGGGCAGCAAATTCTTTTTGTAAATATTTATTGATTGATTTTAGAAAGAAAGAAGCATCAAATTTGTTATTCCATTTATTGATACATTCATTTGTTGCTTCTTCCACGTGCCCTGACCAGGAATTGAACCCATGACCTTGGCATATTGGGACGACACTCTAACTAACTTAGCTACCCAGACAGGAAGCAAACAAATTCTAATAGACTCACAATGGACGGTGGGTACTAAAGACTTCGAATTTAGAATAAATTGAACACTTACACAAATGTTTATGATACAAAATTTAAAAAAGCAAATACAATTTTTCTGTTCAATATAAGCTCCATAATGTAAATAAACACACCTAAAAAATTCTTAAAGACAAATAGTATTTTCTTTATTTTTTCCCTGGAGTTATGAGACATTCACATTTTCACGTCATTATGGTTCTGGAGATCAAGTAATTTCTCTTTCATAAAGGTCAGGCATTTCTTTTATAGTCTAAAAAAGGCATGAGAATATGAAATTAGAAAACAGTCAAGGGAACTTGGACATTTTGTGGTCCTGTTCTCGGTCTGACGGGCAAACCTCGCACCAGTCAGAAAATGTGCAAGAGCCAACACTCATGTTCAGGTGCCACGGACCCCCCTGGCTCCTAAAATGTGGCTCCATGGGCCGTGCGAGGGCGGGGACACAGGGGCTGTCCCGTGGGAATCACAGCCCTCTGCTCCCCGTGCCGGTCCCGCGTGGGGAGAGAACAAGGGCCGGGATTCATGGGCCTCCGATGGTAACGACAGGCACACAGCTGTAGAGGGCGACGGAAGGAATGGGAAGTTCCACTGGTTTCCGGGGCTGGTGGGACACCGTGCGTGATCACGGGGGCGGGGGGTGCTCCCAGCAGGAACGGAATCAGGCATAGGAGTGGCAACGTGACTTTAAATTTCAGACCCCCTGTCCGAGCAGGGGATTCCTGGGCCGAAGATGCCCCGCCTCTGCCTCTGCCTCCAGCCCTCACCCTGAAACTCGCTCTCCCTCTGGGAGACGATTTGGTGGGGTTGGGGTTGGCCGGCCATCAGACCAGTTAGAGGCCACTTGGTCTCGGTTTCTCCTCTGTTTCCACTCCCTGCGTCTCCTTAGTGAGGTCTGGAAACTCTGCCCTTCCTGTGGAGTGTTTTTTTTTTTTCTTGCTTCCCTTCCTTTTAAACCGTTCACGTTCTAGAAGGCAGGTGGCTGACTCTGAGCCCAGTTCCCACACCGTTTTACAAATGTCATAGAATGCCTTTAATTCCCACTACCACGAGGCGTTCCTGAGTAATGAGTGAGAAACATTTTCCTGAGTCTATTTTTCTAATTAAATGGAAGTCAGGCCCTGGAAACAATTACGACTCATCTGAAGCCAGCTTTTGCCCGGTTGGAAAGACTGCGTGGGGGTCGTACCCAATACCTGGAAACACCCGGTGGAACTGAGCTGGGCATTGAGACAAGCACGAGGGGCACTCAGTCACTTAAAATTCAGCTCCGTATTCAAAAGCCCCTACAGGGTTTTTGGCTGTTTCACAGTGTGAAGTTGTGAACCAATGCAATGAGGTCACTGGTGCACAAAGAGAGACCCGACATCTGACATGGAGCACGGGACACTGACCGACGTTTCTTTGTGACCGGGTATATCCCCCCAAATAATATTCACCATTATAATTCCATTTATTTTTCCATTTCCATGATTTAATTGATACGAATTCCAAATAGCACTCATCATAATGGCAGCTATTCATTACGGGTGTCTATATCAAATTTCTTGGAAGTTCCCAAACAGCAATGCAGGCGACCGGGGGAAGGAAAAGGACTCCGCTCTGTGCCTGTGTTGCATGTGGTCATTCTCAAAACACTTCCATATTTTTAAATTAATGTTTCTCAAATTGAAACATGATAGGATATAAAATTCTTATTTGACTCTCATGCAACCAAAGGAAACATAAGTTATTAAAAACTTGGAAAAAAGACTAAGCTTGGATAATTTGATTAATTAGATGATTTCTAAGGCTTGCCTTTTCCATAGCTCATCCACCCATTCATCTGTCCATACTTTTATAGCCACGTCAGTGTACCTGGGTCTTTTCTCCCCCCACGTAGAAGTAACTGCATGTGTATACGATTCTGAATATGCATATATAGAAACATCAGCATATTATAATAGAGAAGCGAAGGCTCCGCCCTTGCGGAGCATGGACTGACGACCCAATGCCTGGGACAATACTCAGTGAACTTGAATGTGAAAGTCATTGAGCCTTCTCTTTGTCATCCCGTGTCTCCTTTTAATAGCAAAGAACCAGAGTAATGTCCTCAACCCAACGGCTGTAATCCTGGGAGGGCACATAAAGGTCAGTCCAAGGTGAGTGCTCAGGTAAGGAGGAGGCCAAACCAGGTAGTTATAGAAGGGGAAACATGCACAGATAAAATATCAACAAAAATCATCATTAATCCAGTCATTATCCATGCTAACAGTGAGTCCCTCGGTCCACGTTTGTTGAGTGAATGTTCTGTGTGCAGCAACGGGGGGTTGCCTTGGCCCCACCCTGCAGAGCTGAGCTCAAAGGAGAAAGACGCGTCCACAATGAGAGGGAACTGAGAGTGTCCAGCCCTGTGGTTGATGGAGGGCAAGGAGGGAAGTGGCGGCACTGGATTCGGGGCCCATGCCCACGCTGGCTCAGGGAGTGGGGGCTCAGAGTCAGAGCTGCTGGAAGCCACCTCGGGCCCTCTCTCCAAGTCGTCTCAGTGGCCTGAAGCCAGAGGTGAGGACTTCTGACACTGGTTCTGACACTGGTTGAGACAAAGCAGGTTGAGATCATCCTTTTCCTGTTCAAGACATGCACCGTCTACCTACCGCTTGAATTTGTTAGAAAACTGAGGCTGAGGAGGGTGGGCAGAATTGTGTGACTCTGAGAAAGAAAGGGTTCCTGGGCCAGGGGTTGGCAGACTGGCCCTGGGGCCACCCCTGGCCGCGGCCTGTGTGAACAGTGCCTCACTGAACAGGGCCCCAGCTGCGCCCACTCTTTTACGTGGTCTCCACGCCTGGTTTCCTCCTGGCGAGAGAACCCCCTGGCCTGGAGAGCTAAAAATGTTTACTGTTTGGGTCTTTTATGGAAAAAGTTTACCAGCCCCCAAAGTGGGACAATTACCCAGGTAGGTATCTGAGCCAGGTAGGCACCTTTATGTGTCAGCTTCTGAAGGGGCACTAAACCTGGCGCGTCTGCCAAATAAATAAAATATTACAGACCTTCCCAGTCAAAGGCAGGGAGTACAAGAAAGGAAATAATAATACAAGGTAATCCCATCGGATTTACCATTCCAGCCCTGAAGCAAGCCCAGCACCTCTGAAGAGGCCTGTTCCACGGCACAGGAAGACCGCGGGGGAAGGTGAGCCACCTCGGGATTCGGACGAGAGGTGCTGGGGACTCGGGAGAGGACCCGCTGACTCCCATGTCCCCGCTGCCCCGGGCCACGAGAGGGAGGCCGCAGCTCTCTGCAGACTGGTGTTCATTCCCTAGTGTCTTCTGGCTCCCAAATCCCACTTAGAACTGATATGGGGGAACATGCTGGTAAAGAATGATTTGCACTGGAAATATGATCAATGCATTATTAATGCCAGAGCCATACCGGGGCAGTTTTATTCACTCATGTGCAGTCTGAAGGTTCTCAAACGAGAAAGGAAAAAGAGAGAGGGACGGGGGGAAGGTAGAAAGACAGAAGGAAAAAAGAGGGAGAGAGGCCAAGTGAAGGAGAAAGTGGGGGAGAAAAAAGAAAGGCTTGCTTTTTTTTTTGATGTGTTTGCCTTCACGACTCCGAAGTTCTTGCTAATTCCATCTGTCCACAACAGAGCCATCGACGGCGAGAAAAAGCATTTCCATATGTGCAAATTAGCATCCAGCCTCCCTTCATCCTCGCCCGCTCCTCTGAAGTCAGCATCGCGCCCGCCTGCCAAACCCACTAATGGCATCTGAACAGAGGCCTCCCCGGCTGGGGCCTCGGCGGGGCCGCTCTGCTCCAAGTCCGAGCCAGCCCTTCTCGTCTCTGTGATTTCCACTCTGGTCTGATGGTGTCACTTGGCTCCCCGTCCAGGAGCCCAGGGCCTCAGCAGTGCTGCTCCCCCAATGCAGGCCCCCTTCCCTCCAGGCCCACCTGGTTTCGCTTCTGAGGAGAGCAGAGCCTTGTAGAATGACACCCAGGTCCCAGGCCCTGCAACGGCTTGCCAGCCCAGCCTCGCTCCCCGGGAGGCTCCACCGGCTGCCAGCTGGCTGCCTGCTCCTAGCCCATCCCTGGGATCAGGCTGGGCTCAGCCCAGGCCAGCCCAGCCTCCAGGACAGGCTGGCCTGTCTCCCCTCCGCCCTGGCTCCTTGTCCCAGGCCCCGCCACCCCTGTGCCCCTGCTCCTGACTTGGCCTCTCGGACCTGCACTCACTCACTGGCATTCACTGGATCCTTGTGGGGTTCGAGGAAACGGCAGACAATGGGCCTGGTCCTCCTCCTGCTGAAATGTCCAGTCTCTGGAGACAGGGAGCAAAGGACAAGCTTGGGACGCCACGCGACCTGGCTGCATGAGGAGGGGGACAGGACTGAACCCCCTCTGAGCATGTCATCCGGGTTTTCTGGGTCTCAGCTTTGGAGTTCGCACATTTTGGCTTGAGCCCATTCTTTTCACCCCCCGTACCGTGACCCCCTTGGGGGGCAGTGTCCCAGCTCTGAGCGCCAGGAGCCCCACCGTGGCACCGTGGCACCGTGACCTTTCTGGGTCCTAGCCACATGCTCCCGTGCCTGGAGGGCATTTCCCCTGTAACCTCCTTTGGACACCTCCACCGTCCACCTACTATTGTGCCCAGGTAGAGCAGGACAACACCCACTCCACTTTCCCTCCACTCCCGGAGAGTTCCCACGCTGCTCAGGACGTTGCTGTTATCCTTTGTTGTTCTTGTTGCAAGAATGAGGTGATCAGCACGTACCGCAGAGGGTCGCATCCCTCTTATCTCTCTTCTTGGGTCTGCACTCCCGTCATCCGCTTAGACGTCATCAGTCTGTGAGAGCTTAGGAAAACAGGTACATCAAAGGTTGGCCAGCTCAAAGGCCCCTTGGAGTGGAAGGGCTATCACATGACCAGGGAGACCGCCACACAGCCCAGGTTAGCGCTGGGTGCATCTGGGTGTCCTGGGACCGAAGTCCTGGGGCTGTGCCCTCACCAGGCTCCTGTGCACCCCAATGCCACCTTCAGCCTCTCCTGGATTTTTAGACAATAGGTGGGTCAGGAAGCTCTGAACTTCCCCCCAAGGGCTCCAAAGGCTCAGGACACCTCCTCCAGGATGGCTCCCCTCACCTTCTGTCCGCAGAGTGCCAGAGGCCCTCCCCAGGGGCTCCACTCCGGCTGTGGCAGAACTTCAGAGAGCAACAGAGGGAATTCCAGAACGAATTCCCTTGCAGACTGGCAAGGTCAGGGGTGGGGAGAGGGGCCCCGAGAGCACGTTGTCTCCTTATCCAACCTCTTGATTCCAGGGAAAGAAATGCCCAAGGAGACGGGTGCAACCCGATGCTGTTAACCTCGGTGAGCACATGGGCAAAACCACATCACTCCTCTGCCCCCACCTTCTGCTCTCCAAGGCCCCCAGGGCAGACTGAGAAGGAAGAACAGAGAAGTGGGTGCGGGAGAGCAGCCCTCAGGCCTCCGGGTGGCTGTCCCCTGTGTGTCACTGTATTCTACCTAGCCCGAGAGGAAGTCCTAGAACCAGTGGACAGGAAGTCCCAGGGGGACGATGCTGGGCCTCACCATAGAGAATCCCTCAGAGCCGCAGAAATCCGAAACCCACTGCCTCAGTGTGAGCATCAAGGAATTAGTGTTGTGAGAACAACGGAACTTACAAGGCCATTGTTATTTATGAAGAGCTTTATGAACTCCCCAAGCCCTTTTCAGAGCACATGATGGGTACCTCAGTCTTGACACCATCCCTGGGGGGGCGGGGGGCTGGCTCACGCACCTAAGACCAATGAGGAGACCAAGGTTCTGCAGGGTTTAGCAAATCTCATGAGCTCTCCTGGCTGCAGATGAGCAAGGCGCAAAGCCAGGCTGGACCTCCTGCCTCTGAGCCCCAGGTCTGTCATTGCCGTAAACTCGCCATGACCAACAGTGGTCCAGACCACAGTGGACAGTGACGGGGATGGTTTGGTACCGGGTGGCAGCATCGTGTGGGGCTCAGGTAGGAGCAGGTGAACGCCCCTCCAAGGGCTCTCCAGGCCTGGCGCGTCAACTGAAGGGAGGGTCCACGATCCCACAGGTACCTCTCAGACAAGCTGGGGAGAGACACCCAACTCCAGCCCTGACCTGGTCTGGGTCACACCAGTAACTCCACATGCACTTTCCTCCATCAGAAGTGCTTTCCTCCTCTTCTGATTCCTGTGATTCTCAGTCCGTGGTAATTAGATCGTAAGACAAGTACACTCAGGAAAAGATCCTAAAAGCAACTGCCATCTTCTCAGTCGCCCAGGGGTCCCCAAATGCCCACACCTTGTAATTCTTAAGCTGATCTGCAAATAAACTATGATTCCTGGGCCCTGGATTAGACTATGAATGTGCTGAGGGCAGGGTCTGGGTCCTGCGTATCTTGAACCACTCTGTCCCTGGCATGTTGTAGATGCTAAATAAAGACTGAATGAATGAGTGAGTGAATGATATATGTGTGTGTGTATGTGTGTGTATACACACATATGTGTATGTCTCTCAAGCTTGTTGAAACTGAATGCTGTAGTGTATCTAAATTTTATCACCACCGTAAGTCCACCAGTCCCCAGCCCCAGATCCAAGGAAGGTAACCACACCTGGCGGTACGGCCGGCTCAGATGCGAGGTCCCCCTGGCTGCCAAGTCTGGCTTCCTGGTGGTGCGGGCGACAGAACCACAGCCTCCTGAGCACAGCAGACTCCATATGCTAGCCCCCAGTCTGCTAACTCGCCAGCCAGCCTAAATTTGAAACATTTCTAAAGTGTTATACAATGTTGCAATAATGTTTTTACAAAACAAAGGCTGAGTTACTGGAAGCCATTTTCGACCCATCAGCATCTTACTGAAAGAAGAACCTCGATGTAGCATTAGTGACACGTGAAAAAAATCTATGGATGTGTCCCAGTCAAGGCTCAGCCAGCGAACATCTGCTTTGTAAGTGGGGAAGGGGTGGTGAGGGGCTGTGGGTGCAGCGGGACTGGGAAGGGGCCAAGAATGAGGTTGGAAAGTGGTGTAACGTGAGGAAGCTGAAAGCAAATCTGAGTCGAGTAAGCTTCCACTCTTGGGTCCTAGGGACCAACTGTACTGAGACGAGGTGGGAAGGAAAACTTAGGTGCTAAAGTTGAGTGCATTTTTGGAGATCTTAGTTTGCACTCGGCCTTTATTCCCATGGTGTTAAGACCGTCCACACCATTGTGCTTTGGGGCTGTGTCCGAAGTGAGAGTGTCTCAGAGTAGGCAGGTGCCCATCAGATCACACCTGGCATTCTGGATTGAATATTTAATCCTGAGCACTGAGCTTCACAGAGGACGGGCAGGAGGGAGTCCTGGGGAGGAGAGACTGAGGCTCAGGTGGCTGGAAAATCGGCAGTGGGTGAAGGAAAATGACAAAACTATGCAAGTCAACTTGAAAAGAAAATACCAACTTTGGGGAGTATAACTTGTCTTTAAATAGCTGAAGTACGATCATGGGGACCTCAGATTGGTTTCCTCAAAATCCACCACTCGTTTGGGACTATCAGTGGTCAGTGTTTGCAGGGAGGGACGGGTAGGTGGGAGAACACAGAGGGTGTGACACAGGTGAGGGGTGAATACCTGGACCATCGGAAAGGAAAACCAACCGGGGTGCTCTCTCTTCGAGGGAAGGACGAACGTTCTAACAGGCTGAACTTTTAAGAGAGAGGCCACCTGCCCCTGAAGGTCAGGGCTTCTCTGTCTCTGGGGATGATTCAGCATAAAAAAACAAGACCACCTGTGCAAAATGTTGAGCCAAGGGTCCCACGGTCAGAGGAGGAGATGGCGATGGGGCCCATGAGCTTGGTGCAAGTTCTCTGACGGAGTTCACGACAGACCCCACCCACAGCGGCTTAAACAGCGAGGCCAGGCGTGTGCTCCCCCAAGTGCAGGGGCAGGCCCACTCCTGGGATGGTGGGTTCGGGGGCTCAGTACCGCCTGTACAGCCTACACTCCCCAGCACGGTGCTGCCGCAGCACTAGGTAATGGGGGGGGGGACACAGGGAGGATCGTGTGGGGAAGTGCAGGGACTGTCTGGTGCTGAGGTCCCCAGAGGGGACACTGGAGTCCACCTTCCCGGAAGCACTCGGGGAAGGCAGGAACAAAATGGGACTTGGTTATCGAAGGGGGGGTGGCAGCCATGTTGTCCCAGAGGTACCAGCAGCAACGGCCACAACCTGTCACTCCCTTTTCGTCTGGGATTCAGGAACGTGTGATATAGTTTAAATATCGATGTTTAATAGATTACCACATTCAGTGGTTAATACCACACAAACATAGGCCTCTCTTCCCTGGATACCTCACTGTTCTAGAGTTCTCCAGTTTGGGGCCAATATATGGAAATCAGGTGCGCCTATGTGTTTGTGTGAGTTATCTTTATGCACATGGAAATTTTCCATGCCCGTGAATTTCTGAACCCACTTTTTAATCCACACCTGAGAATATGTCCATTGATTTTTAGAGAGAGAGAGACATCGGGGAGGGCAACATCAGGGTTCACGCCCCTGCATGCACATGGCGCGGGGGCGGGGGTCGAGCCTGCAACCTAGGCATGTGCCCTGAGCAGGAATTGAACCCACAACCTTTTGGTACAAGAGACAATGCTCCAATCCACCCAGCCAGGGCTGAACCGAATTTGAATCCACTTTTCAATAGGTAGAGCCTCCCATGATCGTGGGCTGTGTGTTTGTGCGAATATAAATGTGCATATGAACACACACCCACACATATATTCATGTATGGAGGAAGCAAGTGTGTGTGTACACGTGTATATGTCGAACATATATGAAGGAGGAGAGGATGAAATGCACCATCCCCCCTTCTCTTGAAGGACTGCCTACTACTGTTGTGTAATAAAAACCGCGGAAACAACTTCCCATTCATGAAGGATCAGCCACTCGCCGTGGTTTGAACCTGCACTAAGTGTTAAAGCAAGTGTCTCCATACTTTCGTCTTTCACACGCGTCGCCATGGAGTCACTGAGTCGAAGTGTCTGAACGCCTGTCCCCACACACACTGCCCCGCCCCTCCAGGAGGTCACCAACCCCCCCCCCCCACCAGAGACATGCCACACGGCTGCCTGCACTCAACCCACACAGTGTTTACTGGACTCTGGTCTTTGGCAATGTGATAGACGAAAACCAATATCTCGGAATAGTTGCAATTTGCATTTCTCTTCTCAGAAGTAAAGCTTGCTGATTTTCATGAGCTGAAAAGTCATTTTTATTCCCTTCTCTATAAACTACCCTGTCTCATCCTTCATCCATTCCCTCCTAAAATCCCAAACTCCGTAAATGACCAAGTTCCAAGGAAATGGAGCAAACTCCTTTCTCCCATCTTTTAGACCGTGAAATGACCTGGAATGTGTGCAAACGCGAGACCCCTGGCATGCCTTCTCTTTTCTGTAGACACAGCCACACGCTGCCAGGACCCTGAGGGGCCCTCTCACCCCCACCCCAGATTCGGGCAGGGGCGTGATGGAGCCGGCCCCTCTGGACACGGCCCGGGAGACGAGCTCTCTCACGGAGGTGCTGAGACTCCAGCCAGAGGGTGAGTGTGAAGGCCCTTTGCACGTGCAGCATGTGTTTCTGGGCGGAGGACCGACCTGCTGCGGCCTCGGCAGAATGGAACCCGTGTCCCTCATTTGCATTTCTTCGGGACTCATCAGTTGTCTCCCGTTTTCAACTCCAAAGCCAACGGTGAGGCAAAAACCTTGAATAAGAGACACTGGCTGCTGGGCAGCTGCTCAGACTGACCTCATTGCTTGGAGGCCCGTCTCTCAGACCCAGTGGCTTAGAGGTGGGGGAGAGGCCCAGGCCCCCAGTCTCCCTACCACCTGACCTCCAGGGCCTCATCCCTGAACTGACCCCTCAGAACCTGAGCCTTTAGAACCACCTTAAAAACCCACCAAGCCTCAGCCTTGGGGGCTCCCATTCCCCAAATACCTCGTTTTCAGGAGCAGAGGAGGTTCTGAGCTGAGTGCCCACCTGTGGTCTGCATCTAAATCTTCATTCCTGCTTTTCCCGTTTCAGGTCTTATGAATTATTAACAAGACCTCTGTTTGCAATGCTGGGCTCTCCGCTTCCTCCAAATTAAATTACTGAGGACTCTATTTGATTATAAACATACTTAGTAAATGTGTTCGTTGTTGCTTTCTGTAGCTTCCCTTGTTCTAAAGTGTTACAATGTCAAAAAGTCAGCCGCAAACCTCTACGGCCTGCCCCGCGAAACCATTTAAAGTGAACGCCGGGCAAATGAAGTGATCAGAAATGAAAACCACTTTAGGACGATAGTGAATATAAATTGTCATCCCTCAAAAAAGGCAAGAAGCGGGGTGCTCTTCCAGGAGCCGAGCCTTTCTGGAAGAAGAGCTGACGCCAACACGGAAGATCTGAGTCAAGGTCCTCAGGGCTCTCGTGACCCTGAATAACGCGTGGCCTGCCCGGGCCTCTCTTGACTTACCTGCAAAGTGGGAGCAGTACGTCTGTCCCACCTGCTCCTCCAGGAAGTCTCCAAGAAGCACAGTTTCACCCAGCGTGAGCGCACTCCAGGCGTCTGGTCTGAGGACTGTTTTACCGAAAGTAAACCCCCGAGGAGCTGGAAAGACGCAGCTGAACAGTTAGCCAACAAAGGCAGTCTTCGTGAGAAAGACGCGCTCCCTGGGCCACGGGCTCAGGGCCCGGGAGGTTCTACGGATCAGTGGTGTGTGGCCCCGCGTTCTGCAACCTGCAGCCTCGCGGGCCGACAGACGCACAGAACAGGAGCTGGGACTCAGGTGGGAAAGTCTACAGCTGCAGGTGCAAAGCAAGCTCTCTGAGAACAGGCGACAGTGTTGGACTGACCCTCCTGAAAGGGGCCTCGGGGGGAGAGGTCCCTCTGCAGATGATAGGGAGGAGGAGGTGACGCTCGGTGGGACCAGGCAGCTGGTAAGGATGCTCCTCGGGGGAGAAGGGAAGAGCTCGGTTGCAGGTGGGGGTGCAAGGGGGCGCCCTGCACTGAAGAGTGTCCACACCGGCCTGGATGGAGAGGGTGGAGCTGGGCAGAGTCGGCGGCAGTGGCTGCCGGGAACCACCTGGACTGTCTGCTTCGGGTTTGGGTTCTCCCCCGGGGCCAGTGGGGGACCACAGATTGTCCACACCGCTCTGTCTTTTAGGAGGACGGCTGGATGGTGACCACAAGCAGGAGAGTGGACGGAGGGTGGTTCTGAGAAGCTGGAGAGACCCGAGTTCCACTCCAGTTGCGTGACTGGGATGAGAACTTCACCAGCCTGTGCCCTGGAGAGGGTAAGGCCACTTCTGTGAGTCGCGAGCCTGCCTGTGCCACGCACAGGGGGTGTCCAGCCCCATGCCTCACACGGAAATAGGTGACTCTTCACTTTGCCTTCCTTTCCCTGTGGAAATTCTATCTTTTGTTTCCCATTACACATAGGAGGGGAAAAACCTAAGAATGGACAGGAAGATGGTGAGCCTGTGTGAGCACGCAAAAATTACACTCCCAGCCTCAGCCTCAGTTTCTCCAGACGTCGTGTAGCGAGAGGTTTGGCGCGGGTCCATTTGAAGGGCCCGGCTGGCTCTGACTGCCTCTTGCCACGGCACCTGCGGAAGGCAGAGTCGGCTGAAGGGGACCTGCACGACAAGCCACACCTCATGCAGCAAAGGCAGCGGATGCAGACTCTGATGAGAGGAAAAGGGCGTCTCCCTACCCTTACGCATTGAGTCCACCTATCCGTGCAGCCCGCCGTGCCAAAGCCCTACTTTGTAATCCAGCCACACTGACGCTTCACACGTGCTGTTTTACTGATTCTCTCGTCGTCCGACATTTGCTGAGCAACTGCTAGGAACCACCCTCATCCCTGGGGGTGCGACGGAGGGACAGCGGCCTTTCGGGGCACACTGAGCCTTCTCCACAGCAGCAGCAGCAGCCCTGGAGCCCCTGGGGGCACGGGTGGGACTGTCTCAGCCTCTGCAGCTGTGGTTCAGTCTGGTGCCTGCTGATGGTGGGCGGCGGGGGCGGAGGTGCCGGGGTGTGCACTGGGGTGATGGTGCCGCCGCTGGCAGAGGGGACACTGGGGTGGGGGGTGACCGTGGTGGTGGCTTTGGTGCCGACGTTGGTGCTGGGGCTGATACTAAAGGTGCCAGTTGTGCTGGCTGTGGTGGAATTTAAATTTTAACCTGAAGAGTTATGCTGTTGTTATTACGGTTGTTGGTACAATTGCTTCCTAAGTAATTGCGTGTTTTTTCACAAAGGAATACACGTTCATTATAACATCATATAAAATGCTAGCCAAGAGAAGAAGGGGAAACCCCCCCTAATTATACTACCGATATTTCGGCAGTGTGGTTACACTGGGATGTCATTATTAAGTTTTTGATATCCATCCTTTTAGATGTGCACATGTGTTTTACAGAAAACACTGCCTTAGAGTCTGTTTTTCATTCTTTTAAGAACATCATTCCATTTCCAAATGGTAAAAATAAACACCACAGATGTCACTCCTGGTTCATAACTAATTTCTATACCTGGTCTCAAAGACACCGGGCCGTCCTCTTGTTGGAAACTGCGGTTCATGGCTCAGCCGCCTCTTGAGTGCTCACTTCCAAGGTCAGGGCAAGGGATGTCCATGTCAGGAGGCTAGGACAAAATTTCAAAACCGGACTCCACGTAGGGGTGGGGCCCTGGGAGGAGCTTCATTTCCCTGTCACCATGGCTCTGTCTCTCCTCCAAGATGGAAGGAAGAATCAGGACTTCCTAACCTAAGGGCTTTTGTGACTATGAACTTCCGGTCCAGTGACTATAACACTATGGAGACCAAGACAAGGGAGCCTTTTCCACTCGTCTCCCATCCCCCGTGGGTCACTTTCACTTCTGTCTCATCCCCTTAGGAACCTGAGGAGTTAATAGAAGGAGGTTCCTCTTCCAGCTCAGGAACAGACACTGAGTGGTTCAAGGAGATCTCCCTAGTCTTTTCACGGTTACCTCTCTCTCTCTCTCTCTCTCTGTCCCTGTCCCCTAAAGCTGTGCTCTGCATAGCTGCAGTGTCCAGAGTACCATTTCTCTCTGCCACTCATGATGTGGAAATAGCAAGGCAAGGGGAGGGGTGCCCACTGCCAAGGTCAGAGGACAGGGAGAGCGGTGTTTCCTGCTTACGCGATATGATGAGCGAGGACTCAAAATGCACTTTGTCTTTTCTCTGAGGGGAGTGATATTATATGGAGTGATGGGTGGGTTCTCAGGCTGGCCTCCCAAAGCTGCTTCCATCCCCAGAGTCCCTGGGGTGTGATGCAGATAAGACAGTGTACTTTAACCGTAACGAGTGCCGAAGCCAGGGTGATCCAAAAATAAAAACAAAACCGAGCACCTTCACCCTGGCAGTTCTATAGGACATGTATCACAAAAGACCAATGTCCACAGTAAGAGAGAAGCCTGCACAGAGGGGCGAATTCATGATGTGAACACTCCCCACAGGTCATGTTATCTGGCAAGAACTTTAAATGATGACGGGACCATCCAAGCAGGTTTCGGAAGGAATCACGCTGAGGTAGGTCCAGAAGCCACAAGTGTGAAAGACAGGAGCTTGTTCTGAGTGTGAACGCAGGGCTGAGTGAGAAGAGAAATGTGGGCATACTGGGTGTGAGAGGGACCACGAGAACAGGGCATGGAGCCTTTGGTTTCCACCCAGCACGTCCGGACATGTTATTCTGGAAGCTCGTTCCAGGTGGAGGGGCTGCAGACCACAGGCACCTAAAGCAGCTGCCCCCACATGCAGCTCCCAGGCCCCCCGACCTCCCCAATCAGTCCCCCTGTGCAGTATAAAGGCGTTTTCACACTGCCACCGTGCTCCTGAGCACCCAGTGGGTGGCCCTGCCGTCTGAACAGTGGGGAGCCTCCGGAGGCCAGGGGCGGTGGGATCTCAAAGTTGGTGTAATCTCAAAGTTTACGCTAATTCAGTTAAGCCTTGTCTACGCCTCAGTGCAGCCTTTCAAGGGTCCTCTTAGATGCTACACAGCGCCTGGGCTTGAGGCTAAGGTTGGAGTTTAAGCATCTTTTAAACCTCATCCCAACCTACTAAGGTAGGTGTTAGAATTTTCATCTCACGCAGGCAGAAGGCTGGATGGAGTTCGCCTGATCTGATCAAGGCTGCAGCTCGGTGAGGAGGAGGGTCAGAGTGCACAAGCCCACAGTCTGCACCCCTAATGACCCAAGGACCACCCGTGGATGCCCGGGGGTCTGAGAAAAGCCACTCTGTGGCTCCCTGCCCTCTGCTTCCCCACAGTCTGTGGCTGCTGCTCTCTAGTCTCTACTTGAGTCTCCTTCAAGTAACGGGAGGCCCCCTGCTCCTGCCCCTGCTTTCTGGCTGAGTGGCAACATTCTGGGGACAATAGGAGCCATTCGGCTATTGGTCCCTCCTCGTCATCTCAGACAGCTGGAGACAAAGACCACAGGCAACACAGTCCCTGTCATCCCTCCCTTTGGTCGGCGTCTTGGGCGTCAGGGGGAGAGAAGGGTCTTTGACCAGATTTCTATAAATGAACGTGGTGAACTAGAACCCCCACGTATGCTCGTAAAATGGGTCACTTACACATGTTTTGGTTGGCACTTGGAACTCTGAAGGCAAAACCAAGAAACAGCTTAATGTAATTGCAAGTAGAGAAAGTTAAAACAAAACTGAAATGAGGTTTGCTTCGTCCAAGCATCCGCATGGATAAGGGAGGGCGCCCAGAAATCCTGTGGCTTCATCAGAACCACGAGGGGTTCGCCCGGTGCCCCTCACCTTCTGCTTCTGATGTGTGGGAAGCCACCTTTGCAAGAATTAGGTAAATAATGCATATTTTCAATCTGGTTAAATATGCCCATTCAGCTCTGACCACCGATCCGAATGTCAGGGAGAGCTGATGCATTTTAATAAACCCAATATTTAGCCAAACACAGCAACATCCCGGAATCGCATTTTTCCAGAGAGTGGGAAATGAAAATGCATCAAGCGGGAAATACCATGTATGTGACCGCCCAACCGTGTCTTGAAAAGATACATGTTACATGGGGAGAAGATGATACATGCAATAATGAAACACAGCTGTCCTCACGGGGAGCCCTTCAGAGAAGGACACGGGGCCTCTTGGGTTGGGTGAGGAGGGCGTGGCAGGGACAGGGCACATTCACACCTATCTACCTGCCCGCATCTACCTGCCTGCGGCTCCTCCAACCACCCTGTGGCTCCCAAGGGCTCTCCCGGCAGCTGGAAGTGAGAGGCAGCATGAGGCAGGGGTGAGTGGAGAGCTGGTGTCCATCCTGCTGTCCCTTCAGCCTTGTCACAAGGGACAGGCCAGGTGAGTCCCTGACCTGCCTTCACCAAACATGTCCAGTGGAGAAAGTGCACTTCACCTTCCCCTGAGGAGCAGTGAGGGCTCGAGGGTGATTGTGGAAACTTGCACTGCCGGGTGTGCCAGACAGCCGAGGAAGCCAGAGCCCTGTGGTCTGCGATCTTGGCACAAGGTCACCCTGGCAGGCTATCATGCAGACTTCTAGGTTGGGAGATCTTACAGGCCTGGCCCCCGGGCCACAGAGGGAGCTCCCACCAGGCTGCCTGGAGTTAGCTGGTGCTGCCCCCAGGACCCAGTGAGCCTCACAGAGGCCGCCCCGCTGAGCTCTCAGACTCCTCTGCTGTACATCCAGCTGACCTTCCTGTTCGTACGCATTCGGTCAGTTCAGGGTGTGACTGAGACGTCTCCCACTCTGGCACAGCCCCTGGTAACCAGCCCACATGGGGGAAGCGCCTTACACGTCCCAGAATCTTCAGCAGCTGCTGGTATTTATCCACAGGAACCGTAATGGCTGGGTGGCCGAGGGTGAGTACCACGCACAACACCACTGTGCTATTCTGCTCTACCCACCGCTGCCCCACCCGGCCTGGGAAGCCCATCTCTGGTCCCCTGCCTCCGGCTCAATGAGAGAAGTCATGACTTCTTGGTTGGGCAATCGGGGCTTTGGGGCCCACAGGCAATGCCCGTTATCCCCCCAATCTTAAAGGATGCCTGTTGCTATGGAAAGAGACTAATAATGCTGGACATCCATTTCTGAACTTAATAGACGTCTGCTCATGGGAGCAGGAAGTCCTAACCCAGCACCGCAGGCTGAGCACCTCCGTCCCAAGTGTGGTTGGGCTCTGGAGGCCTAGGGGGCATTTGGGGGCTGGGTGGGACTCAGGGGTTGTCAACCAAGGGCAACATTGCTCCGCTGAGTGCATTCTGCAGGGGCTAGAGCCAGGTTTTGTTGTCACAAGGTGGGGAGAGGGGCTTTGGCACCTGATGGGGGAAGCCAAGGGTGGTGCGCAGGACGGGCCCACAACCCCAACGACAAAGGGACCGGCCCAAACCGGCCTGTCTCTAAGGTGGAGGAAACCCTGTCTCATGGATGATTACTTCTGTCAAAAGCTTAAAAGCGATTTTGTCAAACAAACAGATAAAAACTTAGATTTTATGCAAAAAAAAAGAAGCCCAGGTGATTTCTTTTTTTAAGATTTTATTTATTTATCTTTAGAGGGAAAGGGAAGGAGAGAGGGAGAGAAATATCAACGTATGGTTGCTTCTGGTGTGTCCCCCTGCTGGGAACTGGCCTGCAACCCAGGCATGTGCCCTGACTGGGAATCGAACTGCGATTGTCTGGTTCGCAGGCCCGCGCTCAATCCACTGAGCTACACCAGCCAGGGCAAGAAGCCCATGTGATTTCTTGTTCTGTATGTTGACCTCTATAATAGAATATATACAGTAAAATTACATGTATGTATGCTATAAATGTATCTTATATAAAATACATGACCTATAATTATAATTATCAATGCCATTATATATTATAATTATAGCATAATCATTAATGATAAGGTGACTCCATGCTATGTAACCATTATATTTCCAGCTAAAAGCAATAAGAAGGTTTGGGCAGTAGAACAGTGCATTGAAAATGCAAGGGTGAGACAGGCAGGTCATACCTGGAGGGAAGAGTAAGCATCTATCCTTCTTTGCCATGGGTATCCAATCACCTGGGTTGTCACTACTTCCTGAATCCCACCCTGGACCTGCTGAATTGAATCATGGGGGATAGGAACCCCAGATTCCACAGAAATTCTTTGGGAGATCATCATGTACCCCAACGTTGGAGAAATAAAGTGTTTTCCTACCTATAACCCAAGCTGACTCCAGACTTAGCTCTAAGCAATGAGACACCAGAGTTCATGCTGCCTATCACCTACCAAACCCATTAAGCAGAGACAGTGATTGAATCTTTATGGGTGCTTTATTCAGACGGCCGGAGATCTGAGAAGACGGTGTTCATACCCTAACAGACCATCTCGTCTTTTTTCTCCAGGCCAAGGTCTTTATAGCAGGGAATAAACAATTCGTAGTAGGGGGATTTGAAATTCAGGGAGGGTCGGATAAAAGAAACTGCCCGACCTGGGACAGGTCCTGTCCTGGGCAGTTAGCTGTTCCCAGGGTCAGGTGGTCCTTTGCCCCTCCCTGAAACACAGTGGTCTGGATGCCTCCACCCAGCCCCCAGGCGGTGATCTTTAGCCGTGCCCTGGGAGGTCCGCTGTTTTCCTAGGGACCAGGATGGGCCTTATCTGTATTTTCTGAAACAAAAGCTTTCACTGTATACATCACTTGCTGGGCTTATAACTATCTACCTTAAACTAAAATTTTCCGACTCTTCAGTCTTAAGCAGAGCTGAGAGTGTGCTCTGCTCCCCAGGGCTGGGCCGTGGGTCGGTCCTAAGTGTCCCAACGCGGACAGGCACCCAACACGGACAGAGCCTCCATCCGAAGGACAGAGAGGGGTGACTCCATGCCTCTCACCCAAAGGTGGCCACCATCTCTGAGAACAGGCCACGGCGCTGACTCTGTTGGCATTTATACCTTGAAAGGCGGTCACACCGGGCTTTAGTTGAAGGAGGACTCCGGCACTCTCAACTCTCACTTCTGACTCGAGTGCAAAACTCAAATCAATTACTTATAAACACTTGTGATAAGATTAATTTAATTTTTTTCTTAAACAAAGAGGGTAAATTAAAAGAATCAGCTTGCTCCTTCCCACACTGTAGTGACAAGATTAAAAATTAAATTTATACATATTTCATTTCTACATAATAAAGCCTTTTTGCAAAAAGGAAAAAAAATACCACAGTTCGTCTAATTAAATCAAAGAAAATTGCCTGCAGCACTGTTCCGGCATCACAATGAAGCCTCTACCGAAACCAGTCCTTGCGAGTCGTCACCGCCACACGGGTTACAAAACCAAAGCAGATTCGGGGGGGGGCGGCGTGCACGTGTGTGAATTTGGGGGCGACTTCAGGAAAACATGGAGCGTCTTCCCAGATCAGTCCACGAGGGTGGGGAGAGGAGTTTCAAGCTCCTCTGGAGTCACCGACCCCTCAGAGACAGCGACAAAACCCAATTTCCATCAAAACAAAACGAAACAAAACACAACAACACCTCAGCCTGAATCCTGGGAGTAGAAACCAGTTAAGGGTGTTCCTGCTTTTCATCTCCCCAGAGCTGAAACCATTAACATGGAGATACTGTAAATCCAATCGAAGTCTGCAAAGATGGCCCTGTCTTATTCAGCCCCTTTGCTGCTGTAGGTGTGGTCAGTGTGTGTCCCCAGGAATCACAATGCCCAGGTGCAGCCCTGCTTCCCTTCAGCCTGGGGTCTGCGCAGAGCGAGCTGGGACCTCCTTTAAAGGAACCTCATGATTAGGAGGCCGGACTGGTCGGTGGAGGCGGCTGGGGCCCCAACAGGAACAAACTGGCATAGGGCCCCCATCTTCCTGCACACGACGCCGTCTTCAGGAAGCTCCTAATTCGGTTCCTGACGACAGCCTGGCAGGGCAGAATCTTGTTCTTGGAAATCGGGCTTTGGAAGGGGGAGGGCTGGCAGGGCGCTGGCCTGGATCCTGGTTTTGGTGAGTCATCTGTGCCTTCCTTCAGGTTCCACGGCAGGTGCTGAGGCAACATGTGCCAAGCAGACATTTCTTATGGCCGCAGCTTGGAGAGCAGTGTCTTGGGCCCGGTGTTACCTGTGAGTGGCCACCTGCCTTGTGGCTCCTGCCGGCCCAGGGAGGGCGGAGGTCTGAGCCTGAGGCTCTGTGTTCATTCAGAGGCTGGTAGGTCACTCTCCGTCATAACAGGAACCAGCTATCACAGGGCTTGGCAGCTTTTAAAATATGTTCCCCAAGTGCCTTGTCATCGTGGATCATAGATTCTGAATTGTGGCCGTGTCCCTAGGGACGCAAAGTCCACAACTGTTTATCTAGAGTCCCGAAATCTAGAAGCTCCGTTGTGGCCAAAACTGACCTGAAACATGTGAGATCATTCCCGATCTCCACTCAACGCCATGGAACTGACAGAAGCACGGGTCTGGGTTTGGAAGTATTCGTGAGTCTCATCCCAGGGTCCCCACCAGGCCCCACGGGAGGTGGCCTGTGACATACTACAAATGCCCGATTCACCCATGTCAGGAGTGGGTTGCTGTGCAACAAAGTAGCCCCAAACTGAGAAATTGAAACAACGATGCAGGCGTTACCCTCCTGCGTCCCAGCATTGGCATTGACAACCAGAGCAGGGCTTCCTGGGTGGGCCCTGGGCTCAGGATCTCCCAGGAGCCTGCGGCCCAGGTATGGCCAGGGTTTTCTCACGGGTCTGCAACAAAGGTGTCCGCAGGGGCAGCCGTCCTCTCGAGGTTTACAGGACAGGAACTTCTTCCAAGATCACTCACGTGGTTGTCAGCAGAGGTCAGTTCCTCTCAGGCCACTGGGCTAAGGGCCTCAGAAATCTACTGGCCAGGGGCCGTCTTCTCTCCAAAGTGTCAGTGAGGTGTCAGTCACAGTCCCTTGTAACCTAATCCCTGGGGTGACATCCCCTCCCCTCCCCCACGTCCTTTCGTGAGGTGGGAGTCTCTGGGCCCGGCCTCAGGGAGAGCAGGTCCTGGGAGAGCAGGGAAGGAGCCTGCCCGCGTCGCCCTGCGCCCGTGGGCAAGGCATGGACGTCCCCTGGCATTGCCATCGTGCACGGTGCAGTGAAGCACCTTCCCTGTGCAACTCTGTGCCAAGCCACATGGGAAAATCTTTAAATAACTCTCTGGGGCACCCGCTGTGTTATCGTTTCTGAGATGAGGCCAGGAGCGTGTATTCCGATAAAGCTCTGGAGGTGATTCCAAGGTGTGCGACCAGACAGTGGGGTCTGTTCTAGAACAAGAGGGTCAGTGCTGTGCTTCAGCTCGGCTCAGGAGCGGGGCCGGGACGCCTGAGGCACCAGCTCCCTGGGCAGAGGTGCTCAGGGGCGCAGACCCTCACACCTCGCCCGCGGGTTCCCGGTGGAATCTACATCGGGCGGCCTTTCAGGGGCCGGCACTGGATTCAGGAGCGAAGGAAACAGACGAGACGAGGTATCTGGGGTTACTGCTGTTGTGGAGATGAAGAGGCTCTGTGATTTTAAATCACGTTCCACCCCGCTTGGCCTCCATTTCCCTGCCGCACACTTGGGGGATGGGCCGGGACTCTCTAAGGACTCTCAACTACCAGCCATCTGACCTGCTCACCACTCATCTCCATGAGAGGCTTCACTGCTAGGTTTGACTTCGGCCAATGAAGTGACAGGTCACCCGTTCATCTCAGGTGGCCGTGCTGCCCCAGACGGTGGAGCACATCCGCTTCATCCAGGAGGAAGGTCTACCAGTTCACTGTCAGTCTCCTCACCACCCGGCTCTTGCTCTTTCATGTCCATGCTGGTGTGCAACTCCCCGCTGTCATTTCTCGAAAGCCGCCTGTATTCTTTGGAGAGCTTTTCTTTCTCTCCCACTCTTTAAATCTGAATGGCTTACAAGCAAGTGTTGAATTCCATAATTCGATTTCCCCCGTTTTTCTTATTCTTTCCCCTTCCTGTGATAGAGCCTTACGCATGTCATCCTACGACTGTTTCTGAGCTGTTCAAAGTAAAAAACAAACAAACAAGCTTGGTTATTCTTGTCTTTTATCCCGCACACCAAAGCTACTCCTTCCAAAAATTCTCTTGGCCTTGCATTAAAAACCTGAGCTCTTCCTGCAGCCCAGCCTGTCCCAGGGCCCTCTCACCAGCGAGGCCGCGGTGTACCTGGGCAGCCTCTTCTGGCCCTGGCCCTGCAGTGCAACTTCCGCACAGGCCAAGGTGGTACTTTACAAAGTGAGTCGGACAGTCAGCCAGGAAAAGAGGGTGCTCAGGTGTCCTGCTCCAGGGGGCATATCCACGGGTGATCTGCCCCTCGAGTTTCTGTCCTACCATTTCTGCCTCCCCACTCTCACCAGGGCCACACCCCCAGGGCCACGCACCACGGAGGCATTCACACAGGCCTGTTCTTGAAACCTGTAAGACTCCACCATTTAGTGGCTTTGGCTGAAGGACAACCATGGGCTCGGCCAGACCTTTCGTGGAACTTAGAACAGTCACAGGCTCTTCCTAGCCAACCCTCCTTCTTTCCCCTCTTTTTCTACAGGAACCAAATTTTCATCGAGATCCGAAGGCTTTCGCCAGCCACTCCCTCCTTCCCAGGCATTTCTGGCTGAGGAATTTCTAGATGAATTCCAATGGGGTGGATCCTAAGGAATCCGCTCTCAGACACATCCTAATCCAACAGTCGAAAACCTAAGACAAATAAAAAATTCTGAAAGCAGCCAGAGAAAAATGACACATGACTTCTAGGGTAACAATTATACAAAAGTCTCCAGTCTCGTTAAAGCGGAGACGGAAAGAAGTGGGCCATATTTTAAAGTGCAGAAAGAAGAAAGCTATTAGCCAAGAAATCAGTAATTGAAAATACCCTTCAGGCATGAAGGTGAAAGAAAGACATTTTCAGATAGAAGAAAGCTGAGTAAATTTGTCAATAGCTGACCATATCTTTAAAAAATTGCTAGGGAACGAGCTTAATGAAAAGAAAATGGTACTGCCCTGGCTGGTGTAGCTCAGTGGATTGAGCGCGGGCCTGTGAACCACACAATCTCGGTTGGATTCCCAGTCAGGGCACATGCCTGGGTTGCAGGCCAGTGCCCAGCAGGGGACTCACGAGAGGCAACATTGATGTTTCTCTCCTTCTCTCCTTCCCTTCCCCTCTAAAGATAAATAAATAAAAAATATTTAAAAAAAGAAAATGGTTCTAGAAGGAAGCTTAGAACATAGGGAATAAAGGAAGAACAATAAAAACATTAAAATTCATTGGGAAATATAATAAATTACTTCTTACCTCTTAAAAATTTTAACATATATATGATAATTAAATTAAAAATCATGACCTTTTCTGATGGAGTTTCTCAGCACTTTTAGATATAACGTACATGAAAACAACAACAGAGAGAGTGTGCAAGAAGCTGCAGGTGAGTAGGTTTTCTACATTCCACTTGAAATGGGGAAACATTAATTTGGGTAAAGAATGAACTGCTGAGTGTAGAAGTTACAATCCCTTGGGCCGCCCCTATACAATTTAAAACAGATGTAGCAAAAAACTCAATAGATGAATGAAAACAGGACACAAATATTATGTAAATAATCCACAATAAGGCAAGAAATGGAAAATAGGGGAATGAAAAGTAACACACAATGAATAATGAAGCGATAAACTTGACTCAATAATTACATTGAATGTAAATGATTTTAACATGATAACTAAGAGATAGAAACCATCACACAGGAGAAGAAAGAAAGACCTGGCTCTATGTTATCTATGAGCAACTCACTTTAAATATAAGTAGGTCAAAAGTTTATGTATGTATGTATGTATGTGTATATATATATATGTATATATATATAATATACATATATATATACACATAGACACACATATAAAAAAGTTTTGAAGTTAAAAGTACATATATATATGGAATGGCTATATAAGACAAAGTAGGCTTAAAAGCAAGGAAAATTCTCAGATACGAAGAGGGGTAAAATAATGATTAAAAGGTCAATTTATCAGGGAAAAAGAGCTTCAATTGCATGTACATTGTAAGAAAGCTTCAAAATATATGAAGATAAAATTGATAGGGTTAATAACAGGGAAAACAGAAAAACAATAGAGAAAACAAGTGGATCCATAAGCTAGTTCTTTGGTAATAATTAATACCATTGATAAACCGCTAACCTGGGACGATACGCCCAAGATCCTCCGAGAGGGCTGTTCACGGGATGAGAGTGGGGCGCAACTGGTATTGTGCTGGCTCAGGAGGATGCATTTCATGCTTCTTAATATCATATATTAAATATATTCTTTTCTATGCATACATTAAATATGTGTTCAATCTTAGGCACATATCAAGTGTATTATTTTGAATGCGTCAAACAATATGTTTCAAAAGAGATAAGAGCGTGAGCAGAAGACAAGCCAAGGACATTAGTACCAACGGAAGGCGGAGCTGGTGGACGGGGAACGGAGCTTGCGGACGGCTTCACCTGCCAGTGAGGCCCGAGGGCCCACGCCTGGGTGGGGCTCAGACTATTGTGAGGAAGGGAAGTTTATCTGCTGTAGAAACAGCAAGAAGGGGCAGGGTGTGTGTGCTCTGTTTACCTACTGCTACATTTAAAAAACATACCGAAATCCAGTGCTTTAAACAGTAACAGCATTTTTTTGCTCCTGAGCGTGCCATCACGGCAGGGCTCCGCCGAGGCACCCGGAGGCCGCTGCACTCGGTGGCGGCCGATGCCCAGGCTCCAGGACTGGAATCTTCAGCCCAATACACATCCGGACCGAGACACTCAGACAGCCGGCGCCGGCCGCAGCTGGGGCTTCCAGGGTTTCTCACTCTCCCTTTTCCTCCCTGTGATCTGTCCAGCATGGTGGCCCCAGAGGCACCAGCCGCCATAGACACTGGCCTGGGGCTCCAAAGGCACGCGTCCCAAGAGGGAAGGACAGATGGTTGCTGTCCCTCCTTTTCAAACTCAGCCTGGGAAGCCACGCAATGTCACTCTACCGTGTTCAGGGCAACCACAGAAGCTTTCAAGAACAGGGAAATTCTTTTTTCCAGCTTTTGATGGGGAAACAGGACGTTTGTGTGAGAACATGTAAAACTGAAAAGATTGTTGTGGCCACTTGAGGAAAACGCCATCTGCCACCCGGGGCTGCATCGTCCCTCAGAAGACTGGATGGAGTCAGAGGTCCAGGTCTGGAGAGATCGCAAAATCAAGGCTGGAGAGGCCTGGGGTGTAGGTCATGGAGCATAGGTTTGCAATAGGAGCAAAGGGGAGTCACAAAAAATTAAGATTCCAAGGGTGATGGGGAGAAAATACCATTGGAAGGGGACGTCTTGTGCCGGTAGGAGGCAGCCATGAAGCAGGAGAGCTGGTGTCAGAGGTTTGGGACATGCCCCGCCCGGCCAGCCAGGTGAGAGGGCACATTGGGCGGATGTAGGAATTACAGGGGAAAAAGACACCGCAGGCCAGGACAAGCAGCTGGGACGTGGGATGGGCTGCGTGATGAGTAGTTGTCAAAAGGCTGCAGGGACACAGGGGGCCCTTCCTTGCTCCCTAACCACCACCACAGGTAAGAGTTCCTAAACTGATGGGCCATCGGTCTCAAAACTGTCTCGCCAAGCAGCCTGGCCCAGTGCACTTCAGGCGGAATGTGATGCCCTGTCAAAGGGGAACTGAATAATTTAGAGTGATGTTGCCCATAAATATTTCACGATATGAAAAAATATTCATGAGACAATGTTAAGTTAAAAAAAAAAGGCCAATAGCAAAATAGCATAAATGCACGGAAAGAAAGAAAAGACTGTTTGCTTAAAAATTAACAGGGTTTATCTCTAGCTGAGGGAATTATCACTTCAATCATTTTATCTTTACTTTTTATATGTCTAAATTACAACAATAAAATTTATTAACATTTTAATAAATACAATATAGTAATTGTATTTTTTTAAATCTAGTTTTATGATAAAACCAAATAGAGTGTGATTTGGTGAGATTCACTCAATCAACCATTTATTATAAAATTGTATTTCCTGTTAGGAGGCATGTCTAACTAAAGCTGGGTTTTTTTACCCATTAAAACACACAGCAGCTCTCAATGTATGCATCTTCCTGGGTTCAAGGATGGCATGCTTATTTTCATAATAGCAAGGTGTTGGGTCTCATTGTCACTGCACTGACCTGTGGACCAGGGTACGCGTGCATCACGGTGCCTCAGCTGTAACCAGGTGGTGGCACCAAGCTGTCCAGGAGCAATCGTGTTCCCTGGCACACACTCACAGTAAAGCAAAAAATTAAAAAGCTACTTAAGCATATCTTTTATGAAGCAGTAAAAAATATTAATCATATTGCATCTTGACCCTAAAGTACAATCTCTTTACTATTCTGTGACAAGAAATGGAAAGTTTGTACAGATGCTCTTAGACGTGCTGTGGGGTTACATCCCCATGAACCCTTTGCAAGTTAAAAATGTTGTCAGTGGAAGATGCATTTGACACTCTGGGCCTGGAGAGCACTGGGTGTCTGGCTGGGGCCTGCAGCTCACTGCACATGCCCCACAGTGTCACCAGACCATACCACCAGTCCAGAAATGATCAAAATGTAAAACGCAAATGCATTTCACTTTCTCACCATCATAAAGTCAAAACAGGATCCCCTAACTCCCCTGTGTGGGGGATGGTCTATACAGGGCCTTTGGCTGAATGCCCAGGTCCTCAGGAAACCACGGGTGCCACTCAGTCACCAGGGTGACTTCCCTGAGCCACCACTTGTCCTTCCAAGGATAAGTGGCAGACTCCAGTTATTGAACTTGGATGTTCCGTAGACCTTTTTGTGAAAGTGAACAAAGCGAACCTCCCACTTCACAGGAAAACCACAGAGAGTATTTGTTGCTAAGGACAAAATTTGAAGTTTTAAGAGAAAAATGGGAGTTTTAAAAAAAACTTATGAGTATACCTTCTACCATGAGCTTGGAAGCTTTGTAATAACTAGATGCTTTTTTGGATGAGATCATCTCTGATTTGCTGTTAAATACTGTATAATGAAATATGTTAACATTTGAAGGTTTTGCATAATTCCCATAAAGCAGTATTCTCCAAACATCCAATGTATAATTTTTTAAGATTGTACATAGGGAAAATATTCATTCAAAGTACAAAAGAGTTGCCCTGGCTGGTGTGACTCAGTGGACTGAGCACGAGCCTGTGACCAAAGGGTCGCCAGTTCGATTCCCAGTCAGGGCACATGTCTGGGTTGTGGGCCAGGTCCCCAGATGGGGGCCCATGAGAGGCAACCACACATTGATGTTTCTCTCCCTCTCTTTCTCCTTCCCTTCCTCTGTCTCTAAAAATAAATAAATAAAATCTTTAGAAAAGGAACCAAAATACAGAAGAGTTCATAAAATTGAATACAAATACTTCATGAATGTGGTTTCATATTGCATTAAGAAACTATTACTTGTTGAGGGGGGGCCAGGCTGGGAATATAAAACAGAAAACTGTACTTGAATAAGAATTAAATAAAAAAATAAAAATAAAAATAAAAAAAGAAACTACTACTTGTTGAGTTTTGGTGTAGCAGAAAAGAAAATAATCATCTGCAATTATCTGAAAAGGCTACCAAAATACCTCTCCTTTTCTCACCTCCACATCTGTGTAATGGCAGGTTTTCATCACGCACTTCAACCCCAGCAGCAAACAGCGCACCCCGACAGCTTGCACGCAGGAGCTCGTGTAAGAATCTGACGGCACTCCATTGAGCCAGATATTACAGATACTTGGGGGGAAAAAGCAATGTCATTTCCCACTAACTTTTTATTAAAATAACAACTATAGCTCTTGGTTTAGAAAATGGTTGTTTCTTTTTTCATCAAAATACCACTCCCATTGGCATGAAATGGGTTTGTTTGTGACTTTTAAAGTAAATAAATATTTTGAAGTTATTGGGGTTCATTTCCATCAGAGCAAATGAACCCCATGAACAAACGTTCTCTGGGGTCGTGAGAAGAAAACATTTGGGAGCCATTAAATTATAGGAAGACGTATTTCAGAGGCATCGGAGGAAATTCCCTTCTTCCTGGATGTCTTCGCGGACGGCCATGATGTCTGCAGATGTCATGCCATCTTGAAGGGCAGATGAAAGGTGAAGCCAAACAGCTGAGGATGGCAGAGCAGAGCCAGGGGAAAAATGCTTGGCTCTTGTTGACGTCTTTGAGCGGCTGAGTCAATCAACTCTGCTGACTTAGCTCCCATTCCGTCAGCTCGTACAAACATTCCCGATTGTTCAAGACAGCCGTAGGCAGGTTATTCTGTTACTAAACTAAAGATGTCTTAACTGTTATAAGACCCGTGTCGTCGTTAGTAGGAGGGACCAGGTATTTACCCAGCTGTGGCTGACCCTCTACTGCGTAAAAACCCTGTAAACAGCCATTTTCAAGTGGAGTTGGAGCTGCCAGGCTGAAGAAACTGGCCTGCCTGCCTTAGGCCTCAAACTTTTGGAACGTTTCAAAACAGGGCAAAATACCATTGGATTGGGCCTAAGGCAGCACTATGTTCCAGGTAACTCTTTGGAAAGGTAACAGAAAACAGATATGACTGCCATCTGGGTGGTCACCAGGACGGAAAATTAAAGTCAAGGTTCAGCATTAGTACCACTGTGTTGTCACCGGCACCAAAAGAAATGCCTCCCTGCTATTGATGTCATTGTCCCTCTTTCCTTTTCTCATAAACACTCAGTACCTTGGTCTTCTAACTGAACACTGTTTGGGGTTCTGCCTAAATCAGGGCTTTCCAAAGAGCTATTCTTTGATCTCAAATAAATGCTCATTGCCTCTCACTTTGAAAGGCCTTTTATTTTTAGGTGAACGGCTGTAGGATCTCATGTTATATTATTGCACATAATCCATTCAACCAATGTGGTGAAGGGTTGTGTTTTAATCCCACTTGACAGATAATGTAACTGAGGCACAGGACAGATGAAGTTGCAATCAGTTTTAGACCCATAACCTTTTGGGCATCAAAGTGTTATCTTCCTATTAAAGCCTTCACTAGATCTATTAACTCAAGTGTGTATTTCCAATCACAGCAAATATAAATATCTCAGAGTGCCCTTCAAGATACACTGTAGTCTTTTAAATTTAATAATCAAATGCAATCGAACTGTGTTTGTTTTTAATTTTTGGCTTTACTTCGTAACTACCCAGGCAGTTAGTTTTTCCTCATTACATTTGTAGAATTGTTCTCATATTTCACACGACTTTTTTCATTCGGTACTGTAATTATATCCTGCTATGTCCGCATTCCCGCCGGACTCTGGATTCCAGCACAGGGTCTGACACCAAGCAGGGCCACATAGCAGTGTGTGCGGTGCTGGTAACTGCATGGACAGGGTGCCTGACACACATCACCACTCATATTGACAGCAGCTCCTAAATGGAGTTATTATTATCCTCATTTTCTAGGTGAGGAAATTGAGGTTCAGCGAGGCTGACCCACGCAAACACACGTGGTACGTGTGAACCAGCAATCAAGCGCATTCCCTTCCGGCAACGTTAAGGAGCAACCCTTGAAAAGTTATTAAGCCTTCTCTCATTTCATGCCTCCAGTGATTAGAAAGTGACTTTTTTTACTGGGGAATCCAGTCCCTCACCCACAGCCCTAATAATTACAAGGTTCTTCCTTAGGGGGCTTTGCCTTCCCTCACATAATCCTGTGACAACAAGAATCCCGATGTTTAGAGTCTGCTTACAACTAGTGGGGCCTTGCAGAGACAAAGCAGGTCAAGGGCAGGGCAGGTATGTGTGTGAGACTGTGGGGTCCCTGGGGGGGAGGGGGTGCCAAGAGTGTGGTTAACTGGAGGAGGCCTCGGGCTGCTGATTTGCAGAATCTCTGTGGTGGGGCCGCAGTGTCTTGTCTTCTCCACATTGTGCTGCTCCCATCGACTCCCTAGAATATGTCCAACCCCAGGCTCAACCCTTCAGATGAGGTCTTCTCATCCTTACAAAAACTCTAACAGGTCGGTGGCCTTATTTCTCTCTCACTGTTGGGGGAAGTGGAGCACAGAGAAGTTAGTGCACGTCTCCAAGGTTGCACAAGCAGTGAGTGGTGGAGTCCAACCCAAGCAGGCTCTCCCCAAAGCCTGTGTTTTCCACCCTGAACATGACCTCTTCTTCCACGTCCATGAAACAGAGAGAGGGGAAAGATCCAGACCACAGGAGGCCCCCTCACCCTGCAGAAGGCAAAGTAGTCACTGCTCACGTTGACTAGTTTGTGAGAGTACCAAATTATACATTACAACTCTTCAAAACCAGGGTCTTTATGAAAGACCCAGTGAGCAGTTTTAACTTCTCCTTGTGGTCTTCAGACTGTCGTTCACACTTTGAACTCATTCTGGAAAGAGAGGTCAACTAAAGAAAACCAGGGAGCAGATGAACTTGGATGTGCATCCATTAGAACCTGTCTCTCCCTTAGTTTTACGTCCTATCCTCAGCCAAAAAGGGTTAAGGTGAGAAGCCTAACTGGTCTCAGCTGCTCCACTACGATTTGCTTCAGTTTACCTACGGTGAAACGCATAGAGTCTCGTCGGATGAATTCTGACCGCCGCGCACCCATGTCACCAACCTGTAAACTGTGGTAAGTGGTCTTTGGTGAGCTGCCAACGATCCTTCCTCTCTCTGAAAGTGCCTCCTCTTCTCCCATCAAGAGATGGAATGGGTTTTCCTTTCCTCTGAACCTGAGCTGACCTCGTGACTTAGTCTGATTGATGGGGTGTGGCAGAAAGAAGGCTCCGCTAGCTCCAGACCCAGTCGTTAGCGAGCCTGCGTCCGTACCCGTCAGTACCCGTCATGCTGTGAGGCACCAGTCCAGACAACTGGGAACCGGCCCCTGGACACATCACAGGGAGCCGGAGAACCACAGAACCAAGCCCACGCACATGGCCAAATTGCATCAGCAGTTTAGGACACTAATTCCTGTGGCATTTTGTTTCTTAGCAAAAGATACTTGATGTGCCAAAGAAGACGCAGAACATTCCGTGACCATAGAGCATGTCCTCACAGTCATCGCAGTCCATCAGCCCTCTATCTTTCCAGCCAAGGTGTGTCCATTCTTCAGCTTCAAATGAACTTAAGACTTCAAGGGGACTTTTATATGAAGGAAAGGATGCAACATCTGTTCTTTGTCCGGTTTCTTTCTCTGACTATAATGTTTTTGGTGTTCGTGTGTGCTTTTATTTTTTTAGCATTTGTTATTTTTTATTATTGCATAATATTCTATGAATGTGCCCATAGCGGTTCATCTATTGTCCTGATAATAAACATTTGTATCTAGTTTTTACTACAAAAAATAGTGAAAAATTGAACATTCTAATGCCCATCCGATTGCGGGCACATGCTATCATTCCTCTCCCACAAGTCCCTGGGAATAGAGTGGCTTGGGTCAGAGGAGAGGTGTGTGTTTCACACTCAAAAACACTGCTTAAAATTTTCCCCAAATGATTGTACCATCTTACATTCCCCTGAAATACTCGAGATGCAGTTGCTGCACAACTGTATCCCTATTTGGAGTCGTCAGCAATTTTAATTTGAGTCATTCTAGTGGGTGTGTAGTGGATTTTATTGTGGTTTTAATTTGTTCCTTGCATAACGAATATTTCTAAGCACCTTTTAAAGTCCTTTCAGTTCATTGTTTACCTTCTTTTGTGAAATATCTGTTCAACTCTCTTGCTCATTTTAACGGACTGTGATCTTTTTGTTTGATGTGTGGAAATTTTTTGTATATTCTAGATATAAGTCTCTTGTCAGGTGTATGTACTGCAAATGCTTCATTCCCGTTCTGTGGCTTACTTTTTTATTTTCTTAATGGTGTCTCTTGATGACTAGAAGTAACATGTAGATGAAGGCAAATTTGTTGTTTTTTTTTGCCATGTTTAGTGCTATTGGTATTCTAAGAAATAAGGTCACAGCACTGTTCTTTTGTTTTGTTCTAGAATCTTTAGAGTTTTGGCTCACATTTAGTTGTCTGGTTCACCCCAAAATATTTTGTGTGTGTTATGTGAGGTAAGGTCCGTTAAGTGCTTTTTTCATCCCACTAGCTGGTGATTTCAGCATCATTTGTTGAGAAAGCTTTTTTCCCCACTGTACCGCACAGTGACTTGGCCAAGTCTCAACTGACCATATGTTTGTGGNGTTTAGTGCTATTGGTATTCTAAGAAATAAGGTCACAGCACTGTTCTTTTGTTTTGTTCTAGAATCTTTAGAGTTTTGGCTCACATTTAGTTGTCTGGTTCACCCCAAAATATTTTGTGTGTGTTATGTGAGGTAAGGTCCGTTAGTGCTTTTTTCATCCCACTAGCTGGTGATTTCAGCATCATTTGTTGAGAAAGCTTTTTTCCCCACTGTACTGCACGGTGACTTGGCCAAGTCTCAACTGACCATATGTTTGTGGGTCTATTTCTGGATTGCCCATAAGTCCTAATGATGTTTTTGTTCATTCTCAATCTATTAGCATGATAGAATATGGCAGCTTAGAGGGACTTTCAAGCAGTGAGTGCAAGTTTTCTAACTTCATTTTCATTAAGTCACTTAAATTTCTACATAAATTTTACAATCAGTTTATCCATTTTTATAATACGATGTTCTAGAACTTTAATTGGGATTGCGCTAGATCCATATGCCAATTTTGGATGATATTTGGGGTCTTCTCATTCATGAACACAGTACATCTGTATTTAGGTCTAAAAAATTACTCTCAGCAATATATGGCAGTTTTCAGATTATCGCAAAATATATTTTAGGCATTTTGGACTTTGCGGTTATAAATGGTGACTTTGGAATTTTATTTTTCAATGGTGTATTTCTAATACATTAGAATTTTTAAGAAATATTTTGACTGTGTACCCCAAAAACTTGCTAAATTCACTTATTTGTTCATATATTTTTTATTTTCATTTGTCTTAATTTCTTAGGGTTATTTATGTGAACAATCTAGTCATTTAGGAATAAGACAATTTCAATTTTTTGTATCAAGCTTAATTTCCCTTATTTAGTTTTCAGACCTTGTACTTGCAAAAACACAGTATAATATGGAAAAGAAGTGCTGAAAACAAACATTCTTGCTGCAGCTTTAATTTAAGTGTCAAACCTACCAACACCTACTATCAAGTAGAACTTATCTTACACACTTATTTAGTATAAAAGGATTTTATAGATGTCCTTTATAGATTAAGGAAGTTTTCTTAATCTAGTTTGCTGAGAGATTATTGTCATTTTAGTTATAGCTGGCTGTTGAATTTAATTAAGTTGTTCTTCTTCATGTATTGAGGATGATCAAATAATACTTTAAGTCTAGGAATATAACTTCCTTTCATTTATTTTCAGATGTCACGCTGACTTTGCATTCTTAAGATAAACCCCTCTTACTCACATTGTATTATCCTTTTTTATGTATTCCTGGATTTGACTTTTTAATCTATCTTGAGAATACCTACTTTTGTTTGGTGTGTTTGGACCATTTATATTTAATGTAATGACCAGCATGGTAACATTTAAATATACTGTCTTGCTGTTTGTCTTCCATTGATCCTTTCTGTTCTTTGTTCTTTCTCCATTTGTCTGACTTCTTTTTTGCATTAATTCTTTTTCTTAGGTAAAACCTACTAGCTCTACATTTTAATTTTACTGTCCTATTATTTATTTGTACTTGCAATAACATCTCCCAGTCTATTTTTAAATGTTATATTACTTTAATAATAAGGTAAGAACCACCTAATGGCATACTTCCTATTCATTTTCACATTTTCTGTGCTGTTGTTTTTGCACATTTTACCTGGGTTACAAGTGTCACTTCTTTTGCTTTAGGCATTCTATTAATTATTAATGATATTAAAAATTGATTTAAATTTTTCCTTGTGCCACATATATACAACCTCTGGAATTCTTCCATATTTTGTATAAATCAAAAATTGAACTAATTTTTTGTATTCTGCCTGATGAGCTTCTTTTAGTGCTTATATGTGTAAATTTGCTAGACATGGGTTCACTCACATTTTGAAACTATAAAATATATTCATTATATTTTTACTTTTGGTGTATATTTCTCCTGGAGTTGGAATTCTGAGTCAACAGATTTCAGCACTTTGAGGATGGCACCCACTGGCCCCTGACCTTCAGCAGGTCTTATTAGAAGTCAGAGAAGCCTACAGGGTGGTTAACGATGATGGGCAGAGTCTTGACTTGGGGTGGTGAGCACAGAACACAGTGTACACGTAGTGTGCTGTGGAGTTGTGCACCTGAAAACTGTACAACGTTTTTAACCTATGCCACTTCACTGAAAAATGTCAGTCCTCATTAGTATTCCCCAGTGAAAGGACCCCCTATGAAATATCATTCACCTGTGGTTATTTTTAAGGTTTTCTCTGTATTTATTGTTTGCATAAGTTTAACTATGTTATCTGTTTCTGATTATCTGAACTTCCTAAACCTGTGAATGAGTATTTTTTTCTCCCAATGTAGACATTGAAGCAACTGTTGATTTATTTTTCTAAGTTATTTTAAAATTTCCTTTCTTTCTGGGACTTTATTTACATGCATGGTAAACAGTTTCATATTATTTCAAATGTTACTGAAGCTCTGAATGTTTCCAATATGTTTGTTCCACCCTGGGCTTCACTTTATACTGATTTGTTCCCTGGGGTGTTAAAACTACTTTTAATCCTATCACTGCACTACTTATTTCATGTATTTCCAATTTTTTTCAACTTTTCTGTAGGCTTTTTTCTTATATATTATCTATTTCCCTGGTAGTGTTCAACTGTTTACCAATTTTTTAAATTTAAGTTGTGATTTATTTTAGAAAGTTTTAATAGCTGTATTAAGGTCATTTTCTACTAATCCAATACCTTAGTCATCTGCCTGCTTCTCTTGGTCTAGTTCTCCTGACTATACTTTTTCTTGATTATAGACCATATTTCCTGCTCCTTGGTGTGTTTCAGGCATCACTATTACGTGATGTTGTGCATATGCGTAGATCCTCCAGATGTTATCTTCCTCAGAATAATGTTGTTTATCTTTTTCTACTGGTGGGCAATTCAATGACTAGAAGATCGTCTTGTATTAGGTTTATGCCTTTCTAGGACCAGTTTATTTTGTTTGTTTGATGCTTAACTGATTAATTACTGGGTTTTGTTCTTTTTCTGTGATATAGTATGTCTGTGTTTTTAGTGAGAAACTCATAGTTTTTAACAAACCCCTGTAATGTGATGGAATATCCTCTGCAAATCATGTCTTCGCAGGAGCAACTGCTCAAACTTTTGTTATTTAACCCTTAGCTATTGGTTTCTGCTGGCTCCTTGGGGAGTCTATGGTGCCTTCCTCATGAATATGAAGTTTAGGAATCAATCAAAGATTTAGAAGTAACTGGTACATGGAATTTGGGGCTTCCCAAATGTGCCTTGTTGCATTTCATTGTATTTCCCATCAATCCCCAGCCTTAAACTCACACCCCTCTCCCCCACCCAGTAATTCTTCTCTTTTGTGTTTGAGTTACTTTTCCCCATTCCTATCTAGTAAATGCCGGCTAAATGTGGGACACACCCATTTTCCCTACTTTTGTCTGCTTCCTAACCCCTCGAAATATTTTTTAGTGGTTTTTTTTTTTCAGAATTGCAATTGTTATTGGCATTGGGGTAAGTCTGATACAAGTTACTCGAATATGACCAGAATCAGACCCCACTTTGAAATATCAGTACTAACTGGGAGCTTTGTTTGGGTATGTTTCTCTTTGGCTTAGTCCAGAAATTATCAACTACTGCTCAGGGATGCGAACTCACAGGAAACAAGAGCACCTTCTGATTGAAAAGGACTAATATTTCTTGAGACCCTATCTTGTACCAAGGCTTGGCAAACAATATCACTTAAGAAAAGTACACCTGTAGGTAGGTAATAGATCTTCCTACCCTCATATAAGACAATTGTGTCATAAAGAATTGTCTTGAGTTACTCAAAGCTCTAGAGTTTAAATTTGAGAGAACCAAGATTGAAGTGATTATCTAATTCTAACATCTATAATCTTTCCATTGATCATTCCACTCACCCAGAGTTTCAAAAACCTCTGAGATTTCGCCAAATCAAAGATGTGAACTCTTCCATCCTTCACGCCCACCTGGGAGGTCCTGAATATATATGGGAAACTAGTTTCATACCGATGGGTAAATGTTGATCGGCAGTATTTTCTGTGCAGCTCTGTGTTAAACAATGTTGAGGCTTCTTTAGGTTTTAGTAAAAAATATTTTGTGTGGAATATTGATAATGTTTACTATAGATACCAAAGTTGGAGTTTTGAGTACAAGTAACTACAATAAATTGGAAATAGATCGTTCTTCCTTGGAGAAAATAATTTATTAATTGAAATAATAGAAGAAAGAAAGGAAGTGGCAAGGGTCCTGGGAGGGATTGATTTCCACAGCAAATGTCTCCTCTCACTTTCTACTCTGAGTGAGTCTAACTTTCTGGCCAATAAAATGAGGCAGAGAGAGCAATTTAAGCCTGGAAGTCACTCAAGGCCATTGCTGGGCAAGGTGCATGGGTTACAAAAGGAAGGGCCTTCTGCCATTTCTCAGGCCAGCATTTATTCTGTTTCATCTGCCCATGACAGCCAGGTAACGAGCGTGTCGTGGCAGAAACAACCAGGCCAGTCTGTCTTATAAGACAGAAGGAAACTCGCCCTGGCCGGTGTGGCTCAGTTGGTTGGAGCATCGTCACGTAACTGAAAGGTTGTAGGTGGTGATCCCTGGTCTGAGCGCATATCATCCCTGGTCCAGGTAAGCACAGGAGGCACCCAATAAATGTTTCTCTCTCTCTTCACTGTTGCTCTCCTTTCTCTCATTAAAAGCAATGAAAAAATGTCCTCAGGTAAGAGGAAAAAAAGAATGAAACTTTCCTCTCATGAATATTATTATCCTCAGGTACTAACGGGTTCAAATTAAGACTCAAATTATAAATCTGGAAGCTCCTTCAAAAGCCAGGCATGGGTCTCTGTTACATTTGACTGTAGTTGAATGACTCCAGCTATTTCCTCCCTCTAATATCTGGAGTCCAACCAACAGCAGGACGCTTATTTTCCATTCATTTGTACATGAATATATCTGGGAGAGAAGATTGTCTCTGAAGAAAGCAGATTCGCTTTTCTCCAAATGTAATGCAATTACGTTTGGGGAAGCCTCTGTTGATGTCCAAGAATTTTTATAAGCCTTTGAAAGTCATTGTTTTCTTCTCACAAATGAGAATGTGCTGGTGCCAAGGAGTAATGAACTGGAAAACCACACAGTGACAGTTGGGTCTTTCAATGGTTCTGGTGCATTAGTGAGGAGCTGCTGGGGGTGGGGTGGGGGGGCATTCATGTGACTTCCTTACTGCCTGCTTTCTGCCTCTTCTCGATTTTCCTCTTTTATTGCTCCTTCCCTCTTGCCTCCCTCTCCTTTCCCCATTATGCAATAAACACAGGCTCTGGTCTAGACTGATCTGGATACAAATTGTAATCAGCCACCTAGTTGTGTGGTCATTAGCATTGTGTGAATGTGGTCCTTAATCTCACTGAATCTTAGTGTTCTCATCTGTGAAATGGGAATGAAACATCCATTGCTCCCTTCTTCCTTCTTCAAAGAATCTATCTTTGATTCTGCTGTCCAACTCTACCTGATGCAGCTCTTGTGACTCAGAAAGGTGGAAAAGACACCCCCCACGTATTTAAGAGTGGAAAGTGAATGGTCATAGTCCCTAAGGGTCTTCCTATCCCTCTGGAAAGCAAAGACTTCGGGAACCCAGGCTACCACTTATCAGAGCTCAGGGTCAATTCTGGCTGTGACACAGGGGTATGTATAGCCTTCTTAGTCAGAGTCCTGGGAACATGCTGCCTCCCAGGGTTCTGTAGGGCAGTCACCCTGAGGATGACACTGTCACAGCAACAGGAGAGAAATGAAGTCTGTTGCCAATCAAGCTGTATGTCCACACCAGACTTATACATGAGATATGGACTTCCTATACATGAGATAATTTTTTTAATATTCTTTAAGCCTGTTTGTAGGGAGGTTGTTGTTGTTGCTGTTGTTAATATCCAAAAATATCCTAACTGCATGTATCTGAAAATCAGATGTGATCATTTACACTCCTACAAGTACCAGTACCTGTCAGCTCTTCAAGAGAAGTTTCTCAACTTCCTTAGCTCTGTTTCAGATTTCTATCCTCTCCCATTGATTCTTCATTGTGACACAGACATATCTTGGTGCTGCCAGGACTAAAAACCCACAGAAAGCATGAAGATGTGAGACTGTCTTAATTTCTGAGAAATAAGAGACCTCAACTTTCTCTAAACATGGAGGGTTCATTGTCAAAATATATACGTACAAAAAGAGAACTGGCCTCCTCAGTGGCCTCCCAGCCACCTAGGTAAGCTCTGGAAGGTTTCACAAAAGCTGGAAAGGCCAGTAGTTCTGGGGCTCATATTCTAATGGTTTTTCAAAGACTGGCTATTCTTTGAATACCCTCAGCAGAAGAAACTCGTACACACAGACTCTACTGAGTCCTAGCAGTTATCTTTCTACAAATTCCCCCTGTACCACTGCCTCTGTCTTAGCATCTCCCATTTCAATGCAAAAGACAAAAGGACTGATGGGTACATGGCTCCAATGAAGCGAAGCTCTTAGACCACAAGTCACCTGATAGATTGGATGGCAATAAGCCATTGTTTCCCCTTTAGTACAGTTTTCTTCGGTCAGAGTTTCTCAGTCACAAAGCATATGGTCTGACCCTCCATATTCAACCAAACAACTGTCATTTATCTAATTTTTAAGTATGTTCCTGGTGCTTGATATTATTTAAAACTCAGGTCATGAATAAATAAGCATACAATTTTTTTTCTTAGAAATGAGGATAGATTGAAATGCAAATAGATTGAAATAAAGTTGTAAAAGAAAAGGAAGCCCAAGGTGAGAGGATGGACGTGATGCTGTGTGTCTGGGAGGAGGGCACGGTTTGTACGTGGCAGGCAAGGCGTGCCACTTGGCATTACGTTTAAGTTAGGCTCTAAATGCAATGCAGGGGCGAACATTTGAATGCTGGGAGGAGAAGTGTTGGAAGGGAACCTCTGGGGGAAATATTCTGTGACAACAGTGCACGTGGCTTGTTGAAGACCACCCCGTAGGCCAGTGGCAAGGTGGTGACATGAGAAAGGAAAAAGGTAGAAGATGTGGACAGGTGGTGAAGCTGTCATCTCCCTTTCCTCCACTGTGGCCTCAGAAGATAGCAGGTTTTCTCGAAATGGGTCCGTTGGATGTCCTGTGGCTCAGCCTTTCTGGTCCAGAAAACTGAGATCCATGTCTCGACTTCGAAGTCACACAGAGTAGGATTTCTTACCCATTTCTGTCCATGAGGCCCCACTGATGAATTCAGTACTTTCTCCTTCAGTCCCCGATTCCTCCCTAAGGCTCTTAATTTTCAATCATTTTGCCCCCCTTTCCATTCGAGGTATCTTACTCTGCAGCCAGAAGAAGCCTACTAAGGCAACCTGAAGACATAACATGACTCTCACATGCCTCCTGCAACCAGAACATACCTGTTGGAGCACCCAGGTATAATATCACACCTTCAACTACCACCTGACGTATAGCCAACCGGTCCTCAGGGAACTGGGCGGCTGACAGTGTCTCCATCCTCAGCAGGACCATTTTGCCCTTCAGCTGAGCCCCTTGTCAGTCCTTGCAACACCAGGGCCTGCACATTGGGTAAGGGTTTCCCCTTTGCCCACTGACATAGGTCACTCTCTGAAATATTAACAAGGTGGAATTCACCACGAGTCTAAATTATTATTAGGTTTTTGTGATATAATAAAAATCATTGGTCTTTGTCCTTGGTTCCTGATTTAATATTCCTAAATACCCTCTTCAGTGGTGAGTGTCTTTTGTATTCTAATGAAAGGACTCCTGAGGTGGGGGGTGGGGGCTTCAAGATGGGGGCTGGTTGCCAGAAAGACCAAGTCATGACCAGAGAATTGGAATTTTCAGCCCTACATTGACCTCCCCTCAGAAGAAAAGGAACTAGAGGTTGAGTTAGAGCACCAATGGTCAATGATTTACTCCTTTGAGCCCAGGTACGGAAACCACCATAGAAACCTCCCAAGAATGAGCTTTGGGGAGCTTCTGAGTCGGTGAACACATGGCTGTGCCAGGAGGGTGGTGCACCCTGAGTAAAGCCGGGAAACCCCATGATGTACCCCTGATGCTTCTCCTTGGCTGTTTTTGAGTGTATCCTCTATAATAAACCAATAACCATGAGTGCTCTCCTGCATGCTATGAATTGCTCTTGTCAGTCATGGAACCTGGGTAGGGACTTACAGGAACTCCTAAACTTGTAAGTCAGCTAGGTGGAAGTGAAGTTTCACTGGGGACCCTACTTGCAGCTGGCATCTGAACTGAGGGCAGTCTTGCGGGACTGCGCCCCTGACCTGTGGGTCTGAATTAACTTGAGATAGTTAGTGTCAGAAGCAGATTGAATCGTTGGACGTCCAGTTGGTGCTGGGGAACTGAAGTATTGATTTTTGGTCTTGGCAAAACCACACAGTTCTCAAAAAGCAGCTTATCAGCTCAGTGTCCTTAACTTTCCCCTGTCAAAAATGCAGGATTGATTCTTGGAAGACTATTCAGAAGACAGCAGGGAAGTGTTATTTAGGGCAACCCTATCTCTGGGAATCAGAAGCAGAGCAAAATGGGGCAGTGGCCAGGGCTGAGTTCAAGCAGCTGGGCCTTTGTTGCGTGTTGGTGTTTGGCTCAAAGCAGCCAGAAACAAAGTGAGGCAGAACCGAGATGGAGCCAAAGGCCATAGAAAGCGCTCAGGATGAAAGCCTGTGGAACAGAATCCAGCATGTATGAGCCGCGTGACGCTGCTAAATCCAAGGTCCGGGATTTAGTCCAGGACTCAAGCCAGCAGGCCCGACCTGGGACTGAGTGAGGAGTGGGCAAGGACAATGGTGCCAACAGGCCCTGGAGAGACTTCACGTCCCTTTTATCTGTTAATTAAGGCAAGTGATAACCAGTTTAACCCGAGGAATCGGGGTATTTAAGCAGGTACACTGTGTCCTACTCCCCAGTACTGGAGAAAATCAGGATTGTAGGGACATAGAAGACCAAGTGAGCAATCAAACAGCAGTCACAGGCTTCCTGCCGGATAGATGCAACCAGCACTTCTTGTCCTCTGGGTTGGCTGGGCCATCGCACAGGGCAGTGCCACGGCTGCACTGGGTTGAGCTGTCCAGAAGGGGGTCTGCGGCCCCCTGGTCCCATGGCACAGAGTCCCCAGGGGCACTCCATGGCCCGTGGTGCTAAGAGTGGCTAAGGAAGCCATCTGGAGGCAGAAAGCTGCCACCCGACCTTGTGAGGTGGAGCAGCACTGTGGCCCAGCAGCCTGGTGTTAGAGCAAGGCCCACTGAGGTCCCAGGCTGGCTCGGCCACGTCCTGTCTGTGTGACTCAGGCTCTAGGCAGGCGGGAACGTCTGCCTGCTCGGAGGCCACCTCACTGTTTTCATGAAGTCTTTGCAGGTCACCTGTAAATGAAGCCGGATTATCAGAGTAAGGAAGCTCTGTTCCTGATTCTCGGTACCAGGTTCAACCCTGTTCCAATTCCATCCTTCATGCAGCCATACCGTGCCCCCCGACTCCCCAGACATTTTTAGCTGGTAAAGTCTTTCCACACAGGAGCTTTCCTCTGAGCACCCATAACCTGCATGGTTACAGGTCAATGGATTCTCCTAGTACTCAAGCCCAAGATCTGTGCTAATACACAGCACAGAGAGGTCTGACTATCCACTTCTCCATGGCATGGAAACCATGTGAGGGAAGAGAAGCAACTTGTCCGCGGACATTAAGTTGGCTACTTAGTTGGCAGAGCCTGGAGCGAAAGCCGGGACTCTCAACAAACCCACTGTTCACTCCACTTTACCAAGCTATTTTTTCATCGTTGGTGGGTAAACCGTTTTCTTTTCAAGGGATAGGAAAAAAAATATCTGAGACAATTTTTGTAGTTCTATCGTTATTCAATACTGTAATTTTAGCACATAAGTACTTTAGGCCGGGGAGAAGAATGGAAAATCCCATGCCATCCATCAGTCACTCTCCCCCAGGTGGCATTTCTATTCCCTCATCAGAGGCCAAAGGTGGCCTATTGAGTTGGAGTCAGAATAAAATGCTTGTCACCCTCTCACTCAGTTGTCACGAAGGAGTCTTTCTTCAAATGCAGGTTGCATCGGGCGAAAGTGGTGGTGTGTTTGAAATTAAATCACTCCAACATGATTGAAAACAGGGTGCGGGAGCTTCCGTTGGGGTTCCTACGTGAATGAAGCACCATACAAAATCAAGTTGCATTGTATTGTAGGGGAGGGCTTTGTGTTAGTGTTCGGAATAAGAGGGTCCCGCTGAGAGCCCCTCATGTTTCTGAATGGTGTTTGGAGTTTGTCTAGAATTTTCAGGAAGGGATCTGCCCCCCACTGACTACTCATACAATAGTTTGGGGAGGTGGGGAAAGGTGGGAGAATCACAATGACATTTTTTTCATGACTCTTTAGCTTTTGAGCTGCAGTGAAGAGAGAACCTAGGGACTCTCATGCCTGGGCACTGAGCATTTCCCTTCTTCTCTGGGTTTGCAGGCGAGGTTCGCTCAGCAGTGCCGCATGGCTGGAGATGTTTGGGCCGGCAGCCACGTGTTGGCGGCCAGCTCCCCTGCTCACCAGCTGTCTCCGTTTCTTTATCTATAAAAATAGACATGAAATCGGGAAACTTCAAGAAGTTGCTGCCAATAAAGAAGAGACAAATCTTGGGAACGATGATGGTGTACAGAAAGGTAAAGAGTAAGTAAGCCCGGAGCAAAGGGAGAGTGGGCAGGAGATGGAGAGAGGGTGGAGCCCACTCTTCTGAGTCAGTTTGCTGGGGCTGCCACACAGAGCAGCCCAGACTGGGGGGCTGGCCCCACAGCCCCCCACTGTGGCATCACAGTTCTGCAGTTTGGAAGTCCAAGGTCAAGACAGCAGCAGGGAAGGTTTCTTCTGAGGCTTCTTTCCTTGGCCTGTGGACAGCCTTCTTCACACCATGTTTCCTCTGAGCATGAACATTCCCGGTGCCTCTCTGTGTCCACATTTCCTCTTGAGGACAACAGTCAGAGTGCCCTCCAGACCACTAATGACCTCATCTTCACTCTGTCACCTGTTCAAAGGCTGTTTCCACACACAGTCACATTCTGAGGTTCTGGAGGTGAGGGCTTCCCCGTGTGAATTGTAAGGGCATGCAATTCAGCCCATGACAACTTAGTTTTGTAGTCCTTACTTTGGATCCACATAAATATTTTATGAATTCAAAGTCAAATGAAATAGAAACTTAATACTTTCTAAACATCAAATAAACAGAAAATTCTAAATTTACAGTGAATTTCAGAATCTATTTATTACTTTTACTTCAGAGAGATACATGTCTATATTTCAGTAAAAACCCCCAATCGAACCTGGGTCAGCACACAAAATAAAAAATACTCATATTTCTATAGAAATAAAAAGGTACAAAGATTAACTAAAATGGAATTAAATAAAAGCTAAGAATAGCCTCTGATCAATTTTGGTCATGTGTTGTAACCTCATGGGTTTGGGTGAGGTTAGGTTTTGAAGTCAAATACATTACAAAAATTATTTTGGTGTCTAGAGCTTTTGGTATTTAGTAAAAAGATTCTGGACTTATATTTGACTTTAAAAAAAAGAAGGAAAGTTGCAAAAACATGCACAGAGGATGATAGCATGTATATAAATTTTAAAGCATGCTTAACACAATGTATTTTATGGCAACACGCATGCTTAGCCTTTTATTAAAAATACTCGAGGGACTGATGTGTGCCAAGTTGAGGAGAGCGTCTACTTCTGGGAAGGAAAGTAGATGAGATTAGTGAAGAGGACCAGGAGAGTTTCACTGTATTTTTAATGTCTTATTGTTGACATTATTATTGTTTAAATAAAAGATGAAGGGGGGGACTGTCTCCTTACAAGTGACGCCACTGTCACTAAAAGGAACCGAAGTATTTAATCAGATGGAAATAAAATGAGGAAATGAATTCTCCAGGCAGAGAGAAGAAAACATAGAAGTCTTTGACACATACGAGGTGGATCTGATCGAAGACGACAAGATGGCTCTGTGGCCGGGGACGGCCTTCTTGTGGGCTGGGGGAGATGGTGAGGGATGAGGCCGGAAAGGAAATGGAAGAAGTCACCAGCCTGAAGGGGCTGGGGACTCAGGAAAGGACATGATCAAATTTGTAACTTCTGACGATGCTGCTGACAGCTAAATAATTGATGGATCCTGGACAGCTCCTGGTACATATGAGCCTTTGGGTGGCAAACTCTTTCCGCACACATTCTCCCTGCAGATCTTCCAAAAATGACTCTGAAGTAGGCCAGGACAAACACTATTTCTACAACTTGAGAGGAGAAAAATCAAATTGTTAAGGTCACATAACCTGCTCGGAGTGGGAAAGAGAGAACAAGCAAATTCAGGTCCTCTGACAGGATCCAGGCAACATTCTGTTTCCTCTCCCAACAGTTGCCATCCCAACAGGAGGGCAAAGACATAATTAGGGTTGTCATTGAGATGCTTTCCTGGACTGCCAAGAAAGATGTTGTGTTTCCCCCCCACCCCGACAAAAAAGTGACAGAAAAGATTCTGTTGGAAAGTTTGGATAGAAAACCCACAAAATAAGCAATCTTTTTTGCAAAGCTCGTCTAGATGATGACAATGGAGTAGACCAGGATCCCGGGCATGATCTGATCTGGCCTCCTCATTCACACAATAGCCAAACCCAGGCTCAGAGGGAAGAAGCAATAAGGCCAAGTTATATCTAGAATGTAGATGTCTTTATTCCAAGTTCAGGTTTCCTTGCCAATTTTTCTCCTTTGTTACTAGAAGGAGATTTCGGGTAAAGACCAAAGGCCGATAAATTATGACTCAACCGTGTTACATAAGAAAATAACATCAGAGGAAACTGAAGACAAGGTGGTATTAATAACAGCAGTGAGGAGCCCTACCTTGCTTACTTACCTCGGGTTAAGGGCAGGCATTCACGCAAAGACTGTAGGTGTGCACAAAGACGAACAGAACAAATTCAAATCTAACCAGAATGTAAATTCTCCCAAGATTCTTTAAGACAAAACAGAAGCAAAAAATATGTGTCTCTATTTAAGAACTGAGAGTGTCTGAAGTATAGATTATACATGTCAGGGATAAAGCACATGCCTTCATAATTGATTAAATTGAATAGTTTTAGCAATCATGAGCAATTGATAAGTTAGGAAGCTTTCATCTTAGCTACCAGTGTTTTTTTTTTTTTCTTGAAGAGCTGAGGACGTGTGAGTTTAATTAACACCCAAATGGCCAGTTCAGTGCATTATTTTAAAAATGTCCCAGGAGACGCTTAGTATTCCTCATAAACCCTGGTTCATCAATTTATAGGCTCAGCAATGCACAGGAAAGCAAACTTTGTGCAGACAAGTTATGTATATTAGTAACTAATATATATTACACGTTTGGGGCTGGACACTATGAATTTAACCAGAGAAGTGTCTACCAAGGAATACTTGCCATTCACTCATTCTTCAGCAACTTGGAGCTTAATTTGCATCTGCCATATTGGATGGGACTGAAGACGGTCTATGGTCCTGGCCCACAGAAGACTCCCAGTAATGCAGGACGAGCTAGCACCCAAGGACCCCCTAGTCCGAGGAGTGATCAATGATACAGGGAGGGCATAGGGAACACGGCGGGTACTCAGGAAACCCCATCCTGCCTTGTGCCCACTCCCTGTGCCACGCCAGCAGCACCATGTGCTTCCTTCCGTCTCTTTCTGATGCCTGACGTCTGATGTCTGACCTCGGTGGCTCCTTCCCCCTACCCTGTCTCCCATGCTGGGAAAAGCACCTCCATCCCCCTCCTTTGTCGTCCTGAAGGAGAGCCTCATAAACCCCTTTGCTCCCTTTGCAGACACGGTGAACGAAAATGGAGACCGGGAGGATGCTACGGAATGCTCCCGGGAGTTCCCTTACCACAAACCCCAATCTTTGAGAAAAGTTGCCTCCTTTTCCCAGGAGCCAGTTAGAGCTTCTGCCAGAAAGACTAGCGATCTTGTTCTCTTAGAGACCTGAAAAAATAACTCAAGCCACACCTTCCTAATAATGAAGAGGTATTAATCCTTTCCTTGAGGGAGTACTATAAATAACACTCGTTTGTTTATTCAGTGGTGCAAAGACAGGGTAAAACCATCGAGTTCTAATATCTACATTGAGCAAAGTTATTGCCAGGGCCTCATGGCAAGTGTGTATATGAAACCGACTGCTGTGTGTACTCTATTTCTTAGTATCAGAGATCCTCTCACTCCCACAAGACTTCATGTTTCTTCTTTTTTGAACCCTGATTTGATTATCTTTTTTTTGAATGGCTAATACATGAATTTTCTCATTAAAGGAAGAACTTGCTGCTTAAACATCCAGGGTTGATTGAGATTCTGCGTGTCTTGTGTTTCAAATGGGTTTGAACTATTAACATTCAACATAGATGATGTTCGGGTTTTGTGTGTGTGATGGGGTCACATGTACATGTTAAGGTTTTTCCAAAATTACCCAGCCAGCAAAGGTGACTGAGTTTCAGGATCCCCCGTCTGTGGTGACGGCTGACACAGCAGCAGAGGAAGGAAGAACGTGGGAAGAGCTCAGGTGGGGGGCCCTCTCTCTCCATTATTCTTCTCTCCTATCTCAGTGGGGGTGTTGCAGGGAAGAGCAAATCCAAGGTGCCCAGGCATGACTTGGATTAGACCCTGGGCTTTTCTTTTGGGGCCTGGGGTCATTCCAAGTATCTGTGCTGGAATGTGGCTACTTACTCCACAGTGCCAGTTCCAACAAGTGCTGAGAAGGAGGGGGTGGGGGCAGAGAGATGGAGAGAGGAGAGAAGTTTGGAAGAAGCCAAGGAAGCAGACACAAGCTACCCCCATGCCTTTTCCAGGCTCATTGCTGGGGACACCAGGGCTGAAAAAGTTCAGTGAGTGCCAAAGTTTAGTGACATCGCCTCTTGACATTTCAATCTCCATTTTGCTGAAGTTGGCTGGCCTGCACGTAGCATCTCCCACTTTGAAACCACTGCCGCCCAGGCCCGTCTATACCTCTGTCGGACTTCGATGACAAGGACTAGCTTGACACTAAAATAACTGACAACTAGGAAAGGACGCTAAAAATTCTCCACACTCACATTGGACAATCATCTTGCCATTTATATCCCTCACATGACCCTGCTTTCCCAAGGGTCAGACCACACTTGCAAAATCTGGACCGCAGAAGAACTGGCTCCTCCCACAGCTACACGGGTCCGGGGTGGGGGAGGCGGCTGGTGTGCAGGACGAGGAGAGAAGCCGTTCATCTGGCTGCGTGCTTACCTATCAGCATCTTGGCTCCTAGCCAAAGCATTCAGCTTATAATAATAACTGGCAGCCATCCAGAGCCTTTTAGAAAATAAGAAAGGTGGAAAAGAATTAAGAAAGGAGAAGAGGAAACAGAAATAAATTCAAGTGGAAAGAAGCTCAGAGAAAGAAGGACAGCAAAATCATATAGCTGATTTTCCTCTTTTTTCTAAATAAAGGAAAACCTCAGAGAACACATTTTTCTAAAATCCTCTGTTTTAATCACACTCCATGGCCTGTAATTAAATTTAAGTGAGCCCCTTACCTCTCCTGCCTTCTGAAGTCAGAATGTAAACATATGCAGTTCTATGCTGATGTCATAACAACAAAACAATAGAGAAAAACACCCCCCCCCAAAAACAACACAACCACCTCTCAGAAGAATTTGTTCATGAGCTTGTTAGTCTGACTCACAGACCAGGGTCATGTGTCCAGCCCTGGTCTTCTAAGCTTGGAAAATATGCCAGGCTGATGGGCCAGTGAGGACCAGAGAGGAGAGAGGGGGACAGCAAGGACCAGAGAGGAGAGAGGGGTGGCCGGAGCAGTGGAAAGGGCATGGGGCCAGAGGAAGCCGTGTGCCTGAATTAAGCATCTTCCCCTGCCAGACACTGCACCAGGCATGTGAGATACCCACAGAACCAAACAATTCTCACAGGTACCACTGGAGACAAGAACTGTCATCTCTGTTTTCAATGGGGAAGAGTGACGCCTGGAGGGAAAAACGACTTCTTTATGTCACAAACCCACTGAAGGGTCCAGCTGAGGTCTCGGCTCAGAATCCCTGCCCTGTCCCCTGCTCTCTAAGCTGCATGTTCAGCCTCTTGTAGTCTCACTCTGGTTCCGAGGATGTTCAAGAAAAATCTTCCTTTGGACTCAAGAAATGACACTTGAAGAAGCTATGTTGCAGGGAGAGGAGCCAAGGGCCTGCAAACCCAAAGTCTCTATGATGTGTACAGGGGTTGGGTGTAAAAATAAAATATCCACTCCCATCTCCCTTAGAAGCCCTAAGAGCTGCCCACAGTCGAGCAGTTTCCGTAGCTGGCTGATGTCCTCTGGCAGCCCAGGAGTGAGACTGAAAGGAGCAAGCAACGCCCATTCCGGGGAAATGAAATCAAGTGCACGGGGGTGAGGGAGACAGACAAAACGGTGCAATTGGAAGTGATTTGTAATAACGACAAAATGAGTAACAAACGCCAAGAGAACCTTGCCCAAGGATTGGTCATTGACATCTCCGTAGGGACATCAAAGCACCAAGGGCTTTAAATTCCCGCATGAAACGGTCTTTGGACGTTAGCTCCACCGACTGTTTCAGCTGGGTGAAGGCATGCACCCCAGGATGTGGATAGACTATTGCAGTGAAGGTGTGGAAATTTTGCCCCAGTCTTGAGAAAAGACGATAGTAAGAAACTACGGTTCGGAGTGGACCTGAAGTTGGAAGTCAATGGGTCATGGCTGGAAGACCTCCAGCTGGGGATTCAGGAACTTAAACGCTAGCCTGATGTATTGGCAACACCAGGGGCAAGTTTGGGAAGATGACTTCTGCCCTCTGGGACTCGTGCTCCTCATCTGCGGACGACCCACGAAAGGCTGAATTCACAACGAGACGTGTGAATTCCACAGAATCGGAAGGGGGGGCAATGTGCCCTGCCATACGCATGCCCCTTGCGGATGCGTTCTTGCAACTGCCCTGAGAGGGAAATAATCATCGTTTTGTAAGTGGAAAGAGTGAGGCCCAAGAGGTTAGATGACTCAATCAATTTCAAAGAGGATGCATGTCAGAGCTGAGAATCCAATCCAGAGCTGCCTCTGAAGTGGCGGCTCTGTGGGACTCCCTTCTTTTTGGAAAATAGGGTTTTCTCTCCTCTCGGCTGTGGATATGAACACCCACGCACGCCAAGGAGCAGTCAGTTTTGGAGAGGGAAGTGAGCTCTGGTGCTCTCACCTGAGAAAGGTGGAGTTCTCATCCTTGTCTTGGGCTGGTGGTCCAGCCAAGGCAGCCTCGCAGCCTGTGCTCCAGGGTCCACTGTGATGACGTCTAGGATTCTTTTGGACATTTATGTGAACTTTATGGCTAATGAGAAAAGTTAACGACCTGTTCCTTCTCCATCCACGCACCCATTTCTTGTACATGCCCAGTTATAAAGTAGCTGTTTTCAGGATTACTTTTGCCTGGATGACCCATGCCTCAAGATGCCCTGTCTGAAACAGTTCTATAGTCACCTGCTCTTTTGTCTCCTGGCACAAGGTGACCCTTAAATCACTGTGGGAAGAGCTCCTTCCACAGCCTGGTTAGCCTTCACGTTCAGCCACTTTCCAAAAGGAGAGTGTGGTAGAGGAGGAAGCTGAAAGAATAATTTTCTTTTCTTTTTTCTTTATGGTCTCAGAGACCAGGGACATACGTAGGTGAGGAAATGCTCCACCATAAACCTTCTAGAAATGCACTGGGAAAGGTCTATTCACTTATTCTTTCTCCAACAGGGTCACAGAACCTGCCTTTCGGTTTTCAAACCCCAGGAGGGCTTCAGGACAAAGGGGCAGGCCAGGGCTCCAGCCACCCCCTCTCTTGGGAAACTTCCTCCGTGAGCTCAGGCAGGTTTTTGTTTTGTTTTGTTTTGTTTTTTCAGGCAGATTTTTGATCCACCATTTACTCAGGTGTCTATTGGGAAAAGTGATGCTCACCAACAGTCTTGTCACAAGAATAAGATATAATTTATTTCCACTAACTTAAAAAAAGAGAGAAATGTGCCACGCTGAGTTCTAACACCCAGAAAACAATTATTGGGGTGTTAGAATGTTCTAAAGGAAATGGTGTTGGAACTACGGGAAGCCATTTTGTCATGTAGAAAGCAAATATCTTTGTACATGTCTTTCATCCTAATGCAAAATTCAGGGGTGGGGGGTTCGGGATTAGCTGGTTGAAAGGGTGAACACATAAGGGTATGATTAAGTGAGTGAAGACCTTCAGGAAGTATGGCGGCTTTAATTTCTAAAACAGTGACTCGTCCAGGAAAGGTGACGATGGGAAGCATGTTTCACACAGTTGTCGCATGTGTGAGAGACTCCAGGTGTAGACTGGAATCACTCTCATTTGGAAGCGGCTAGTTAACATACAGACCTATACATGAGGTGCGATGCAAAGACAAAGCAACCTGAGAATGGAGACAAGTAAGAATGGCCTGCTCCCGGAAGAGGCTCGGCCTCCAATCCCTCTGTCCTGAGTCCCGCTCTCCCCTAAGGACGCTGCCCCGCTGTTTCCATGTCGTTATGGACGGAATGTGCGTGCCCCTCCAGAATTCAGCTGTTGAAACTAGACCCCCACGGTGGGATGACGTTAGGGATGGAGCCTTGGGAGGTGCTTAGATCATGGGGGTGGAGCCCTAATGAAGGAGATTCTTGCCCTGGCGAAAAGCCTCCTGGATCTTTCTCCCGAGCGAAGACACAAGGAGAGGCTGCCAGGCTGCAATCCAGAAGAGGCTGCCCAACTGGCACCCTGATGTGGGACCTCCCACCTTCAGAACGGAGACAAATGAGCGGCTGCTGTTTGTATCAGCCAGTCTGGGGCGTTCTGCTAGAGCCGCCTGGACAGACGAAGCCACACGCTGAAACTCCTGCCCTCTTTGCACGCCTACGGACCTTCAGAATTCTTTTGCCTACTTGGAAGTGCTTTTATCTTTTCATACTTGGCAAACTTCAATCCCTCCGTCAAGATCCAGCATGAACATCCCCTTCTCTAAGTGGGGTTGGTACTTCCCATTCACACCGTGTGGATACTTCTTCCCTGGGGACAGGGGCTGTGTTAGGAGCTGGGGAAGGGCCCAGAACAGGCTCTGAGGAACCACTGTGAGCACCTCTGTGCAGCAAGGATGGTCCAGGGTCACCCCCACCCCCGTGGGCTCTCTCTTAGCTCCAGTCCCTGTGCAGAGAACGCTGTCTCCTTTTCCTTCCTCCAGAATGGAGTACTGCCTGCCACATGGTCTGCATTTATTAATATCTTAAACTATTTCTAATATTTGTGTATCTTCAAGTTGACTCTGCTTTTGTTTGTTTCCTTGGGTGGTTTTGTTTGTAGCTGGACATCTGAGCCAGATATGAACTACAGATACCATTTGGGGTAAAAAAGACTATTATTGCATCCCCAACATTTTACATTCAGACACTGCTGTGGGCATAAAAATTTACAATGAATATGAGTGCATTTGTCTGCTGCCTACATTTTTCAAGAGAACGTAAATGACTGTGTTTGGGGCGAGGGGGGTATTCTGCAAAGGAGGATAACTCCCCTCGTCTCTTAGATATCCTGTCCATTCAGTTCCAAAAGCCAAATTCCGGTGCCAGCTTCTGGCCATAAAATGCACGTCCCAGCTCCCCTGGGAAGCTGCGACTCCAGGGGTGTTCTGTGCATGTGGCCCAGTGTGAGACCGCAGACAGATCACTTTTTCACACTTACCCATCTGCCACGGCCTGCCTCTCGAAGAGCCACTCAGACACACTTTTTAAAGGGTCCCGGCTGCACAAAAGTATCCTTTGAAAATGAAGGAGACACAAAGGATGAATGACCCCCTGTCCTATGCCCTAGAGGCAAGGGCAAGGCAGGGGCAGGGTCAAGGCCCTGAGCTTTGGCCCCCAGGCAGCCCTCCCCTCCCTTCCCACCATGCCCCCTGCCTGGGGGTAATTTGGGAAGAACCCTTTGCTGCCCTAGTCCCTGTGGAAGCTATTCAGACACTTTGAGAAGGACGCCTGAGTGACTTGGGTGCCTCACATGAATTGTCATTTTTTGTTTCCATTTGGTTTCAGTAATTATGCCTTTGACATTGCGGTGCATTTGCCGTTGAGTCTGAGCCTGCTTTGTTCTCTACAAGCGGTTCAGAGATGTTCTAGGAGGGGGTCCAGGTTCCCGAGGAAGAGAAGGGGGAACACACAACCCACAGACAAGGTGGGCAGGGGACCCACGTGCCGCAATGAGAAGGGCTGCAGCTTCTGGGCACTGAGCACCAGGTCAGAATGCCAGACAACGGTCACCTGTCCCTTTGCTGAAATTAGCTTCTATCCTGAATCAAAATCCACAGCCTGGCTTATTGTTGTTTCCTTTTCTTTTCTTCATTTTCTTCTTTCCTTCTTTAGTTCCTTTAATGCTGAATCAGAGAAGGACAAAGTGCTCACAAACCAACCCACACACCTGCACCGGCTTTCTCCCACTCCCGCACTCCTGGCAGGGATTTGGTTGATGGAGGACTTCAGAAAAAAAAGGTGGGTGGTTGGGAATATGTGGGCTTGAGGCTCTGCTGGATCTGGGTCTCCGTGGACAAGCTGCATGGCCTGGGTGAGCCGACCGTCCTGCCGCAACTTCGTGCTGTTTGTTCATGAGCCAATGGAGGCAATAACACGGGCTTCCTGGGATTGTGGAGCTGACGAGTGTACGTCATCAGGAAAGTGTGTCAGCACAGTGCCTTTCCGAGGGTCACCATGTAGAAGGTGGACCACCGCTTCATCCACATTCTCTCCACTTCTCTCTGGCAGCGAGGAGAGGGCAGCCTGGCTACAGTTCTGACACACTATTTAATTTAACAACAGGGGAGGGGAGTGGCTAAAATCCATACCCTCCCCACCCACAACCATCCCTCTCTCTGGACAGGACCTAATGCAACATTATACCCCGAAGAACTATGTGCAAAGATAATAAGAACACAAATATTGTGACCAGCAGGTTGGTGGCCACCAGATTGAAGATGACAAAACAAACTGTTTACAATCAGCGTCGCTGTGTTAGCTTGCAGCACCAATAACATCACCTTCTCCTGTGGCTGTGGTGGTCCCCTCCTTTTCCCCTCAACACGCCTTGCTTTTGTCTCCTAATCAGAACACTAATTGGGCTTCTGTGTGAATGAGTGCTTCCCAAGTATCTATGCTTTGATCTCAAATAAATGCTCATTGCCTCTCCCTCTGAAAGCTGTCTCAATTTTAGGGTAACGTGTATGTGTGTGTGTGTGTGTGTGTGTTTATGTGCGTGTGTGTGTGTGTGTGTGTGTATGACCCATCTTGTCTAAGGGAGTTCACTCTGGCTTGTTTTCTGGATCCAATGTGACTGGGTTTGCTGAGCTGCTCAGTTGTCCACATTTGGCTTTCGTCTCCAGCAGAACCCATTGCCCCTCTGAATGCTCCGTGGAAGTTTCTGGTTTGTGTGTCGATGTCGGAACTACCCGTGCTCAGCAGAGTTGCTCTCCTCGGAGAGTGAGGCTGAATCTTTAGCCCCAAGGCACAGAGTGGGAGCTAAGGCATCAGACTGGATGGTCGGATGGTCGCTCCAACTCAGCCGCAACTTGCTCCTTGACGGTGGACAGGTCATTGCCCAGCTCAGGCACAGCAGTCGGTTGGAATGAGAGGAAAGGAAGACACTGAGGACACCTGAGAAGTTCCACGGGCCATTCACTGGCCCTTACTCTGCTGTTGGAGAAGTTTCAGGATTAGGTTTGTGACTCAGATTGTCTCGGGGCCACCTTTCACTGACACCTGGTCCCATTGTGGAAGTCACAGAATGTGACCTGGGCTCAGGCAAAACCCTTTCTGTGTTTTTGCTGACTCAGTAACAACCCTACATATTTTTATAGTACCAATGTTACGTGGTGTTTATCATGGTGGAGACTGTCCCTCAGAAAGGTGAGGGGATATACAAAGTCACAAAGCAGTTGGGGGAAGGACGTGAACTCAGAGCGGCCCACCTTCTAGTCCCAGAATCCTCTTGCTCCCAGTTTCTTGCCAGTGTCAAATTCCATCCCAGGAGCAAGGATGGTGCCTGGTTCTGAGAAAGCACACAGTCCATATTTGCAAAATGTGGATAAAACTATTCCGTTATTGGAAACAAACCCCAAGACTTTATTTGACCTCATTGCTTTCCAATTGAGGAACCGAGGCAGACTATACAAGGGTTGTTTTTTTTTTAACATATTGAGGGCAGGCAGGGCTTCTTTGAAAGGCCAGCAGAGTTGGTGAGCATATCAGCTTTAACTGACTTCAAGACTTAGCACTGTGGCTTTTGGCAAATTAATTAACCTCCCTAAGGTATCGTTTCCTGTGTTGTAAAATGAGCCTGGGAAAATTTAGGGAAAATAGTAAAGTGCTTGCTATCACAAATGTCATATATGCTAAGCCTTGTCTTGTATTATTATTTTATGGGACACATATTATTAACAAGACAATATTCACAGATATCACCCTTTCCAGTCACACCCATAAGGCATCCAATAACTAATCCCTCCCTTGCTTTCTTCTGACAGGAAGACTCTTCCCAGTTGGCGGTGAGGGCAGGGGGGTCTGCGGGTTAAGGGCTGAGAGCTCTGGGAGAGAAGGAAACACAGGGAAGAGTCACATGGACAAGGGACAGAAGACGAGATGTTTCTGTTAGTTCATTGTACGGAGAGGTGCTTCAGAGAAGGACCTGTGTGAAAGGCAGGGAGGGTGGGAAAAGCAGGTGAGGGCACGCCAACAAATGGCTCTGTGACCATAATTGAATCTTTTTTCATATGTTGCAAGAAGACTGAGCAGAGAATGGAAATCCATTGCATTCATTTTGGTTTTTAAACTTCTTGGACGCAAGAAGATGTCACGAGTGAACTGTGTGTGACCAGTGCACACAGGGTCATCATTACTGCCCGTCACTGTGTGACCACCGGAGCCCTCTCTGACAACCGCTGAAAGTCCTCGGCTTTGTGCCGAGGGATGGAGGAGAAGGCGCCAATGGCCAGTGGTTTTTCTTTTGTCTTTTGTCCAAATCAAGAATAAACAGATCAATTGATATAAAGAGAAATCCTTTCAGAGTTATGGGGCAATCGTTCTGGGCTGATTCAGCCTAGAAAAGCAAACACACCCTTTGGACGCGAGCCCCTGAAGCTTCCTCTGGGCTCGGTTACTGACGGAGCCGTCCTCGGCCAGCTAGCTGACTTCGGGGATGGATGGCAAAGAAGGATTTGGAAGAGGTGCATCTTAGTAAACAACATCTGGATGAAGCAAAGAAGAAACGGAAATCTAGTCGGGCGTCACCCATGCAGTGACAGATTGCATCTTTAATAAGCAGGAGCTTAATTAGAAAAGTAATTTGTAAGAGACATTAATGGAATGTGGGTATTCAACTTTGACCAACGCGCTTGCACGGAAGTCCAGGCTCTGTCACACACCGAGGTTCGTGTTTCGGGCCCGTGTGCACCCTGTTGGTGAGCTCTTGGTGTGTACTCGTGACTGTGCTGAATGATACGAGTATTCGCAAGCATGTCAGCATTTGCCTCTGCCCACATCCACTTCCTCAGAAGAAGGCCAATGAGGAGGTGAAGACAGGGTCTGGAGCCCGGAGGAGGGGACGGTGTCCCTTACCCACAGTCTTGCTCTGTGCAGTTAGGTATCAAATCACAGTTGCCAGAAGGAAGTCCAAAGTGTCCCCAGAAAAGGGTGCCTGAGATGGGCTGTCAATCAACAGACACCGCAGAAATGGAGCGCAGCCCCAGGCTGCAGTAATCCAACACGCTGGGAAGCCGGGTGGCTGTCCAAGTTCACTGTGGACGTGACTGGTGGGCAAGGGCAGGGCAGCTACCTGTAGGCAGTGGCTGTCACCCTGGCTGCACAGTGACATGTGACTGTAAAAGACACTGATGCCAGGGCCCCTCCCAGGCCAGCGTGATGAGAAACTTGGTGGTTGAGCCCAGACCCTGTGCTGCTGGGCCATTCCCTAAGCCCCCCAGGGGGTGCTAATGTGCACCCGGGTTGAAACCCGCCAGCTGGAAGTGTCTGAAGCAGTCTGGCATGGAGCTGGAGAGGTGCCCTGGGCCAGACCCCTCTGGAGGCCCCACACTCGTAAAGACTTTTTTTTTTTGCAACGTTGGCTTGTAAGAGGAGCAGCTGAAAAACACAAGGCGAGTCTCTGTGAGCTTCAGTCTCCCTGTCCGTAACACTGGGGTAACAATGCTGCCTGCTTAAGGTTTCTGGGAGGTTTTACTGGGCAGCGTGCGCACGGTGCTGGTACTACGCCACTCAGTCTGCCCTCTGCTTACAAGTCCTTCTATTAATTCCATAAATACTCATTAAACACTAAGCGTATGCTCCGAGGGATATTCCTGGGTGAATGAGGCCGAAATGGCACTCACCTCCCAGGGCATTCACCTGCAGGGCTTGTGAGAGCGAAGACTTCTGGTCCTCCCCCGCCAGCCCAAGACTCTTTCCTTGCACAGGTCAGGGTGTGAGCCGATTAACTTCTCTAAGGAATTTCTTGATGATCCTGATGCTGGCGGAGGAGAGTCATTTCCCCAGGGAACGACAGACCAGTCGGAAGAGGAGAGGGCGGAACGGGTCACTCTGTCAAATGGGACGGGTGCTGTGTGTCAGAAGTGTGTGGGGTGGGGGGTGGGGGCCCCAGGGAGAGGGGTGGTGGCAAGGCTTCCTGGGGAAGAAAGGGCTGGGGAGGAGTTAAGGGGGAGAGAAGGAGGGAGAGGATGATGAGGAGGCTCTGGGTGGAAGGCAAGGGCCTCATCGAGAACAAAAGGGAGCAGCCTACGTGGGCACACGGGGACCTGGACAAGGTGGGTGGGTTTGGTGTGTAGAGTGTGGGGTGAGGGGTGCTGAGGGCTGGCAGGTAAGGGGCAATGCAGAGTCTTGAACTTGGTGCCTATAACCCTTGAATGTGGAGGGAGGTCAGAGGCCATTAAAGAGTCCTGAGGGGTGCAGATGGCCAGGTTCGGTTTGGGAGAAGATCCCCACAGCTGCCCAGCAGGAAACAGGACGCTGCTGGGACTGGAGGGTGTGCCACTGTGCCCTGGGGGGGGGGGCCTGGAGCAGGCGCTGGGCCGGTCTTCCTACCACACAGGACCGGCCCTGTATGAGAGGTAAGGGGTCTGGCCCCCCAGACGAGGAAAGCGGGAGAGCCGAAGACAGGCTCCTTCTGAGCCTCAGAACCTCAGAGGTGTCATGGGTAAGTCCTGAGAGGTTTGAGAGAAACCTCGGGGCACACCTGTGCAAATCCCACATTCGAGAGCCCCCTGGCAGGTGGCTGTGTGAGATCCCTCTAACTGTTGTGATGGATTACCACAAACCTAGTAACTCCAGACAACCCAGATCCCTTTCCTTACGGTTCTAGAGGTGAGAAGGCCCAACGTCACCGTGTCGTAGGACCATATTCCTTCTGGAAGTTCTTGGGAGTAATTCCTCCCCTTGCTTTCCCAGTTCTCCAACATCACCCTGACCTCTGACCTCTGCTTCCTTCTGATGTCACATCCCCTTCCCTTACAGAGATTCTGTGATTATTCTGGGCCCACTGCATAATCCAGGAGAATACCCCCATCTGAGATCCTCAGTTTCATCACAGCTACAAAACTGCTTTTTCCATAGCAGGTGGCTCCTTTCTTTATAAGTCTCAGCAATCAGTAGATGGACAAATCTGGGGGACTTGCTTCTGCATATCATACTGACAAAATGGTATGCGAGTGACCTTCTGAGGGCACAATTTGCAACCAAACGGGAGACAAGGGTCAGAACGTGGAACTGAAGAAGGAAAATCACACAAGGGCATGAAGTCCCTTCCGTGCTCTGGTTTGGTGCCTTTCTCTTTAAACGGCCTCAGTGGGACAGATTAGTCCAAGTCTTCTGTGCAGTGACCAGTGGAATGATTTTATTTCTTCATTTGCTTGGTGTTTTAAAATCTACCTTCCCTCTCTCCCTCCCTCTTTTCTTTCTTCCTTCTTACCTTCCTTCTTTTTCAGATAATCTTTCAGGGGGCTCTGATTTCAAGACTATAGAAATAATACACAGACAGCTATGTGATAGGCTTTAAGACAATAACTCGTTTTCCAAGAAAATAAATGTTTTAGAAACTCCCGGAATGATCCTAACTTTTCCTTGCATTAAAAACAAACCTTAAAGTTTTGGATGTTATCTTCTCACATCTTCTCTATACAGGCCACTTATATTTAAAGGCCACTTTGACGTAGCTTTATAGGACTTACTGTTTTCCATGGGAAATTGTCTCCCACATTCCACAAAGAATTAGGTTTATACATATGTGTCTGTAGTTTTGTGAGTTTGTGGACATATGTGTATTTTAAGTCTGAAGACAATGACCTTCATGCAGTATTTCAATGAATCCCCACAGTGAAGTTGCATGTGAGGTGTTCTTTCTACTTTTTCTAAAGAAAACAAGGCCTGACTTTTCCCCTGTTGTCCAGAATTGCTTTTTGCTATAGGGTAGGGTTATGGCGATGGAAATCAGGTCGCTTCAATTCTGTAAGTTTGTAGGAAAAGGTGCCCACACTTGCATATATGCACACTGCGCCTCATTTCTATCAAGACTCCGCTGTTGCTAAAAGTGCATTAGATCCACAGGTGGACAGTTTAGACCTTCAGTTCTTTGCCAGCTAATGGAAGGGACACAGGGGTGTTGGAAACGCAGGATTATTTGCCCATAGTCGAGTCGGTGCCCACAGAAGACAGTGAGGGCCCTGAGACATTGGTTTTGGCTTTGTCCTAAATATGTGTGTCAGACCTGAGTTGCCCATTTAGCCCAAAGCAGATCGTGGGATCAGGATACACACACCTGAATAAAATGTACGTAAAGGGCTTCCTTGTCTCCTGTGACCTAAACTTAGTGCTAAGTCCCAGATCTGACCACCATGAAAGGAAGGAAGTCTTCCCCCGACTGAGTCGTGTGGGAACAGAAAACAGGGCCTCCGCCGGCATCAGTGACGCCCTCGCACACACCAAGCGCCTAGGCCATCAGTAGTCATCAGTGTCATTCACAAGCCACACTGCTCTTGGACAGATGGACCAGGGAATGGAAACACTACGCTTCCCTTCAAAGATTCATCATTGCGAATGCTCCTGAATTCAATACTCTTGGTAACCAGTGCTCTTGGTAACAATTTCAGTTTCAGTGGAGTCTGAGGTTTACACCCAACCGAGTGGACGAAGGCTCGTTGTCATGAGAAAAACACAGAAGCATGGGGCCTAAACCGGGGATGAGAAGGGCTGGGCAGGATGTGAGGGGTGGGGGACAGGCAGGGTGTCTGGGCCCAGGGAAGGTGGAGGGCTGGGCTGAAGCTGTACCTCCCATTTGCGCTCTCCACAGGAACCAGAGGACGTGCTTCTTGATCACGAAAACTGTCTGCCAAGAGCTGTTTGTCATTGCCAAGGGCTCCTTTGCGTTCTCCCTCCCAGGTCTCAGTCCTTGAATCACAGTCCTCCTCGTTCTCCTTCCCACCATTCACGGGGAATGGCAGTATGGGGCTATGATAAGAGTTGCTCTTGAACAACAGTGCCCACAGTGGGAACAGCACTCCTGTCTGGGTCTGGAGCTGGGGCCCAGGACAGTACTTGAGTTGGGGGCCTGGCTCTGCGCTGCTCTCCAGCAGACCTTGCGGTGCTGGGCGGCCCCAGAACTAGGTTCTCAGCTTCTCAATCTAGGCTGCCTCATTCTGTAATCGCATCCAGACTCCTGGCTTTACATGCCATCTATTTGTTAATAATTCTCAAATTTGCATTTCAAGCCTGCCCACGCCATTAAGCACCAAAAAATTTGCATATGCAACTGCCAACCTGGCATCTATAGTTTGGTGTCTGAAAGACATCTCAAACACAAGCAGCCAGAGCAGACTCACAATTTCCCACCCCCACTGCTGTCTGCCCCTCCCCCAGTCACCTTCTCTGGGCCATTAGCGTTCATTCAGTTGCTCAAGACAAAAGTCTGGGAGTCATGTTTCATTCCTTACACTTTCTAACGCTTTTAAACATGAGAAAATGTTGTCAATCCTACCTTCAAATTGTATTTCAAATCTGCTCTCCTTGCTTTATTCTCACTGTTCTCAGTCTAGTCCTGGCCTCCGATACTTATTCTTGGGACTGCTGCAGTCCGCTTATAGCTGGTCTTCCCCTTTCCACTTATACCCACTGCCTCCCTTTCTCCAGACAGCACCCAGAGGGGTCTTTTCAAAGGCACACAGCACAGGACGTGGCTGTCCTACCTACACCCCCCAGAAGCTTGCTGTCGGGGTGAGAGCAGTACTTGAAGTTCTCAGCACGCTGTGCAGGGCCGGAGAGACCTGGGTCCACCTCCATTCCCAGATGTCCCTCCTAATCAGCCAACCACCCCGCACCACCCCCTCTCTCCTCCCCCCTCCTCCCCTCTCTCCCTCCTCCTTCATCTCTCCCCTCCCGACCTCTCTCCCCACCACTTCTATGCCTCCGTAGAATTTTTTAATTGTTATTCCCTCTGATAAGAAATTATAGTTTTCAGATACTTACGTATGTGCCTCTTTTTATCATAAAGGCCTCAGGGGGAAAGGCCATCTGCCTAAGGAAAGTCCTTCTGGAGAGACCCACCCTCAGGAGGCATCTGCTATTAAACCACAGTTTTTACTTTCTTTCTAGCAGATGTCCTGGCATTACTTTCCTTTGTATTTACTTGCGTGTTTATTATTCTCTCTCTTCATGGGAACACTGGGTCCACGTGGCCTTGCCTGCCTCATCCACCGTGGTGGCCCCAGGACATCGCTTTATGGTGGCCAACTTATCCCAGTTTCATTGGGACTTCCCTGGTTTTAGCACCGGAAATCCCACGTTTGGGACACTCTTCAGTCAGCAAACCAGGACTGTTGGCCACCACACCATGAATGTCACATAATAGGCACTAACTGACATCAGACCTCACTTATTTGCATGATGTAAATGCATCATGATTTCACAACTAAAAGCAAAACGTCGCCGCAGATGAGCAAAACCATATAAGACAGTCAGCGAGCATCTTCTCACATAAAGACAAGGAGAAGTTAATGGCCACCAAACAAGAAGGTCTTGTCATGAAGCCAGAGTGTGACTTCACAGGGAAGAGCCAATGAGAGTGTTAAAGGTGAAGAGACGATCAGTACAAACACACTCTCCATGGACGGCAGGAGCAGCCGCTTGAAAACTACGTGGATGGGAAGTAGCTTCTGAGAGGCTGAGCCGGGGAGACCCACAGAAGGAAGCACCCGTGGGTAAAGGAATGGAAAACACGGAAGAACATTCAAGAGGTGTGCACCACACAGACCCCTCCACTCTCAGTCTGGTCAGGCAGAAGTTGTGGACAGAGACCAGAAAGAGAATGATGAAGACTGGTATCTTGCATGAAGATGGATGAGATCTCTCAACGTTCAAACACAACACAAACCTCGAAACAAATGCCGCCAACGGGGATGAGAAGGCTTCTAGGTGACCAGAGGAATTACAAAATTCACAGAGAGTGACAGTTCAGGGCATGATGGGAAAGAGAAAGCACAAAGACTGTGAAGTCAAAGACAGGTCACCTGAAATGTTGTGATAGTCAAATTGACATCAGGTTTTCCATTTACAGCAACGGACGCCAGAGGCTATGAGGCTATTACTTAGAAAATAGTGAGAAAAATTTGCTTTGAACCCAGAATTGCACACTTAGCCACAGTATAGGTGAAGAAGGGGAAGTCAGAGCATTTGTCTGGCATACAAGGTCTTAGAGAACTGACCAGTCCCAGAATCTCACCAAAAAAAATCTTTAATGGATGTAATTTTAAAAAAAGATACAGGAAGTAAAACAAAAATATATCAAAAGACAAGAGATACTAGAGTGCAAGGAATCCACAACAAATGTTAATGATTGGCAGCGAGGACAAGATAATACAGCAGAAGATTATCTACAGATTTGAGATTATAAGAGAAAATGCTTATAACAATGATGGGTCGAGGCCACAAAAATAAATTTATTTTTACTTAAAATTTCTTCCTAAATTGAGTACTTTGTTAACATTTTGGGGTAGAATGGAAGCTTTTTCACTTAAGTCTGCCTTCGCTAAAGGCATTCCAGAAATTTCTTAAACAGATCACACCCAGTTTACATTGCCAGTGTTTTTCCCCTTTAATTTATTTTAATTAGCATGAGAAATTAATTTGACAAGAAATCTGAGTGTAGGATCTTCCTAATATTTTATTAACGTTTCCACGCTTTTGTCTTTAGCTTACCTACATTTAATTAGCAGTTTTATGTGACTCACCTTTTTCGAATCATTCAAAGCATTCAATGTGGTTTTCATGGAAACAACTCTCTTTTCTTTTGCACCCAGGTTTCATTGATCGGCGTAATTTTTAATTAAACCTCATAATTTACACCTGGGATAATCAGTTTTGAGGACAAACATGACTGGCGCTCGCCTCGCTGCCAGTGCCCGCCGGGCACAGAGCGGGGCCCAGGCAGCCGCAGCCTCTCTCAGCCACAGTGGGCGCCGGCTGTGGCTTCTGCAGGGAAGGCAGGGCGAGGGGCTGCTGGCTCCGGCTGCTGGCGAGCGGGCTCCGGCCAAGTCCAAGGAGACAGCTTCTTCGGTCCTCCCACAGCGGTACTGAGTCCTAGTAATTATTGTTAAATTGCAATGCTATGCATCCAGTAACAAGCTGCAAACACATTTTAGGGAAAAAATAACATGGAGATAGAGAACAAAGACAAGTCAAAAGCGATTCAAGGATGGGAGATGGCAACGATGAATTTAGAATTTTAGACTCAGGAAGAGAAGTTAAACGTGGGTATTAAAATACAAGAGCAGCCATATAAAGTGTGGAGAGTGAATCCATAATTTCTATACCTACAAAGGAAAAACTGTCTCTAATACAAAATTGGGTAAAAGTCACAGCATAATAATAAGAAATAAAGCAAAATAATACCACCCCCACATGTCCACATGCAGACTAAGCACTGTAAATAAAAATAGGTTACACGCACGTAGTTAGAAAAATAGACTAGGATTTGATTTTTATTTAAGTAAACTATTCTTACAGCTCATAATGGCCTTGTAGTTATGTCAAAAATGCTCTGTATTTTAAAGAAATGCCTACTGAATTATATAAGGAATGATGTCTGTGGCTGGCTTTGAATGATTTCAATTGAGACGAAGAGGACTAGAGGAAGGGGATGTGGGAAAATCCGGGCAGCTGCTAAACTCGGGCGATGGGAACACTAGAAGTTTATTGCACTATCACCTACTATTGGTCTGTTTGCCTATTTTCCCTAGGAAAGGCCTTGAGGGTCTCGGCTCCAGTGGTGATGGAGGGGCTGGAGAGTCGTGGAGCACTTACTAGAACTCGAGGAGCACTGAGCGTGAGGGCTGAGTGTTCAACCCCGCCAGATTTTAGGGCCGGCTTTCCTAGAACCCACCATGTAACAGGGTAATTTGGCAAGTTTTAAGAAACCTACATCGAATTGGGTAGCCATCAGCAAAAGCATGATGTCGAACATGGAAGATTCAACATTTGAAAGATGTCAGTGATCTTACATTTAATCTATAAATTTATAATTTAATGTAATCCAGTCAAAAGCCCAGTAACATTCTTTAGGATATATAAAAAATTGATTTAAAATTTCACATGAATGAGCAAATATTCAGAAAAACACGTTATAAATTCAAAAAAATTAATGGATAAATTTTCTTTACCAGCTACAAATGCACTACCTGTTATAGAGACTTAAATGAAAACACTGTTGGTGAGCGGCATTGTTTGATAACTGATAAACAGGCCACTGAAGCGTGACAGTGAGCACAGAAGACAAGAGCCTCGCTGGAACGTGGGATGTGATGCAGGAAGGCTGGTTGATTGATAGGTGTGGCAGAAACGGCTCGTTTTTCTCCTGGGCACACAGGGAGCCAACACTCCCTACCCCTTCTCGAGTTGAGAATGAGCCCGTGAGTATACGTGGAAGTGATATTTGGCGTTTCCAGTCCCGGCCCCTCGCTGCCCCGAGTGGTCATTCCCATTTCCTTTCCCCAGTGTGATTGGAAGTGAAGGACTCCCTGACGGTGGAAGTTCAAGATGCATTGAACGGATCTCTGCAACTTGGCACACGGGGGAGTGTCCCAGGTGAGAAAGCTAATAATCCACATTGAATTGTGAGTAGAAACTGAATTGTGTAAATCAAAGAGAAACAAGAATTATTACAATAGTTAGCACTTAACCCCTAATCATTACAGTAGGGGAAACAACTGCTTAACGTGTAGCTTGGGAGAGAGGGCTATCTATTATAAAGAAAAAGACCTGGCCCTGGATGGTGTAGCTCAGTGGATTGAGTACAGGCCTACCAACCAGACGATTGCCGTTCGATTCCCAGTCAGGGCACATGCCTGGGTTGCGGGCCAGTTCCCAGGAGGGGATGCATGAGAGGCAACCATACATTGATATTTCTCTCCCTCTCTCCTTCCCTTCCCCTCTAAAAATAAATGAATAAAATCTCTAAAAAAAGAAAAAGACATGCAATATAATAGGGCTCTGCTTCATAACAGAAAAAACAGAAAAAATCAGGGAGGAATAAATACCCAATCATTTAAAAGTACACCGGGAGAAGGCCTGTGACATTGAGATTAAGTGGGCTTCCTTAACAAAATGCACGACAGAATAAAACAAGACTCAGAGAAAAGGTAACATTTAAATATACCAAAACCCTAAATAAAAATCTCATACCGAACAACTCAGTGATCAGAACACCAGACACAAGACTAGGAGAGAAAGCACTTACAACATAACCCAGGATTGCTATTCGAAATACACAAGTGTATCTCCAAATCAGTGTGGAGAAGTCAAGCCATGAAAAAGGAAACAAGTGAAATTTATGAGTGGAAGAGGAAAGGCAAACGACTTGCGCCTTTAGGAAAAGATGCTCATCTTCTCTAATACCCAGGAAATGCAAATTAAACAGGAATGAGATACCATTTGTCATGTGTCAGACTAGCAAAGACTAAACCGTCTGATAACGCTGGTGTTGGAGAAGTCACCCACAGCGACGGGAGGGTGCAGTCTCGGTGACATCTGGGAGCACAGTTTCACTTGACCTGGGCCAGCTGTGCCACCACAGCTGCGAGCAAGACCAGTCGTACATGCTGTCCAGACCCACACGGCCTGTGTGCACAGCCGAATCGTGCAAGGCGCTCGATGCATCCGTTGAAGGTCTGTCTGGAAAAAGCCCAGTCATTGTTAATGTCACCGCAACAGTTTGTAGGACATCAATGGAACCTGGCAGCCAAGGAGAGGGGACTGGAATGCACATGCATGAACAATGATGACTTCACTGTACTAGTCAGCGGAGGTGGTTGTCACCACTGAATGAGCACGTACACTGTGTAGCTGTCACATTCAAAATGACTGTGCAAGTAGAGCAAAGAATCTGCAGCAAATTTTGCATTAGGCTTGAACAGTCCTCCACAGAAACTACTGGGGTGATTTAGAGGGACGCAGCTATGGGGAACTGGTGATTGGCAGCTTCATCATGACAATGTGCCCGCTCGTGCATCATGTCTCGTGCAGGGTTTTTCGGTTAAACATCAAATCACCCAGATGACTCGGATCGCTACAGCCCAGACTTGGCACCCTGCAACTTCTGGCTGTTCCCAAAACTAAAATCACTTTTGAAAGGGAAGAGATTTCAGACATTCGATGAGATCAAGGAAAACAGGTCAAGGCAGCTGATGGCGACTGGGAGACCTGTGTGAGGTCCCAAGGTGCGTACTTTGAGGGAAACTGAGGTTCTCCTTCAGTTCAATGTTTGAGGGAAACGTTGTCCTGTGTACAATGTTTCTTGCATCTCGTACCTTCTTCAGTAAATGTCTCTATTTTTCATAGTACACGGCTGGATGCCTTCTGGACAGACCTCATAGTTTGCAAAACCAAGGGATCTGAGATGACCTTAAAGTCTGTCAGCAGGGGAATGGTTAAATAAAATATGGCGTCCATGTGGGATGCAATCGCCTTTAAAGAATAGTCCAGATGACGCTGTGATACCTTGTGGAAAAAAGCTTGTGGTACACCAGTATACCTAGCATACCTCTCCCATTTAGCTGCATGACCGAGTGTATACAGAGCACATGCAAGTACATCATTTGGGGGTTGCCTGTCAGCGTACAAAAATGCGACTGCCGGGCGCACCCCACTGCTAGAGTTCCGGCAGAGAACAGGCGGCACCCCCAAATCAGGAGGATTTGTGGGGCATCGAGTCCAGGACACTGGACACGTTTGTTTTGCTTTTGTTTTTTATTTCTTTGTGTGTTTGAGGGTGCTTGATCAGCCGTGGGAGGAATTATCAAAGCATGGTGCTGGAGGCGGGTGCAGTTACAGCAGCAGCCCCGGACCACTGCGGCCCGACTGGACAGGGCGTCACGTGGCGGAGACCAGCCAGACTTTTTTTCAGGAGACTTGGTGGAGTTCCCTCCCCAACTTCCTCTGTCTCTTTTTCTGCTTCTCCAGTCCTCTTTCGTAGGAATGGTTGGCTACCCTTTGTTCTGATTCTTGATCACACGTTTTATTTGGGAATCCGAAATATCGATACTTGTTCACTGTTTCATTCTGACCTAATGTTCTTGCCTTAGGTTGCGGTGGAAGGATTGGGGAGAAGGAAGGGAGAATCTTCTCAGCTCGTCTTCTGCTCATTGGACGAGAGAAACGGAGCGAGCCCCCTCACCTCTCTGGACCCCAGTTTTTCTGTCTTTCTAACAAGAATGATAAAACTGACTGCAAAGGGTCCTTGAAAAGGTCCCAGGTGATCACACGATCTCTCTGTTGCCCGAAGTAGTGCTTTTCAGTCTTTAATGTGGACATGAGTGGCGTGGGGATCTGTGTTAAAACCATCATTCTGATTAGCCTGAGATCCGTAAGGACATGATGCTGGGCCACTGACCGCACCTTGAACAGCAGGCATTACCTGTGGGGAGGAAAGAGCTGCACCCAAAATTCCTTTAGGAAATCCCAGGGCCAGCCGGTTCCCTGACTCCAGGACGCCCCAGGACCTGTGGCCTATGCACAGAGTGTGGGGACCCCTCCGCGAGGCACTCAGTGGGGGTGGCCCAATCTGAGAAAGGCTGGTCAGCAGAACCAAGGCCTAGCACAGCACTTGGAGATGTGCTCGATGTAACCCCTTCTCCCTCCGCCACACGCAGCAAAGTGGACACACTGAGTAACCTGCTTTCCGTGTAGTGAATAGATTTTATCAGTTGACAATCAAGCACTTAATTAAAAATAAGTAATTCATAAGAGTGATTAATATTAGGCAGCCAAGTAGATTTATTCAACACTCTTGGCATTTAAGTGATAGATAAAAACCAACCAACATTTCTTCCTTCTTTGAAAAAAAATTTTAAGAAACTAGTCTTATTTCAGAAAATGCATTTTTACTAAGTTTGAAGAGAAATATAATCTCCACCCAGGATGACACTGTGCTAGGCTCCTTGTAAACACTTGGACAGAACGTGTTTAAGGATTTACTTACTTAGTCAATGGATATTTACTCAGGGTTCACCATACCCTGGCCTCTGCTTTGCACACCAGTTTCACTGAGGCCAAGAGCACCCACTCCCCTCGGAAACCAAGTGAGCCAGACACTCATATATGGTACGAGTCGGAGGAGGGAGTGACCCACAGGTTTGGCATCACACTGAGTGAGGAGCAGGAGTGTAATTAAAGAGACCAAGGGGACGGGGACCAGCAACCTTGAACTCCTCCTTCAAATGCTGCTTCCTGTCCAGACCTGCTGGCTGGCCAGCTCTTTTGCCAGGGTACCCTGATCTCTCCCCCACCCCCACTCTCTAGGGAGCATTCGGAGTGGCCTAAACGTCAGCTTGACACGACTTATATTGAGTTTCAAGTAGTAACTTGACTGTAGAAGGTGCATCCAGTTACCTCTAAAGCAAAAGGGCGAACAGCAACCCCAAAGAAAAGCCACCTTGGCTGTAGGACCCATGAAATCTCTGGCAGCCAAAGAGGGACAACTCCAAAGGCTGCGAAAACAGCCACTTTCGCCACTACCTACTAAGAAGGGGAGGGGTTAGGGCTGGGGCCAGAGTCAGGGTGATCAGGTGACTTGCTCATCTTCTACAAAGTGGCTATGGGGCCCTGACCCGTGTGGTTCAGTGGGTTGGGCATTTTCCCACATACCTAGAGTGCGTGCCCGGGTCACGGTTCAGTTCCTGGCCAGGGAGCAAATGGGAGGCACCCGACTGATGTTTCTCTCTCCCCTCGATGCTTTTCTCCTTCTCTTCCTCCTTCCCTTCCCCTCTCTCTAAGAATAAACAAAATCTTTAATAAAAAAGAAGCACACAGACAAACAAAAAAACAAAACGACCATGGTGGAGGGTTGATCAACGGTGATAACAGCTTCAACAATAACATCACATTTATTTCAAACCTTGCCTGCTACACTGTGAAATACTTGGGATAAAGTGTCAGCATCTCCACCCTACGTATTGAAACACGAGGGGCCAATGAGGAATGGCTCCCCCTCCCCTGGGCTGTCCCCCCACAACCCCTTCTGGGCTCCCAGCACAGACTGTATTCTGGCTTCAGGGTGAGGGTGGATGAGTATCAGCAGCTCTATGGACCGAATACCATTTGTGGAGAAACAGTGTCTGGGAGACCTATCTACCCCAGGAGAAAGGGCAAAATTGAGTGGTCAAACCAACGAGCCGTACAGAAGATTGCAAGGGGAGATTCTGAACGCAGCCAGGTGCGGTGATGAGTTTGCTGCCCGGCTCAGTAAGTTTGGGAAGGGGCAGAGACCGGAAGGGAGGGTAGGGCGTGGACAGGCCAGGGAGCTCCAGCAGCCCTGCCCCCGTGCGTGCAGGCCAAGCACAGGCCCTGTGGGAGAGCCAGGTGTTCAGGGCCCACTGCGCTCACCTTCCAGACACTCGACACCAGCTTCCAAAGCCCTCCTTGCTCCAGTCCCTCTGCACCTTTGCCCATGCTGTGCCCTCCGCCTGGAAATTCTTGCCCTTCCATCCACCCCACCGGCTCTCTTTCTTCCTGCTTCACCACATAGCTCCCATGTTGCCCCCCAAAAGTTGCCAAGACACAGATGAGCTAAGCTGCTTTGTCTGTTCCTCCACATCTACTGGCCTTTGAAAGGCCTCTGGGAAAGCGCCCGTCCCATCCTCTAGCTCTTGACAAGCATCTCCAGTCTCCAGGGGGTATTCTCGTCACTTTGTGGTCCCCACCCAGGGCCTGGGTCAGCATTCTGATTCACACATATTTTTGTACTAATTAATACCTGAGTGAAGGAATGCTTGTAACGATCACCAAGTTTATGGAAGGCTGATAGACCCAGCTAGACCACGATCTCCTCCTATCTGTTTCACATCACTGAGATCAGGGGCAATATAGCAACATCATTAAAAGTATCACTTTTGCTATCAAATACAACTGCCCTACGGGAAAGCCCTACTTGACTACTAACTAGCTGAGGCTTTTAGTTATTTGATTGACCTAAACCTTATCTGTAAAGTGGATTAGTATGAAGCGTGAATGAGGTCATGGATGCCAATCACTTATAACAGACCTGCAGTCGTGTGGGAACAGCAGCAGCAGTAACAGAAGTAGCTGCAGTAGTAATATTGGCAATGGCCGTGGCCGTCGAGGTAGCAGCGGCATTACCAACAGCAGCAGTGGTGGCAGTAATGACAGTAGCAGCTAGTCGTCATCACCCTCCTCAGGGTCAGAAGTGGCAACAGCAGCAACAGCATTAGAAGTAACAAGAGTGGTAGAAATAGTGGTCATTACAGTGGAGTTAATAATACTAAGAGCATTAAAGATAGTGGTAATAATAGGCATTAAAGTAGTAGTAACTACTAGGCTGTTGGTTAAGAAATCTCACATATTCTTATAATTTGTTTTATTACGTCCAGCTATAGACACAGCCATAGTTTTAGCAACCCAAGGCAAAGTTAGGAAATAATCGGATCAACTGACACCGGGTCAAAAAGGTAATTTTTAAAGGTGCTCCCATTACTCAGTGCCAACTGAAAGGCAATCAAATCTAAAATTAATGCAGTGTTCACAGGGTCCTCTGCCCAAAAGTCCCAAGAAACACCAATTGGTGTGCCTGGCTGGTGTGTCTGGTGTCCAGACACTCGACACCAGCTTCCAAAGCCCTCCTTGCTCCAGTCCCTCTGCACCTTTGCCCATGCTGTGCCCTCCGCCTGGAAATTCTTGCCCTTCCATCCACCCCACCAGCTCTCTTTCTTCCTGCTTCACCACATAGCTCCCATGTTGCCCCCCAAAAGTTGCCAAGACACAGATGAAACCCCACTTTCTCTCTCAGGAAGAGCCAGGAGAGCTGAAGGGACGCCAGCTGGTTGGAGGCAGCTCCTCAAGTTAAGACCTAGCCTGTGAACTAGACCTTGGCTATCCTGTAGGGTGCCAGTTCATCCTCAAAGCCGGACCCAGGCTCAGTGGCGTCCACTGGCTGGGCCTCTCCCTGGGCCTTTCCTGCTTGGTTCAGGCAAACAATCTCATGAATCCCTGGTCAAGTGAGAGTGTGCAAAGGCCTGATGAAAGAGCGTGAAGAGGAAATGAAAGAAGGATGGTCCTTGGATCAACAGGAACTTCAGGCTTTCCAGGACGCCTCTCTTTCAGCCTGAACTCCAGCCGGCAGGCGCTGACAGAGCAGCTGAGCGTGGCATCACATGGGGGCATCGCTGTCTGTGCCCCCACTCCAACTGGTCAGCAGTCAGCATTTGGAAAGAGCCTCTGGCACCCTTTTCTGATGTCATTAAGAGACTTTTGCTTTCTAACAGAGTGCATTCAAAATTGTTCATGACAGCAGTGCCTCCGCCCCAGTGATTACCCAATTCTTCTGGAACTCGGAGAGTTGGCGTGAGGCACTGGACTGGCAGTCCGCAGCAAGTCGGCTCTCTTCTCTCTTGCACAGGACAGCGACCTCCCTGGAGTGAAGAAGGACCCAAAAGTCCCCCGGAGGGAAGTTTGATCATTCTGGTCAGAGCTGAAGTCAGAGCAGACTGATGTGCTCAGGGCTGACATTACTCGTGTCTCTGTGGGAGACAATCCATGGACAGCTACCGCACTCCATGGTTTGCTGTCCCCTTTCTCTCCACCTTTTTCTGCTGTGTGTGTATATAAAGATTCTAAAAATGGAAAGCCAAATCCTTTAAACTACTCATATTTTGATTTACGAAAGACAACAAACATATCCTCTGGGCAGGGGAAGCATGTCTTTTCTTGAATCTGAGCTCAGGAACACGGAGTGTTTCCATTCAGGTCCTTCAAGGTACATCAAGTTGAAGGGTGATCTAATCGGCTGTCAAGACAAACTGAGTGTTCTATTCAATAACTTCTCCGCCATTGAACACAGACAGACTGATCATTTAACCTTGATGCCTACTTCTGCAAAACGGAGAATTGAAAATCCCTTTCATGGAGCAAACGCAGGGATATGATGCTCCCAGCGCAAGACTTGACCCAGGGGGGGTGCTCAAAAATATCTGTTAAAGAGAACGAGTTTTGCTAAGCGAACCAAACAGTCAGTCATGGGAACAAGAGAAGAAGGGAAAAGTGGTAGTAAATACAGTTTATCACTCCCACTTCACTGAGGATGGGACCCACATGGGAGCGGTAACCGGTCCTCAGTCACGTGGCCATGTCATGGCAGAACAAGCATTAGGGCAAGACTTTGGATTACAGGTCAACAGATGAAGTCACTGCCCACCAAAAGACAACTGGGAATCCAACTTTGCCTCTCCTTTTAAAAAAATTTTAGCAGTAGTAGCTGTGGCTACTACTATTATTATAGCATGAAATATGTGGCCCTTTGACCACTCCTGATGTTCCTGCAATCCTGGAGACTTAATGATGTCGGTGATTCCAAGCATGATGCTGGACCAGTGCAGCTGAGGGCACCATCTGTGGACCAGCATCCTCAGCACCCTTGGGTGGTCTATCAGACTCTCTGGGGATTGGGCCCAGGGATCTGTACTTTAACAAATACTCTGGGATATTCTGAGGCATGAGGTCTGTCCAGAAGGTATCCAGCCAAGGAATACAAAAAATAGACATTTATTGAAGAAGATAGAAGCTATAAGAAATACTGTACATAGGGTAATGACACCTTAGTTCCCTTCAAAGTAGGCACATTAGGACCTCACACAGTTCTCCCAATTGCCATTAGCTGACCCATCTCATTTTTTTGGATCTTATCAAAAGTCTGAACACTCTTCCCTTTCACAGGTTATTTTAGTTTTGGGAAAGGCCAGAAGTCACAGGGTGCCAAATCTGAGCTATAGAGGGGCTGAGTCACCTGTGTGATTTGATGTTTCACCAAAAAAACCGCACAAGACGTGATGCATGGGCAAGTGTGTTGTCATGATGAAGCTGCCAATCACCAGTTGCCCATAGCTGTGGCCTTCTGAATCATCCAAATTGTTTCTGTGGAGGACTGTTCAAGCTTCTTCTAAAATCTGATGAAGATTCTTTGCTCAACTTGCTCAGCCATTTTCAATGCAACAGACCCACAATACACATGTTCACTCAAGGATGTCTACCACCCCCATGGACTAGTGCAGTGAAGGTGCCATTGTTCACATATGCGCATTCCGGTCCACTCTCCTTGGCTGCCAGGTTACGTTGATGCCATGGAAACCATTCTTGTTGTGTTAACACTGGCTGGACTTACTCTGAACTGGACTCATGTGTCACATTCGAGGATCACTAATCCAGACCAAGGCTGTCAGTTCCCCGATGCATGTGAAAGTCCCCATAGCTGTGACCGGCACCACTGGGGTCCATGGCAGAGGTTGTTTGTGGGCTACTTATTCCTTCTCCCTTGTCTTTCCTCCATGCAGAGACTCAGAGAGCTGGCTGTTCTCTTTGACAGTCTTGCAATTAGAGGTGGTCATGAGACTAAATGCTCACCAGTGAGATGTGTGTGGGAATCTACTGGGAATTTGGGAAAGCTATTTCTTTCCTAATCAGAAAAACGCAAGGGGTGTACTCCATGCCTGTGTCAGCTTCTGCTCCTGACTTTGAATGCTGTGTGCAAGGATCTGATGCTGGCTGTCCTATAGTCGTCTTGCAACCGAGAAGAGACAGCCAAGAGAACCACGAAGACACCAGCCTGGAGCAGCAGCACCATTGAAAACCACTGAACTCCACTGGTGTATTCTTGGTATGGAAGACAGAGAATGCATTTCCAGTCACACGTCTATTGTCGCACATCTATTTGCTAAGAGGTTTTTTCCTCCCCAGTAACTATGAGTAACTATGACATAATAAAGTGGAGTATGAATTTCTTGTAACTTACACTAAAATAAAATTAACTTGCAGACTGAATGCTGGCATGTAGAAGCAATGAGTCTACAGCAAAGAAGAAGCAGGAAGGAAGCAAAGACCCACAAGGATGATCTTGTTAGGTGTGCATTTATTGCCTTGGACTTCCCAAACAAGCTGCCTCTAACTGAGGGACTTAACACAATTGACATGTACTCTCTCCCAGTTCCGGAGGCCAGAATTACAAAGCCAAAGCATCTACTGGGTTGACTCCTCCTGAAACATTTAGAGAAGAGTCTGTTCCATACCTTTTGTCATGGGTTGGACTGTGTGTTCCCCCAAAAGTTATTAAGGCCCGACCACCAGTACCTATGAATGTGACCTTATTTGGATAAAGGACTTCTACAGATGATCAAGATAAAATGAGGTCATTAGGGTAGACAACAGTGCAATGACTGTCCTTATAAATAGGGGAAATTTGGACAAAGGAATGGACATGCATAGAAGGACAAGAGTGTGAAGACACAGGGACCATGCCATCTATAAGCCAAGGGACACTGAGGTTTGTCAGAAGCTCGAGACACGTGGACAGACTTTCCCTTGCAGGACTCAGGAGAACCAACCCTGCTCACAATAGCTCACTTCTAGTTTATGGTGGCTGCCATCCATCCATCCATTTCTTGGTTTGTAGACGCATCCCACCCATCTCTGCCTTCATCCTCATGTGGACTTTTCTCCTGTGTCTTTGTGTCTCAAATCTCTTTTTTTTAAATAAGAACATTTGTCATCGGATTTAGGGCCCACTGTAAATCCAGAATGAGTTGATCTTGAGATTCTAATTCCATCTGCAAGACCTCATTTATAAATAAGGTCCCATTCACAGATACCAGGGTTAGGACTTATACCTATCTTTTGGAGGGGATAGAACGCAACCCATCATGACGCTTTAATATTCTGGTGGGAAATATTACTTCATGCTTAATGATGTAATATATCTGTAAACAGCATATTGCACACCACCTTGAATACTCAACCACAGTGTCTAGAAGGAAGAGAGGGCAGAGCAATGGGATGGGGAAAGAAGTAGTTGACTCTGAGTTTTCCCTCCAACACAGATGGCCCAGAAGGCCTCTAAGAAAAGGTGCCAATTCTACCTTGTTAGAGTCAGGAAAAGGGTTCACATCTCTGTATCTCTCCTTCCACCTATGGCTTTACTTAAAGTAATAATTGGCCCCAAGATTAAAAGGATCAAAATCAGCACAATGCGTGAATCTGCTAATTGCTCTTCCTTGCTGTGGACATAGCCAGTTTCAGTTTTTGGTCTCATCCTAAGTATGACATCTCAGTGACAAATTAAATCAGTGAAGTTGAGAGCTCCTGGAGGGTGAATAATAGACTGGGATAAGGATACCCGGGTTGTAGTAAATGCTTTGCTCCTAATTAGCAGCGGGAGCTTCAGCGAGACCCTGTGCTCTATGGGCTTTTCCTCCTTCATCTGCAAGAAGCAAGGGTTGGCTGGCTCCTTTCTCCAACTCTTCCCACACCCCGTTGCTTTGCACACACTCCCTTCGGAATTTGGACAGAAGTTGAGTTGTGTGTGTGTGTGTGTGTGTTTATGCACATGATCAGTATGGAGATTTATGGAGACGCTTGCTTTTTATACAGCTAAAGAGGAAACACGCGCACGCACAGACACACACCACACACAACGACAGCCAGTGAAACTTTGCCAGCTTAACACACATATATACAGCGACAGCAGACACAGTGCCACCAGACTGCGACGAGGGAGAGTGCCTCTGTCAATATTTACTGAGACAGAAATGGTAACGCGGCCTGTTTTTAGCTCCCTTCCCTCAACGAGCACTCGGAGGCCTGGGTCTCAGCCTCACATACCAGGCACTGGGTCCGGGCACTGGGTCCAGGCACTGAGTCATGCATGAGACCTGAGACCTGCCTCTAGGTGCTCAGAGTCCATCTGAGAAGTGGGACAAAGGGCGAGGCGAGGTTTCACATGTGCTATGATGCTGGGACGGGGGCAAGGGCAAGGTGTGGTGTCACGTGTACTATGATACCCCCATCTGGGATACCCCCAGATGGGGTTATCATAGTGGCTCTAAGGGGTGATAGCACCAACCTCATCTTGGGGCCACTCAGAAAGGCCTCTGAGCCGTGCTTCTGAGCCCAATCGGCAAGGTGCGCTGTGCCCTGTCGCCCCCTCTAGTTCAAGGCAATTTGAACTCGACAGTTCCTCAACGCCCAGGTGAACTGCAGTGAAGCAGGTAACTTCTAATCTTTCCTGTTGTCTCCGTTAGATCTTTCTGGATCTCACCCAACCTCTATGGTTATCAATCAACTCTACCAGTTATCTTCTTAAACCACAGTTCACGTCCAGCCACATCACTCGGGGACACGGGCCAGGCTACAGAATGTTATCTCCCATCCTGGCCATCTGGCTATTCAAGGCCCTCTGGTTTTCAGTTGACCTTGGCCATGTCATCTCCTACCAAAAATGGCAATAGACAGGACATCCTGACCAAAGTTGGTGGTAGCTTCACCTATTTGAGGTGTACAGGGTGTCACAGCTATTCTGACATGCACATCAGTTAGCCTGATCCTTGTGGCTATGTTTCTATTCTGGGCATTTGTACGGGGATGAGCCCCAAACTATGGAGTTGGGGGACTGTATACCAACACCCTCCTCTGCCACCTGCGAATTCGGGCCAGCCTCCCTTTCTCCATTTGTGCACTGGAGCTGGCAATTCCTGGTCTGACTGCCTCCTGGGAGCAAAACCCAGAGAAACACCATGGAGTCACATGTGTACAACCTTTTCACTGAGACCCGGAGGGTTTAGTGTAAAGAGGCTTGACTGTGATGTCAGGAGACCCAGTCCCAGTCAAGGAGCCCAAGGGTCCTGTCTCACTGCTCCGGGCCTCTATTTCCCATCTGAAAGCACATGCAGTCTTGCCCTTGGTGATCTCTCAAGGCCCAGGGGTTACTGGAAAACTGTGTGAGTCTATCTATTTCTTCCTCATTAAGGAATAATGCTCCCTCTACGTAAGTGACATGAAATCTTTGGAAAGTGCACACTAAAGAAAACACCTGTCATCCTGCCACGTGCTCTGTGCCTTCTGCTGGTCTTAGAGTGGCTGGTGTCTCGAGGTCAATCCTGGGCATGGTGCCGGAAGGCTGCATTAAATGCCCAGCAGCAGGCCCATCTCTGTCCATGCAGCTGGTGATCGTGCGGGTCAGTGAGCTGTGATCTACCATGGGTGGAGATGGGACTCTGCATACCTGGGACCTGCACTCGGAGCCAGGGCTCTGCAGAGGTGGGTCCGAACTCTGTCCTCTGGGGCCCAGATCTGTCCCCTCACAGCTCTCCTGTCCCCGCCGTAGAAACTGAATGCCTCTCCAAACATGGGCATTTTCCTCGCTTGAGCGTTTTGGGCAGGCTAAACGCCTCTGACAATGAGCCCGAAGTTTCATAGCAAAGCAATTTCACTTGGTAATTTGCTCAGCACTAAATGCTTTTAGCTCTTCTAAGTTCATCTCTCACTACATTATTTTCCCAGGACCACTCATTTTTAACATAATAAGGCTCGCAGGCCTACGCTGTAATAGGACCTTTACCACACGGGCGCAGAGGTGACAATGCCTTATTTTCTGTCACAGAGATTTAATCAAATTCGCTAAGTCGGAGTACCATAATAGAGATTCTCAATAATATATGTTAAAAGGGTTTTATATGATTCCCTGCAACATGTGAATAAACTCAGATGAAATGAGTTTGCTACTTCTGCAAGGTAATGAATTACGGGACCCAAGGGGGCCCGAATGTCCCTCCGTGCACGGGTCTGCTGAGCCAGCAGGGTCTAGATCGGGTGTTTGATAAAGCTTCTAAACAGAGGACGCTCTTGTCACAGGGCAGACATATGCATCTTTCACTGGGTTCTCTAAAGTCTAAAAAGAATGTGAAATGAACACTGATTGCAAATGAGCTCTTTAACTCTTCACCGTTTATACCGCACTCGACGCACTGTGCTTTCCTGTTTGTTCTTATTTTTGGAAAGCGATTATAACTCATTCAGGATCAAAGTGCCTATAATTTCGTCCAAAGATACCCACTTATTAGTTAAGTGAATAGAAAATGGCCTGGTTCCTGCCTTTCAAATCGAAACGGTATCTGGCTCATTTTCCAGAATGGCCGGTCAGCTTCGTACCCATCATCCCCCTTCTCCCTTCCCCCACGGCATGCTGACCTAGGTCCTCTGCCTCCAGCGCTGCTTCTGTCTTTTCCTACAGCTTAAATATTAAGGTGGTGCGAGGTCATGAGGCACTTTTATCTTTCTACAGGGTGGAGAGGAACAGGGAACTCTGGAGAGACCTGCTAAAAACACATGAGATGTGAGGAGAATGATATTCTCTTCTCATGTCTGTCCTTACTAGAGCCAAACTAAATTTCCCAAAACATTCGCAATGGGTTGGAGCAAACATTGTTGTAAGAGCAAGCGCAGCATTTCTTAGGGTCAACTAAACATAGGCACACGATTCCATTTGGTAAGTGCCTCTTGTTTTGACCTCATTGGAATTACCTCCATCAAGACATCCAAAGTCACCATGTTGGTCTTTGATCTTTATTAAAACCTTTTAATTACTGGTCTTTCCATTGTCATTGTCCTTTCCTATTGCCATTTTAGAGATTCACAGAAACATAGACAAATCAGCGTTGGGTTATTTTACCACTTTCTTTTCAGTCATTTATTAAATATTCACCTGATTTGTACTGTGTCAGATGTGCTAACTATAAATCCCTTGCAGGTGGTTATCTCTCCCCTTCCTGGGAACCTCTGTGCCCAGCGGGGCTAAGCCTAAAGGAACTAAACTGGAAGAAGAAGCCCTGCAGTTTTCTACCAGGTGAAACTCAGTGTTTTCACCTGTGCATTGGGACAGATGACAACACAGATGTCACTGAAACAGAGAAAATAAATCAGGTGGCTCTGATGATATCTAAAGTGACATGAAAGCATGAAGCGCCACCATCAATCCTTACCAACTGCCCCAAAGGGAGGGCGTGGGTGCAAAAACTGCACTCTGGGGGGAGAACAACGAGGAGTGTTCGTTCTGTTGACAGGAGGAAACTCATCTCCAGCGTCAAGAGGCAGCCTGTTCTGAAGGAAGAAGCACAAAGTCTGGCATCTTTTAGTCCCCGGCTGCAAACCCAACCCAGGTAAGTTCTGGCTGGAAGTTCAGGATGATAGGAAACAGCCCTGCCCTTGAGGGGGTTACCACCTGGGAAAGAGTCAGATAAGACATTCATCCCCAACTGCCCCAGGTCAGAATCACCCTTCCTTTGATCGTTCACCCAATCAGTACTGATTAAAGAGTTAATTCATGCCAGCGACTGCTCTAGGCCCTGAAGAACCAATAAAAATAAGTCAAACTCTATGCTTTCTTGTACCCAGAGATAGAAGCTCAGCACACACACACACATACAAATAAGCCTAAAACATCAGGAAGGTCACCGGTAAGAGAGTGTGAGCATGTGCACTAGTGGTAGAGACTGACAATGCCTGCGGGAAGCTTGTGGGCAGTGCAGGTGACTGGGTTGGGAGGGAACATCTGAGCTGAAACCTGCATGGGGACGAGGAGCTTGTGAAGAGGGCAGAAGTGCATCCTGGGCAACAGGGCAGCGAATGCAAATGCCCTAGTGCAGCAAAGAGATGGGGATGTTGGAAGAAATGACACAGCAGCTTGGTTGGGGCTTAGCGAAGAAGCAGCCACAGTGGAAGCTGCTATAGAGGAGGTTGGAAGAAACTGGGTGAGTTAGGGGCCCCCTTCATAAGCAGGTAATGCCAAATACAGTTACAAACATACTTTTGCTAGGATTATTCAAAGCCAAAGGTGATTTCCAGGTGGGTGGATAGCTCCATGGGGGAGACGTGTCTTTAACCTGACACTCTGGGATGAGGTCATGTTCCTATTCGATGCAGTTCATCTTGCAGACCCACTTCCTCTGAGTGCACTGGGTGTGTTTGCAGACCACGTTCGACTTTAGAACAAAGTAACCGCCCGTGTTGTTCCAGTGCACATTGTCCTTCCCATGAAGGGAGGTCTTCCGGTGTGCACACACGGTGGGTTATCAGGAACCCAAACCGTGGGCCCCCCCAACAAGGAGGAAGATGCTTCCCAGAAGAAAGATGGCAGCTGCAGTAGGAGGTCACCGACCTCGGGCTCAGGCAGACCTGCCTTCACAGGCCGAGCTCTCTCCTGTGTGAGGTCAACTTACACACTTACTCCAACTGCTAGCAGCCCTGGTGTGCCTGCCGGTGCAATGAAGATAAAACGTTCCTGTCAAGGTCAGCTTTCCCCTCTATCCCTTCACTCGGTTAATTCCTATGCACCTCAGCAGACCTTCCTCTTGGCATCCACCTGAAACATTTGAGAACATTTACTCACGAAGACGTATGCACCCCTATGCTCATTGCAGCATTATTCATGGCGGCCAAGACATGGAGACAACCTACATGTCCTTTGTGAGGTGACTGGATAAAGCAGATGTGGTTTGTACAGTGAATGGAATACTACCCAGCCAGAAGAAAAGATGAACTACTGCCGTTTGTGACAACACGGGTGGACCTTGAGACTCTCACACTAAGTGAAATAAGTCAGAGAGGAAAAGTTAAGAACCATATGATTTCAGTCATATGTGGAATATGAAACTGAAAGCAGCAAGTGAGCAAGGAAGAAAAACAAACAGAATCTCACAGATGAGGACAACAGTATGGTGGTTACCAGAGAGAAGAACAGGGGAGTAAAGGGTCAAATACATGATGACAGACAAAGACTGACTTTGGGTGGTGGACACACAAAACACTGTACAGATGATGCACCATAGAATTGTATGCTTGAAACCTATGTAATCTTATTAAACAATGTCACCCCAATAAATTTTATTAGAAAACTGAATTCAAATAAACTCCCCTACCATTATGCCCCTGCCTTTGTACCCACACCTCCAAAAACAACACTGCCTTTTCCAGGCTGGGATAAACCTCCTTTCCTGGGCTCCTGTCACACCTTGGGTCATTGCAACTGTCTGGATAGAGCTTTCTTCATTGTAAGGACTCTGACCACACGACTCGGTGGCGGCTGCAGAGTGACTGTCTTCTGCAGTTTGGTATACCTTGGCCTAGAATAGACAGTACAGACACTTGCTCAAATGAACTGAACTGAACTTAGACAATTTTTACATGTACGTTTTTTTAAAAACTGAAATTTGTACTCAAATTTGTGGTCTACTCAAAGTCAGGAAGTAGAACACAGTCACTTTGAATAGACATTCCAGATCTAGTCACTTCTTACAAATATTTTTAAATATATGGCAGTATGTTAATTATAAGGAATTTAACATACACGAATATTTTAACATGCTTCATTTCATTAATAAAAAAAGCACTTAGGATTAAATTGTATAGCTTGTACTTTTATTTTTCTTGAATAGATTTATAGATAGCTGCTCTGGTTTCTCTATTGTGCAGAGATTTTAATTCATTATGTCTGGGTGTGCAAAAAAATCTGTAATAAATATCTCGTTTGAGTCTATCTCCTTAATTGCATGAGATAGTTCCTGCCTGGAACTCCAGGGATTTGTTGAGCATCATTAATGGATTTAAGGTAGTAAAGGATTTCTCCGTCTGTGGGAAAAAGCATGCCTGGAATAATGTCCAGCTGCCTCAAATGAGGCCTGTGTTTGTCCCAGACACAAGCACCTGGGTGAGGTCCCAGGGCATCCCCACCATGGGCATAAGTGCCCACCTGTGGCTGTGCACTGGGGGAAGAGACAGAATGAGAAAATGCCTCTAGATGAACTCAGGTCCCTGAGAGTGGGGGTGATGATCTGAGCCCTCTCCACATGGCCTCGTGCAGCACCTCAGATGCAGCAAAGTCTTGCCAGATATTTGCTAAAATAATCAAGAAGCCCCAGAGCCATGGGCCCTGGGACCCTTCAGGGCAGAGGCAAATAGTCCTGGACTGGTCACAGGCTGCCATCGCACTCCAGCCAGGGCCACATGCTATTCTCATAAAATGTAACTCAGAGACCGTATCCATCATTTATTGTCATAATAACTCTGGGCAACAAATAACCCCCAACTCCCAATGGCATACAGTAAAAGGCAGTGAGTGTATCCATGAGTTCTAGGCATTGAGCTGGGCCAGTTTCTCTCCACCAGGCTTAGGAATAAATCTTCACTGCTCTGGCCAGCAGGTCAGGGCCAGCCATTGAGACAGCCTCAGCCAGGATGCTGTGAGTACTTCCTGCGGTGTCCTGTGGCCCAGGAGGCCAACCTGAGCTGGTGCCCCTGCAGTGGTAGGGTCTAAGGAGCAAGAAAGTCTGCAAAACCCCTGAAAGTCTAGATTTAGCAGGTCCTCGCTTCTGCCACGTCCTGGTGGCAAGTCCCAGGCCTGTCCAAGTCAAGGAGATGGGGACTAGAATCCAGGTCACTGTGAAGGAGACACCGAGTCATGTTGCAGAGGGTGTGAAACGAGGGCATTCTTACAGCACACCACAGTCACAGAGAAAAGCTTGGCTTACATTCTTTATCACATCTTTAGAGGAAAGCAGGAAGGGAGAGAAAATGTTTTAGAGAGCTTTTAATACAAAATAATGAAAGTTCCACATCTAAGCAAGAGCTCTCTAAAAAATTCAGGATGTGGAACAAGAAAGCATGTTTTTATATAACCAAAGTAATGCATATATTTTGTATCAAATTTGAAAATTCTTTAAGAAGCACAAAAAAAGAAAATAAAAGCCACCCAGTTCCCACTTCTCAGAGATAAAAATGCTAACATCTTTTTCAATCACAAAATTTCCAAACGTGAACAAAAGCAGCCATGTGCCCTTCACCCAGCTCAGTTTCAACAATTATGGACAATTTGTCATTCTTGTCGCACATTCATCCCCTCCCACACTTTCTTGTATTGAAATATTCTAAAGCAAATCTCAGATCTCATGTCATTTCGCCTGAAATATTTCAGCAGTGTGTATTTCTTACAGTATGGAAAGAGCCAACACACACACTCAATAGCATAACACTTAGCAATTAACAAGAATTCCCTAATATCATCAGCTAATTTATGCATTATCTCACCCATGCTCGTTTTCCTCCTTGTCTTAAAAATATATTTCTTACAGTAGATTTGTTTGAATTATGAGTTGAACAGAGTTCACAAATTGAATGTGTATTATTATTATTACCTTGGCACAAACGATGAGCATTTATTTTCAGGGACCCCCAGACTGGCTGCAGGTGGACTGTTCTGGGTAAGCCGGGATGAGACTCCAGGCCCTCTGGGGTGACTAACCCACAGAGGTCATGGTCAGATTCATCTAGATCCAAATAGAGTAACTTCAGAGAAGTGACTCTAGCTCACTAGCCCTCAGGTTCTTCATTTCTAGTGACTGGCTGATGGAGTAGCCCCACGGTGGGGTTGCCGTGAGGGTGACATGACAGCAAACGCGTGGCGTGCTTGGAACTTAGCAGAGGGGCTCTCCCTCCTCTAAGGCAGGGTGCAGGAAACAGCTGCTGAGTCTGGGTTTTTCCGCAGATGTGTAGGAACACACAGTGAGGAACTCCTGTGGGTCCTGGTGTCGCCCCTAGGGACCTCCTTCCCAGCATCTTCTGTTCCATAGACAAGTCAGCCGAGAACCTCCTCCTCCGCCACTCCCTTCAGCGGGCTGCTGCCCAGGTTTCGAGCCCAAGGGGTTGGATCCCGCATCCAACATGACTTTCTTCCTCAGAACAGAGCGCGGTTTTCATGGGGCAAGATCCAAACTCAAGCTGACACAAGGAGTTTTCCCTGAAGGCGCGGGTCTGGGGTGGCCCCTGGACTGTCTCGTCTAGTCCCTGTTCCACTGCTCTAGCTGATGAGGTGTGCTCAAGAAATAATCTGTGCCTGGGCACAGCCTCTGCATCTAATGAGGAGAATGAGGCCAACATGCATCCTGCCAGTCCCATGCCTCCTGGCATCTGAGGGTACGAATACCCACCCCCCGGCGGGCACGTAGGCACTGCCTCTGTGTGCACACCTTTGACGGTTCTGACATCCTTTGTGGGGCTGCCAAAGAATGTTGCTGTACAATTAGTTCTTTTGGCAGGACCTGTGTCCCAGGCTTCTGTACCTGCCCGCTCTTGGAGGCTTGGAGCTTCCCCAGGTGAGAGCAGAGCACCTGGAGGCCTAGCTCACTAAAGCTGCCTGAGTGGAGAGGGAAGCGGACCGATGGAACACAGGTTTGGTCCTTCAATAACAAAAACTGTGCCACAGTGTGGCAATCTGCTTCTCAGGAATTCTGAAGCAGTAGTTCCTGTTGTATCTTATAATCTTCTCTGAATAGTCTCACAAGAGACTCAGCTAACCTATGCATTTACTGAAAAGTATCACTTTCCAAGATATAGGACTAAAAGACGGAGACAACCTCTTGCCCCAAGAGCTCTCCATCGATGGCAAATGATAGAGGTCATAAATGTCTACAGACCAACAGGACAACAGGGATGTAGGTTTTTGCAAAAGGGAACAGAGCGACAGGACAGCTGACCTAACACGGGAGACACAAGAGAGACACCCAGAGCAGAGAAAGCCTCGTGAAACTTTAAGGAGGAAGAAAAGCTATCTAAGCAAAGAAAGGAGGGTACAGCAGGGTGGGTCAAAGCGAGAGAACAGCAAGAGTGGGGACAGTAATTCCGTCCCCTTCGGGAACTGTGAGTAGTTTCTCAATGGAGCAGACTGTGGAGGGGGGTTTCTAGTGATTCCAGAGATGTAAGGTGAGGGCAGCTGATGAAGGACTTCTCACCTCACACCAGATTTGGGCTCTTACTGTGCGGTGATAAGTCTATCACACAGAAGAACCAGGTGTTCTAGTTGAAACTGGGTTTGCCCATTTAATAGATAAGAAAACAGGAGAGCAGAGAGCTTAAGTGACTTCTAATGTCGTTTGTATTAAGTGAAAAAGCCAGGATTTGAGTATGGATTACCTCATATGGGAAAGATTATGTTTGCAGAGCCTCATAGAAAAGATTAAACACAACTGGGTAACCACCGAGTGGTGGAGGAAAGGCCGAATAAATTTGTCTAGCCTTCGCCTCCCAGACTTATGATTTGAGCAAGTACATATGATTTGAGCAAGTCAACAACACCTTCACCAACCTGATGAAATCCTAGGTCTTCTGCAGGGCTAGAATGTTCATTCACTTTGCAAATAACAGGTACTCCCATTTGGAAGAATCTGTCAACTGGTGAGTCAGTGTAAGACTGACCAAATAGAATGGTGATTGGCTGTTGCCAAGCTACCAAATGGGATGTGTGCTTGAGTGGGGTGTTTCTTTGATAAACAGTCACTCCACTAGTTTAAAATGTTCATTTAGCGATGGTTTTGTTTTCCAGGGCCACCTAGCAGTCATGGCAGATAACACATGAATAATCTTCTGGGAATTTCACGTGTGTGTGTACCTCATGGATGGAAAGACCAAGGAAAACAGTGCTCCATTCAACTTGGTTTTCACCGTAAATACACCACATACATTTGAGATGTTCAGAAGCGGACAAATGAGAGAAGTTTCATTATAAACCTACAGAAACCACAAAATAGACTGGTTTTCTTCGAGAAGTCTTGATTTGGTGAAGACAGGCTGACTTTCTAATTTCCGAAAAGGGAGTGAGTTCAAAAAGGTTAAAAAAAAGACCCCTGTTTCCAAGTATGATGACATGTAAGTTCCAACTTCAAAAGGCATCCTGTTCAGAGAGAAGAGGAGAAATGCACGCAGCTGGGATTCAGGCCACCTACGTGGATGGTGGGTACATTTTCCACGCACCTTCCACTTGGAGATATGGACATTTCCATTGAGCCCTGGGGGGTGTTTTGTGACTTCCTATTGTTTTAAGGTATATATTTCTCTTCCAGGAACTGAGAGGGCAAATATCACATGATGTGTTCCTTAGAGTCCTAACTATTAAGAGAAATTAGAATATCCCCAGACTTTATCATTTTCATATTTAAAGAAATTATAAAAGTAAAAAAATACATTCTAAAATTCTAAAATTAACCCTTTATACAACTGCCAGTATCTGCTTGTTTTTATTGCTAGTGAAACTCTCTAAACCAGTTTCTATTGCCCTGAGTTCTTCTGTTATCATAGGCAGTTGGCTAGTTATTAATAAAGGAAGGAACGTAACCAACTGGGAGCATAAGCTTGTCTCTCCAGGAAGTTGCTGCTACGCACACGCCCCAGGGGACTGTGGCGTTGCCCCAGGAAAGGAATTGATCACCCACCCTCTCTTGTACAGGGAGGAGGGACTGCCTTTTCCGTCTCCCCCGTCTATCGCCCAGACTATGGGAAAAAATAAGCACGTGTGCAATAGAAGCCAAAATGGTGACCATAGAGGCCTGTCCGTCTAGCCTGAAAAAAGGATCAATTGGCTAAAAGGCAGGTCCAGCACGAACCCATGCATGCTTGGGAAGTTGGTTGGTTATTTTGAAAATACACCTAGTCCATCCCACGTCCAAAAGAATACAACCCAGCTTAACAGAGGATCTCTCTCTCCCTCTCCCTCTCTCTCATGCTCACCCTATTCGTTTGTGTGTTCCATCCATAGTGACCACGTGGGCCTAGCAGCTACCTGGACTCCGAATGCAGGCTCCAGATGGGAGTGTGGGGGTAGCCGCGTAGCTGGGAGCAGCGCTAAGCTACCTGGATGGGGACTGAGACCACTTAGCAGTCCCTTGTGGGCTCCAAAGGACTCAGCTTTACTACGAAACAGAAACTCTAGACACTGGCCTGTGTTTTAGCCTTGCTGAGGACACGGTTGAATCTCTTTTTCACAGTGTGACAGATGGAACACAGGGGCAGCCTTCTGTTTCCATCTGACTAAATCTCACCCTTATTGCTCAGGACACTGCCACACGATGGGCATGTACCCGCGTCCATCTGACGTAAACTTGCCATTTGTACCCAAAAGAAGATGAGGTCCCTTTATTTGGCCTTCACAGTGATCTCCCAGTGGCAGAACTCTCACAGCCTCAGCTCTTGCCTCCCACTGTATCTCATCACAGACTAAAGCTCCCCAGCCCCACACCCCGGAGGTCAACCATCAGACTAAGGATCGCTCATGAGAAGAATCAGCTCATGCCTTGTTTTTGCAGTGAAATATACAAAAAAATGAATAAAACACATGAATATTTTATTAACAACCATTACGATCTACTAGAATAGACTCTATTACACCAGTAATAAAAGCGATCATAATGTTATTGCAACAGCAATAAAAACAATTGCCCATATATATTGCTGGAGCGCTCCACGGTGGGCACTGCGAGGGCCGTTTTATAACGAACATGTAGGGAGCGTGTTTGCAGAGGGCAGCTCCCCTGCCTCTGCTCAATGCCTTTTAGACACTCTTGCTCTCTGGAGAGGAAGGGCCTGCCTCCCTTCACCCTCTTTCCCGCAGTAAAAGCCAGGACATCCCCTCCCCGTGCCTGGGCTGCTGCCCAGGCCCACACTTACAACTGGTCCTTCCAGATACATAACCATCACCACCATTCATCTGCAGATCTCTCTCATCCTGCAAAACTGAAACCGTGAAACACTAACTCCCCACTCCCCATGCCCCCAGCCCTTGGGAATCTCCACTCTGCTTTCTGTCCCCAAGAACTTGACTGTTCCAGGGATCTCACTTAAGTGGAATCATGCAGTGTTTGTCTCTTTGCAGCTTGGCCTATGTCACTTAGCATAATACAGTTTGGAAGTTTCATCGGTGCTGTAGCATCGACAGAACGCCCAGAGACTGAATCCTCTTCTGATGTGTGGGTGGAGAGGGTTTGCTCATCCCTTCACCAATCGGCCACATTTCACGTCACAACCTATGTGCACACCAGAGCTTCAGCCTGCTGTGGTAGAGAATGTTTGTGATGGCTAATTTGGTGGGTCAACCTGGCCGAGCCATGGGCTTCCCAGATAGTTGGTCCAACGTCGTTCAAAATGTTTCTCTGGGGGCATTTTTGATGAGGTTCGTATTGAATTGGTGGACTGAGGACACCAGACTGCCTTCCCCACTTGGGGGATCCCCACGGAATTGTTGAAGGCCTGCACGAAACAAAGGCTGAACTGTTCTGGAGTAAGAGAGGATTGCCCCTGCCCTTGAGCTGGGATGTTGGCTCATTTCTTCCTCAGACTTGATTGAGATACCAGTTATTTCTGGGCCTCCAGAAAGATACGCATACATATAATATGATATAGAGATATTACTTACATGTATAATGACTATGTAATTATTTTTGTTGTCACACATGTAAGTATATAATATGTAATTATTTAATACACAGTACATATATTGGTTCTGTGGCTCTGGAGAATTCTGATTTAGCACCCACTGTGTGAGTCACTCACAGCCCTCCTGTTAGCCTTAGAGTCTCGAAGCGGAGAACAGTGAGGTGGAGGAACCAGAGACACGTATCCGCAAGGGCTCCTCCCTGCCAAGCAGTGATGCCAAGGAGCCAGAAAGCAGCTCTCCTTAAAAATGTCTGCTTTGGTGTGTGCTAGGGCTGCCAGAACAAGCACCCAGACTAAACAACAGGAATGGATTGCCCCGCAGCTCTGCAGGCCAGAAGTTCAAGGTCCAGGTGTCATTAGAGTGGGTCCCTTCTGAGGCTGTGAGACAGACATGGTCCCATGCCTGTCGCCTAGCTTCTGGGGGGTTGCCGGCTGTCTTGGGTGGTCTGTGGCTTATAAAAAGCCCGTCTAGTTTCATCCTCATGTGGTATTTCACCTGTATGCATCTCTGTGTCCAAATGTCTCCCTTTTATAGCGACACCGGTCATATTAGATGAGAACCCCTCCTTCTCCGGTATGGCTCATCCTAACTTAACTAGTTGCATCAGTAATGACCCCATACTCAAGTAAGGTCTCATTCTGAGGTACTAGAGATTAGGGCTTTAAAGTAAAAGGATTTTTAGAAGACGCAATTCAACCCACAAGGCCTTGGTGAGGGTTGTTTGTTTTGGAGCTTGGGACACTTAGCTCTCTGGGAAAATCACTCCCATTAGGTCTCAGAGAGTCTCTCCCAGATGTGCCAACTCAGACATGACCTCAGCAAGGCCCGGAAGTAACACAGCCGCTTCTCCCCATCCGCTGCCTTGGCCAGTGCATGCATTATTGATGGGCCCAAGCTTGCCAAGCAGGCTGGCTCTGTGTGTGTGTGTGTGTGTGTGTGTGTGTGTGTGTGAGAGAGAGAGAGAGAGAGAGAGAGAGACACAGAGAAAAAGGCAGACAAAAGGGTGTGGAAAGGAGGACACCTCTTGCTGGTAGGGGCTCTGCTTTCATTAAGGCACGTTCTGCCATGACGCCCTGACAGAGGCTGTGATGCAGTGGAGAGTGGAGGTGGCTTTGAAGTCCTGTGAATACTTACTAAACCAGGAGTGTTCAAGGACTCAGCAACCCGCTTTCAAAGGCCCATTCAGCAGTGCCCTGCACACCCCCGCATTTGGCCCTCCGTCACCTCCACCCAGCTTGGTGGCTCTGCGTCTCCAGATTCTGCTCTTGCCATTTCAGCCCCTCCCTTCCCCCCAGCCTCTCCTTAATGCTCGCAGGTCCTCTCTGAAGACTCAACCACTTATAGTTGTTGAGTGATTAAATATTTAAAATCAGGGCAATGAGTGAGGTGTTGAATAATAAATGCTAAGGTTGGAGCAGCCTTAGATAATTTCTGCAGATTTCTTCGTCCACCCTCTTTGATTCCAAGGCAAAAAAAAAATCCTTTAATTAACTTTTTGGGTGCAGCTGTGACGGTCGACAGGCCTTTATCACTGTCTCTTCATGAACTGCTGCCCTGCCATTGGTCTCATTCTGCCACCCACCCTCGGCCCCCAGATCCCACATGGTGAGGTGTGCCCTCCCTCATTTGTTTCTGAATGTGCAAGGGGAAGGCATGTTTTTAAAACTCAGATCCCTAGAGCACACCACAGAGTCACCCACCATAGCCATTCTGGGGTGTGGAAGAAAGTGTCTGAGACTCGCTGAGTGCAGAAACAGAGCTTCCTTTCCTGGGCCGCTTTCAGGCAGTTACTCTAACATTTCGTGCACAGAGTCTTTAACTCTCAGCACAGGTCTATGTGGAAGCTACTGGTACTTTTCAGGTGTATGTCGTCGGGGAAGCCACGACTCAAAGGGTTTGGGTCACTTGCTCAAGCAGAGCTGTGGCGGACCCTGGCTCTCATATTAGGGCAGGTTCCAGTTCAGGGAAGAGGGACAAAGAGGGAAATCAGGAGTAGCCTCTAGCCTGCTGGGAAGCTCTGAGATGCTCAAGTGCACAGCAGATGGAGTGAACCACTGTCGGGGAGGTTGGTGGAAGAGAGATATCTGAACAGGAGAGCCACGGGCCAGCTCTGCGTGCAGGTGTCTGGAAAACGTCACAGAAAAGAAGACCTATGAGCTGGAGCCAAAAGAATGGGAGATGGTTTCCTGAGGATGAGCTTGGGGAGCGACCAGCCCTTCATCTTCTGAATGTTTCTGAACTGTCCATTCCGAACCTTCAGAAGGAGCAGGTGCAGATGTTGCCGTCAAACTCTCTTATCCTTTTTGGGTCAAGGCTGTATTCTGAAAGCACACTCGGGGGTATTTGAGGCAGTTTACATGTGGTCATTTCGACCAGTGGAAAACTGTTCTTTTTTGCTATAGACCTACTTTCTGTGCCCACCTCCCAATCTGTATGTTGACACCTAAGCCTCAATGGGGTCTTCAGGAGGTAATTAGGTCATGAGGGTGACACTCTGGAGAATGGAATTAGTGCCCTATTTTAAAGACCCCACAGAACTCCTCCACCTCTCTGACCACCTGAGAGCACAGTGAGAAGGTGGTCGTCTATGAACCAGGACACAGGTCCTCACCAGACACCAGTTCTGTCGGTGCCTTGATCTTGAACTTCCAGTGCCCGGAAATAAAATCAATAAATTTCAGTTGTTTCTAAACATCCAGTCTGTGGTATTTTATTGCGGCAACTCAAACAAGTTCTGACATTCCTACAGAGTGATAATATCAGAAATCGCATAATTATTTTTAAAGATGAAGGGCATTCTCCCCGCAGAAAAGGATGCTGGAAAGAAAAAAAATATCCTCTCCTCTCTAGCACAAAAGGAAAATTAGGTGGATCATTGGAACCGGAGACCTGGGCACTCGTGTTTCCACGCCCACTTTCGTGTCTGTCCTGAGATAAAGGAACCCGCTTTTTCGCAGCATCAGACAACAGTGTCGAGCCAGGTCCCACCCCATTTGCAAATGGGTCCATAATCTGCCGTATCCCGTATTCTATTGGGTTTTCAACAACCTCACCTCCTTCTCTTCCCCGTGCGCCCTCAGAGGCATTGGCACATCTTTTGGGAGGCTGACATGCTCTCTTGGCTACTTGATGAGGGGGCTAACCTCCAGGGACCCCGGTTTTTGTGTCCTCAACATTTTACTTCTTCTTCAGACTCGGAAATTATTCCTTTTGGCATTAGAAAACCCCTCTTCCAGCTCCCTGGGTGCAGAACATCGAAGAGTTATATTCTTGAATGTCATTGATGTTATTTTAAGTAGAGGGAGATCACAAATTCACATGCAAATCGAATTTATCAAGTGCCTCTCCAGGCAAAGCACTTTCTCAGAAGCATCTTATCCATTATAGCATTCAATTTCTCCACAACATTTTATAGGTGAGACACCCGAGTCTCAGAAAAAGTTCAGTGACAAGCCCAAGGTCAAGGCAATGGGAATGGTCAAGTCAGGATTAACCTCAGGCTTCTGAGAACAAACGTGTCCCTGATTCTAACTAAGATCCTATGCCCAGCTGATGTATTTACATAAATACAAGACTGAACTGTGTCAATGGGAACTGGAATATGTTTCTTTTTGAAAAGTCTAGGTATGGGAACTACTGTTTCTATAGAGCAGTATTTCCCCAAAGTTATCTGTGTAGAATATTGATTTCTTTAACGAATTTACGAAAGGAGACCTTTCCAACAAGTTCAGGATGTGCTGGCTTGAGCAAAGTTAATTCCTTGGCTACTGGTATTCAGAGAGTTTTTAATGCACTGATGTGCAATGCGGATTTTCCAGGTGCATTTCTGGTGCTAAATTTGTCTAACAACTATGTGTTCTGTTTAGGGCACTGGGATAAACGCTAACTGCGGTGGACAGGGGTAACCCACCCTACCCCACAGAAGTTGCCAACAGGGCAGAGGGGCATTGCATGTGTGATTACAGATTGCCCAACTTCCAGTTGCTCTCCTGAGTATTTTTCACTCCCCCCCTCAGTGAATGTCTGTCTCAACACATCATGGACACTCAGGTGAGTTATTCGTTTTTTTAACAGGTGCTGAGATGTGACCCTCTTGGAGGCCATGCGACTGCTTCTTGCACCTGTTCAGCCCTTAAGTGCTTGGCATTGGAGTGTACGGAAGAGGGAACTACGCGGCGTCACTCAGAGCGCAAGTTTGAACAGTGGCGTTGCCACCTGCTAGCTGTATCAGGCACAGTATTTAATTTCGTTGCATTTCGTTTCCACCTCTGTACACTGTGGGTGAAAACGTGCATCAAAGAGGGCCGTCGAAGTGCGCCTGGCACGTGCCTGGCATGTGGCAAATGAAAGCCTCTTCATGAGGCCCCTTTGATGCCCCGACTCAAAACTCCGCCCCCCTCCACCCCCACCCGGACACTTCCAACTCTCAATGCTGCTCCACTCATTTAAATCACAATTTGTATCACCTTATAGCTTAGCATATAATTTACTTCAATATTATGCCTGTTGTTCATTGCCTGTGCCCCCCCCCCCCCATTGGCACGTTCACCCAGGAAGCAGCAGTCTTCGCCTGCTCGGTTCATTGACGCAGCCCGTGGATCGAGACAAGAGCCGGGCATAGAGGAGGTGCTGGGAGAGGTGTGCTGAACTGGCCTGTACCTCTGACATGGAGTGAGAAGGTGTTTAGCTGAGGTATCCGACTGGGCACGGGAGATGAGGAAGCAAAGGCCAGAGGCAGAAAGAGTGCTGAGTAAATATTTCCAAAGCTTCAGAAGCTATTATAGTAAGAACGGATAACACTTACCTGCCCCCACCACTGTACGGGCCATACTCTTCAGCCTGCACTATGGTTGAAGAAATACTGAGAACAAAAAAGAAAGATTAAATAACATGCCCAAGTTCATCCCGTGGGTCAGGACCCAGGTCTCAGACTACATATGCCATGTCTTGAGTATCGATGAAATGGTCACAGTGAGCAGACTGTGGGAAAGAAGAGGGAAACGAGAGAGCCACCCATGTGATCAGAGGGAAAATGCTTTGGAAACAGTGCCACGTCACCTCTGATGATGGTGGCATGCCCCCCTTTATCAAGGACTGTTTGCACACGGGTTCCTGGTATTCGTCTGTGAGTTAACCTCCTGGAGATAATAATCCCAAGACAGTGCACGTAAAAAATCAATACCCAGGACACAGCTGTCGCTGGCTGGGAAAGAGCCATTCTCTTCCAGCAGAGTTTGCAGGCTACACAGAAGTATTTCTAAAGCCTTGCTCTTGCCCTTGGGTGCCCAGAACAACAGCCCACACTCTGGCAGCCTGAGAAGGGTGAGGCATATGATGGGAAAGGGTTCTGTGTTAACACGGCCTCTGCTTTATCCTCTTCCCAACTAGAGAAAGTCATTGCCAAGTCACCAAAGGCTGCAGAGATGTATCACCAGTTGCCAAAGCTTGCTGGTAAGTTCAAGACATCCTGAACCCACCAGAGGCCACGGCAGAGCGTGAAGCAGGAAGCCCAGGAAGGTGGGGTGAGTGCAGGGCGGGAGCTGGCACCAGGTAAAGATGAAAAATGCCTCTCGGGAAGATTCATCCTTCCTATAGTCCACTGTTAAAGTCATAAAAGAGCCATGATTCATTTCTTCCTTGATAATGGAGGAGACAATTAGTAATTACTGGATTTATGGTATTTGTTGTGTTAACTCAACCAGTAAAGTCTCCCGCAGAATGGCGCTTTAAGGCACCCTGGTTGTAGAATAATGTGATGAAAGCTTTCAAAAAGAAAGCAGCTGTTCCATGTGTCACACACGCTTACAGGCTGGAGGAGGACTGGCCATGACCATCTGAAACCTAAAGATGCCAAGTGTTTCTGTCCTGGTTTTCTTGTTTCTTTCTTCCAGAATTAATTCAAAGGAATAGGACCCAGGGACCGAGGCTGCAAGTTTGCCTTAATGAGCTTTCTCAGAAACTCGAGTCCAGTCCACCTCCACAGCGCCATGGACCACTGTCTGCCGCCTCTGGAACTTAATTTTATGTGCATTCCTGTGTCCCTGTTTGATTAATGTGTCCTCCAACCTTAGGCTACAACTGAACGGAGGTCAGGAACTGGCCATTTGACCCTTCCTGTGTCCCAAGCAACAAGCACAGAATAAGGACTACTGGGCAATGTTTGTGGAATAAAATGGATATCTTCAGAAGACTCAGTGAGTAGACCCAGCACCTTCAGAAACGTTCAGGACGAATGCTTACCTTCAGTGAGTTTGACTATGGTTGTGCAGTTTAGGGAAAACTCTGTGAATATCCGACAGTAGAACTATTTAGAAGATCACAGCGACTATCCAGCCACCTTCAACATATACTTACTATATGAGCGAACGCTGTAGAAATACAATCAAATTCTTAGAAATGATATTCAATGGGTAAGGTAGGAGACAAAAAATGTATAGTACTTGGAATATGTATGTACATGGATTAAAACCAAATGCCTAGACCAAGTGCCTGCAAGATAGGGCATACTTAATTTATAAAATAAATGTAAAGTAATTCAGATAGATGAGAATTGGTATTAAAAAGGCAAGAATATATGTGTCTGAGTTAATTAACACTTATGTTGTAAATACATGTTAATTAAAGTAAAATGTTTAAATAATTAACACTTTAAATGGATATCATTATTTGCATCGCACTTTTTTACAACTATAGTTAAATATTGGGTCCCCTTACTTGAGAAGTTTAATTTACATAATTCGGTAGAAGGAAACTGACATTTTCTAGTTCCCAGGATTTCACAGTGGAGCCGTTCACTGTCCTGACGTGGAGAAGGTCATTGTGACATGCCGTCACTTCCCGTTTCCCCTGCAGTGCTGCAGTCCAGTGGGCCTGGAGAGTCCACTAGATCCTAGTCACCCGAACCCCACATCTAAAATGTCAGGTTCTTCCCTCCAAACCCAAGGGAGAAACATAAAGTCAACAAAGAGTCAAATAACCATCTCAAGGCCGAGCTGCCTTGACATACACACCTTCGCTTTCATTGAACCTGGGGATTTCAAACTCTTCAAAGTCAAACCGAAGTTACACTTTGACCAGTCGAAGCATTGTTTGTTTGGAGGTAATAATTAGGCCCATTCTTTTTGAAAACTCCAAAGGGTGGGAGAAAGGGGGATAAATAAGGAACTTCAGCTGATTTATGGGATGTCAAACTGAGCCGGAGTGATGGCGCAACACCTCCATCCTGATTCACGTGGCTGAAGATTTCTGTTTAAGCAATCAGCTTCCACTGGCCTTGCTCCAGGTCCTCTGAGACAGGTCCACCCATGAACTTGGCTGTTAAAGTCATTATGTGCTAACCGTGGCCATTAGGCTAAGCCACATTGAGCAACAATAGACAAACACATCACCAAACATGTCTATCAAAAGCTAGCGTCTGCTTAGAACTGTGGCGTCACTGTGATGCTGATTTTTTAGTGAGCTGCTGTCCCAAGGAGGGTCCAAGAAAGCAGCACTGAACTTGAACTCAGAGAACTTGGGTTTTATATACTAAGAGGCTTTACTTCTTAGGGTCCACGTGACTTTGGGGCCATTGTTGTGAGTCTACAAACCTCAGTTTACTCATCATTGTGTGAAGGTGATAATGACTAATGACATCTGTCCTGTCGATGATACAAGCTATTCTGTGTGACTTTCACTATGTGAAAGGAATCCTTTTCCTGCCCATTATTAGTAAGAGCTAAAATATTACATCTCATTTCATTTTTAAGGACTAAAATAAAGATCATAGAAATTCTCCCATGAGCACCAATTCAGCCAAGGATAAACAGAAAGGGTTCGGTCATCCCCAGACCAACCCTAGTGATGCTCTGTTGGCCTGGGCATGGCCAGCTTGAACCTCGGTGTTTCGGCAGACTACGATCGGGAGACTGACCAAGTGGAACATTCCCTGAATAAGTGAGAGTGAGCGATGGGGCCTGACGCTCATGGCCTGGACAACAAGGAAGATGGACAGCAAGGGGAACCCCCGCCTGACCACGTGTGTGCCTTCCCTCGAGTTTTGGCAGCACTGTTGGGGGGTAGATGTAACAAGGTGAAGAACCAGAGGAAGTTTGTCTAGCTTTCCCAAGTCACACACCAACAAACGGCAAAGATAGGTATTTGACCCGTATCATTGTGCCTTCCTACACTGTGCCTTCCTCTTCCGGCACCGACAGTGAATTCTTAAATCTTTTCAGTGGTTGCCGTAGTGACGTCTTTGCTACCCCGTCGTGGAGGTCCCGGCTGGGCTGTGGGCTCCCAGGCTCCTCGGTCTCACGCCACAAATCTCCAGGGCTGTTCAGTCGCCTGTCTCTCTGCTGGGTGAAGGTCAGCTCAGCCCAGTATGCTCATCTCCAACTCCTGGAAACTATAACAGAGGACATAAATGAGGTTTTTTTTAAAAGTTGAAACTCATTTTGTGATGGTGAGGAACATATTTGGGGTTAGGAGCAGTAAGTTTGAATACCTGTTTTGCTTTTTTCCAAGGTCTTATTCCCCAAGTTCTTTAGAGCCCCATGAGCTTCAATTACCCTCCACAGTAATGAAAAAGAGTAGGCTGTAGAGGGGAGGGGCCCTTGGGCACTTCGGATGGGGATGTAAGTTGATGCGAACACTATGGAAAACAGTATGAAGGTTCTTCAAAAAATTCAACACAGAACTACAAAATCTGGGCTACAAAGTCTCTCCTTTTCTGACACCTCAGAGGCCTGATTTAAATTAAATACCTTTTTTATGCACAAGAATCACTATAGTACATTAGCACATATCTGTGTTTTTCAAATTATTCAGCTGGGAAACGTACTACCAGGTGCCTCTGTAAAGTGCCACTCTGCTAACAGTCTCTCATAGAAGTGGATTTGCACCTGGCTCCAGACATCCAAGGTCCTGCCATTGACCGAGGCCAGGGTGGGGCCCCGGGGCGGTAGGGAGCCCTCTGGGGGCCAGCGGCACTTGCCCCCACTTCCGGTCCTTGATGACACCAGTGCTGTCTGACCGGGGGCCCCAGGTGGCCACCGTGCTTCACAGGTATACATGACTCCCAGCAAATTACAGTAAAGGCTGGAGAAGGTGGAGGGGAAAAGTTAAAAGCCATGTTTTTTCTGAAATTTTTATGTGCTGAAATGTGGAACTCACTGTCAGAAAAGTATCGCTTTTACGGGCCTCTGGCATCAGACCAGCCTAGAAACGGCCCGGAGCAGGTAACCCTGAAGGGCCGCCAGCAGGCCCCGCACCTTGGCACGGGACTCTCGCGTGTCTCTCCCCAAGTACAGACCCTCCTCCCACCCGGGGAGAGGGCCAGGTTGGCTTCTCGCTCACTCGGAGCTAAGGGCCAGGTGACTCCAAAGCGTGCAACGAGCTGGCAGAGGACCTGGAACGGGTTCCAGGAAGCCCCTCTCGGGCTGGCTTCGGGAAAACCGCTCTCTCCCTGGAGCCTCATATGGGAGCGAACTAGTTCAAGTGATGGATTTTCATGTCGTTTTCTAAGTCCAAATGAGCAAAGCATCCCCAGTCTAATTTTGTCTGTGTATGTGCACACATGTGTACACGTCTGTGACAGGGAAGCACAGTGGCAACAGAGCACATGGGAAGCGTGGGGCAGGAATCGAAGGAGCGGACGTGACCCTCCCTCTGGGCCAAGGTCTCCCACCACTGGGCAGGTGGATGGAGGAGGACCTGCTTCACCTCGAAGGTGGGGAATGATCAAACCAGGAATGAAATTTGATCACAACCTACGAGCCCCGTTGGCTCTGGCGCAGAGCCCTGCGCTCCGGCCGCTCTGCCGTTGCTGAGTTCTTTGAATCACAACATTTTAGGGCTGTGGGGACACATCACAAAGTCATCTCGCCCAACCCTGTGAAAAGTCCCCTTCCAGAGCCCTTGGCCTCCAAGTCTCCCGGAGTCCCCAGGGGATGGAGATGACCCTGCGACCACAGACAGCTGACTGCTAAACCTGCTCTCCTTACTCTGGATCTGAGTTACAGGGTATATGTCACACAGTGTGTATGTGTGAGAATGTTACTGTGTATGTGTGAATATGTGTGTACACATACATACATGTGTCACACTGACAACAGCCATTTCATTCATTCATCCACTAACTACTCATTGAGCCCATGTCATGTGCCAGACCCTGGGTGTGGCTCTAGGGTACAGTCACAGACAGAAAGAAATGGTCCCTGCTTTCATGTATTTCAGTCATTCAGTATTTCAAGATAGACCTACAGGCCAGAGCAGAGACTCAGGTTGCCGGACGAGACAGGGATCTATTGGAGTGTGGAGGCCTGTAGGGGGAAGGCTGGTCCCCACATTAAGGAAGAAGTTCTGCTATTGGGTTGTTCAGTCAAAGTTTTGTCCACTGGCTGAGCAAGATTTTCTGAAATGTCACCGACGTAGATGAGGTTGACCTCAGCCCCATGGAGTGCTCGAATGAGCTGGGCCCACTGCAGGACATGGGACCACTCGACAGAAGAGGAGGGAAAGAAGAGGCTGGGAGGCGGGCTGGGGTTGTCCCTTCCATCCTTTCTGCTCTCTGGGCTGCTCCCTGCGCTGCCTGCCCTGCATTTCCTCCTCACTGCAGGGGGGTCGGTCAGCCTCTCTTGTGGGAAGTGCTGGGGAAAGATCAGGGGAGAGTGCGTGGGACCTGGGGTTTCCTCCTAGAGCCAGGCACTTAGTCTCGACCCCACTGCTTTCCCCGCAAAGGCCCATGACCCAAACTTCTGTTGAAGTCCTGCTCACCGGCAGGGACTCCTGCCTTCTTCCAGGGCCTCTGCCTAGAAGGGACCAGAGGGCCAAGGCCTCACTCAGCTGGCCCTGCAGCAGATCCTGGTTGCAGTGGGTAGAGAGTTTGTCCACTGCTGAGGCTCCCTGGGGGAAGGAAGGATTGATCCAATTAAGCAACTTTAATTAAACAATTAAACAACTTAAACAAGAGCCTAAGGGAGCCTGTGTTGATGACAGAGGGGTCCTCTTTCTGGGCAGAGATCAGAGAAGGAAAATATCTTCTTTGAGCTTCTGGAAGATTCTCCAAGATCCCATAAATGTGGTTATCAAGGAAGGCTTTCCAGTAGAGTTAAAAACGGGATACCTGAATAGAAATTAATTAGAGAAGAAGGGGACTTGGCAAATCGAAGGTTGCATGGAAGTCCAAGATGAAAGTCTAAGAAGTAGCCCATATTGGCCTTGGCAGGAGCTGTAAGGAGACACAGCCCGGTGGCCCCAACAGGTAGACTTGAGAGAAGGCCAGGGCACCAGCCCGCAGGAGCAGGGACTGGCCCGGCTTTCCTCCTCCGGGGTCAGCACCAGAAGGTGAGAAGGACACTGCCTTTGCAAGATTCCTCTGTGTTGCAGTTCTGAGACCTCAGTTAACGCTTGTCAACTGTCTTTACTTCCATCATCTGTAAGATGACTGCAGTGATGTCTTTCCCAGAAGCTGGTTGAGAAGATGAAGTAAGACAATGTGTGTAAAACCTGGAAGGGCCCAGGGGTAGTCGCACCCAGCGGCAATGAGCTTCCCTGGGACCCAAGTTCTGGGGTCCAGATACCATCCTCCAAGAGAATGAATCAGCCTGGAGAAGCGGCAGTTCCCAGGACTGGTGAGAAGACCATGGAAGATGAGCCTGGATTGTCTGTTGGCACCTGAAAACAAGGGCTTTCTTGGGAAAAGATGGTGATTCTCGAGTGGACATAGGACCCACCTTGAACTTTGTTCTAATGGCCAGATATAGGACAGTTTTAACTGGAAGATATATGATGGTAAAGATGGACTCTCCCCCACAGGACAGAATCAGAATCCATGAGTACATAGGGATAGAGCTATTCTAATAACTAAATAAGGACATGGAGAAGAGCAATCTCTCCCTTATAAGAGAATATCGATTTAGAAGTGTATTAGAATACCAAAAAAGTTTTTCTAAAATCACCTTTTGAGAAACACCCCAGTAAAGATTGTTCAAGTCAAGAATTCTTGATCAGTGCTAAAATGAGTGGGTGAAACAGTGATGAGGAAAAAAGGTGTTTACAGTTCAAACTTTGGTGCCGTAAGACCCTCACCGATTACGAAGGAAAAAATAGTAACTTACCAATGGAGAAAGCGGATGTCACCCCCTTAGCCCAGTGGTCCCAGAGGACACCACCAGCAATGAAACATGGACCCCAGGGACCCTAGACACTGAGAGGAGCATAAATACTGTGATATTCTTGCAAAAAAGGCAAAATTTAAGCATAAAGAAACCCCAGACAAACTCAAATGGAGGCTTATTTGGATGCTACGGTAGCATGCAAATACTAATTTTCTCTTTTTGGTCATTGCTCTGTAAATGCCAATATTGGGGGAAGCAGGGAAAACGCTATATGAGAATTTTGTACTGCGTTTGCAACTCTTTCTTAAGTCCAAATTCTTTCAAAATAAAAAGTGTAACTTTTTTAATTAAAAAGGAACACAAACCACACTACTATCTAGGAACACAGCAAAGGTGCTTGCAAATGGCAGGCTTGGTTGCCGCGGGGGTTCAGTCTATTGTCCCTGCGAGAGAAAACCTTGGCCCCCGAAGGGCTGAGCGGAGAAGCAAAGTTGTTTTGTATGGGCTGCAAACTTCAAGGCTGCTGGGTGGCTGTGGGGAGGGGGGGAAATGTGCTGGATTCTGGAAAGAATGGTCCCTTTTCTTCTCTGTGAAAAGAAAAAATACACACGACAAAATCCAGAGAGACAGTAAGTCTTCAGCAGCCTGTGACTAGGAGGCCAGCCATTGTTCGGGCCCAAGGCTCAGGGCCGCGGCCTGAAAAGGGATGCTGCCTCCTCACTTCCTGGGCCATTCGCCTGCAGCTGCACGGTCTCCGCGAAAGCAAACGCTGGAGTCGGGCGGGGCAGAGCCCGGCTTGCACTGGGAGGGGTTTTCAGGAGCCGGGAACCTGCCCCTTGGCACTGACCAGGCTGCACCAGCAAATGCAGGAGGGTCTCTGCCCTCCAGTGACTCCACATGCTTTGGGTGACCTCCCTTCTTTTAAAATACAGTGTCCTCCCTGGAGGTCACCCCTAATGCAATCCTGTACTTGACCGTGGGGTTCCCCGCCACCAGGGTGGGGAGTAGGGAGGCCTGCATTGCGGGAACCACCTTGGATTCGGGCTGTGCCCTGCCCTGCCTCAAACCACCCACTGCCACCTGGCTGCTCTCAGAATAGGTCCTAAAGCACTTTGCAGGCTCACGCGAGCTTCTGACCCAGCCTCACCTCCAATGGCTCCCCCTTTGGAGGATATGCACCAGGGGTCAGGAACGACCTTCAGTTTTGTGAGCATATCTTAGAGTCCCAAGCCTCAGGACATTTTGTTCAGTTCAGGGACCACCCCTCCTAGATTCTCCCAACGCCTCTTTCCGACCACTCAGGAGAACATTTCCTGCTTGCTGGGTCTTTCCATTTTCCACAACGACACATGCACCCAGCACCGTGATTTCTCCTGTACGTGTCTGTCTTCACCTCAGACTGCCAGGTGCCCAAGGCAAGGAGCTGGACCAATGCCACTCTCGTGTCCCCAACATCAAGAGTCCTGGCCCTAGAAATGTTTTCCACTCTGAGCTGAGAACTGCTTGACTATTGAATGCACTAATACACAACATTTTGATTTATTTAGTTTTTTGGGGTGCATATATAAGCAGTTAAAATTTATGTATTCAGAAACTATAAATTCACCATTTCCTATTTCTCCAATGATGAAGTGTGTAACGATGAAATGTTTAAAAAACTTAATGAAAATATAACACATTGTAAAGAAATGCCAACTAAAGAGGAAATATTTTGCATTTAAAGATATCATTTATTAATTCCCATAAACATACATCCACTCAAATCGATGGCTCACTTTCACCAAATAGCTTGTTAGAAGCAGGAGACTGCAATTTGATGTCGTATTATTATGGGGTAGAAAGAACTGAACTGATGGTACTAATGGTATACACTCTCCCACAGATAAAGACAGGTAAATCCTAATCAAACATGACAGAGCATCCATGTATATGTATAGCTGTAATTATATATTTGTTTATTGATTTGAATTATAATCTAATTATATTCCACACTAGTGTATCTGAGAAGAGTTAGACTTCTTAGGAAACCTAAATATGAACCTCCATGAAATTCTGATGTCAAAAAATTTTTGTCCAAAATATGTTATGTAATAAACTTTTTAAATTAAATGTATTAGGGTGACACTGGTTAGTAAAATTGTATAGGGCTATGATGCATGATCTGTATAGTACACTGCATTGCGTGCTTCCCACCCACAGCCACATCATCCCCCACCACCATGTATTCGGCCCCCTTTACCCTTACTACCCTCTCACCCCCTTCCCTCTGGTAACCACCACACGGTTGCCTGTGTCCACGAGTTTCAGTTTGATACTCCGCACTGTATACGATATACAGGGCAACACTACTCAGCCACAAGATGAAATGCTGCCATTTGCAACCATGTGGATGGGCCTTGAGGATATTATGCTAAGGGGAGTCAGTCAGATGATTTCCCTCATATGTGGGCAATCAACTGTATTTTGTGTGTGAAGCAAAATAAATGTATTGCCAGGTAGACAAGGTTTTAGAACAAAAATAAACCTCAACCTAATCAACACCCAAAGAACTTCAGATTATGATAAACAAAACCAGCTGATTAAATCAGAATTCACAGGCAATGAAGGGATTTACAAACCCTTTATTATTTAAAAATACACTACAGTCCACTAATAATTTATTAATATGATTATGGAATTTAATAAACGTGTAAAATGAATTTGGGAAGACTTGCTATGCAGGTTAAAACAGTTTCTCACTAACTGGCATTTTTTTCTCTCTCCCTACTCGTCAGAGGCAGGGACCCATCACCCCGATGCAATTACTCATCACATCTTGCTTATGTTAGGTCCTATTCAACCTCCTTCTCTGTTAACTTCTTCACAGCCTCACTGTCACCTCACCTGGCCACACGTGTCTGTGAACGTCTACAGCTTCCCCACAGGTCCCTCTGCTCGGTGCCTATCCAGCCCCCACTCCTTGTGGCCAAAATGACTTTTTCAAAGCAAATCTATGACTTTTTCCTGTAAACCACTCAGTGGCTTCACCTCACCCTTGGATAGATGTCCACATTCTTGCAGGATACAACAGCTCCTTGCCTCCTGGTCCTGCATTCATTCACTCATTCATTCATTCATGTATCTGCTCACCCATTGATGAACTCAACTGGTATGTATGTGATATTGCTGGGTGGCCAGAAACAATGTCAGGCATCAAGGCTGATGTGAGAAAAGACTAAAGTAAAGCTCTTGCCCTTGACCGTTATAAAGTCTCATAAGAGGCCCAGACCGGCAGGGACGAAAGCGGTTAATGCTTTCATACATGCCCTGATGCATGTCCATTCATTTGGCCACGGCAGGGTGAGAGGGGGCAGTTCAGGAAGTTTGCTCTGCAGATACTGAGCGGCAGAGGGCTTTGGGGGAAAGGAACCTTGTGTGTTTGGAGAGGGACCTGACAGGGTGAACCAGAGAAACAGGTTCGCACAGGATCGAGTCAGATACTAAACACTGTGCTCGGAGTCTGGACATGTCCTTGCTGTTAGTAGCGATCCAACCAAAGTTTGTAGTCAGGGGACCCAACATAGTCAATCTGCTCTTGAGCCGCCCACAGTTCTAAGGTCCTTTTGGTCCCTCACTTGCTAAAAACTCCTTGGTAAGACCGAACTTGGCCTCATTTACTGAAATTGTTTAGGAGTTAACCTCTGCTGACTTCCGACAGATTTTGAAGCGGCAAGCCACAAAATTAGGGAGGGATGAATTAGTCCAGGGATGGTTAGAAGAAACTGGGACCCAAGATGTCCCAGAGTCACCCTGTCATTAGATTCCATGCAAGGTGATCAGGAGGGTCCAGTGGAAATTCCAGCACTGAGTTAGAGTTGAAAAGAGATTCTGGCGCTGTGTCTACAGAGGCTGTGACTGCATGCCTTGATTGACCTAACATGTCACTGGCTAGTGCTGCCTCGGTGGTGAAGAGGGGACAGTGCCCCGGTGTTTGATAACTGATCTAATAGCCAGTCAGACATTCCTCTGTTGCCCTGAGTTCATTATGCCCGATCACCTTAATAATGTCCTCGTCCTCTGCTTATTCAGCCATGGCCTGGTTCTCTGACTTGAATTGTTTGGGACAGCCGGGGCTCCTCTGAGTGACTTGTCGAGTTACATTACGGTACCTGACCTACTTTGTACAGGTCTCAGGCTGCAGTGCAAGCCCCACAAACATCCCCTGGGCCTCTGGCTGGAGATGGAGTAGACGCCGAATCCCAGAAGGAGCCTTCAGGAGCAGCTCTCCTGACTCTACCCCGGCACCTCCTTCTATGCACAACCCTCAGCTGCCCTGTCCAGGAAGAGCGGCCCGCTGGCCAACACTCACGCCTTCCTCATCATGAACAGCTTCCACTGATTCACTCGACAGACAGGTATCAGTTCCTGGTTCCATGCCAAACCTTGCCTTAGGCATTGGTGCTATAACAGGGTAAGGGAGACATCGTCTCCACCGGTCCAAGCGAGACTGGAGGTACTAGGGAGTTAGTCACTCAGTTGTGTCATCCATCAGAGCTTTAAAGAAATGATATGGACCACGACGACAGCGTGGACAGAGAGCCCCCACCTACCCTGGGGTGCTAGGACACGCTTTCTTGGGAAGAATGGGGGGATACATGGGGCTTGACTAATGGGCGGAGGGGATGGGGTACCCAGCAAGGAAAATTGAAGGGCAGATTCAGACTGAACGAAGAAAACCTGGAAGGCCAGCATGCGCAGATGGGAAGCAGAAGGTGGTGTGGTCTGGGTTCCATGAGCCCTATGGGTCATATTGAGAACCTTGGTCTTTGTCCTTAGAACAATGAGAGTTGTTTAAGCAAAAAGATGGCACGATCGGAATGGCCTTTGACAAATATTTTTCAACTGAAGAGCAAAAAATTCATATCTAATTGTTAAGATATGCAATGTTTTCATTATATTGCTCAGAACACCACGGCATTTGGGGCCAGGCACTGCTTCGTCTGAATCTGAACTTGGCCTCTTACAAGGTGAGTCACCTAAGGCAAGCTTCCCATAAATTCAGAGCCCCATTTGTCTTCCTCATTGATCAACCACTTTACCTCCATCTGATCAAGCCAATAGCCATTCAGGGTAGGTTAGAACTTACACCGGGGTGTTTTTCCAGAGTTCCCTTAGGGAACTTCATTTTGGTTCAACCACGGATAACTCTGATCACCTACTGTGCCCCAAGCTCCAGGGTCTGGAAACTAAACAACGCAGCATGGGAGGCCCACGCCTGGCCCAGGTTGGTGCGGAGCATAAGAGAGGAAACAGGCACCCATGGTCACTTACAGTTCCAGCCGGGAGAGAGAGCTGGTCTGGGTAAAGGGGCTGTGGCCAACTCAAGGAAAAAGTGTCAGCACGCCCAAGTTCAAAGTCCAGGTACCCTCTCTCGACGTTAACTCCCCTACCCCCCAAGGCCTCTGCCTTGCCTAAGACCTCTAGGTCTCAGTTCTGGCACTGCTCCGTCTGTGCGGCCCTCTGGGAATCCCAACATGGGGTCAAACACCTGCGTCCCCCACTCCCCCAGGAGGGTGGACTCGCTGGTTCAGGCACGTCCCGTGGACAGGCCTCTGGCTCCCTCAGCAGACACTGGTCACAGAGGGAAGGGACAGAGCTGATTTTGTTGCCATCATTTCCTCTCTGCACAGCAAAGTGAGAGCCATTATTATGCATGTGTAACAGATATGTGATGATATTTTGGGGAGAAGGGTGAATGGTCCAGGCAACGCTTGTGAGGATGCGCTGTTACCACTTTCTAGAATAAAGCTTAAAATAACTCTAGTTAATCAGAGCGTCTTGAATGAGCTTCAATCAAATTAGTTGATTTGCTTATTAAATTAATATTTACTGATTGAGGTGTGCACTTAGGGAATATTCTACAGGAACACAAAAGTAGGCCATCCGGGCCGGGCCAGTGGGATGGAGCGGGCGCAGAGAGTGGGAGGGACGGAGCGCGTCCTGCAGACCGTCAGCCTGCAACCAGATCCTCAGTACTGATGGAGACCGGGCAGTGAAAGCTTTTTATACAGAAAAATCCACAGAATGCCCATTACAGTGCCATAGTAATATGTACAACGGTCCATTGTGCATAAAATCCTTCTGCAAGACACCTGCCCTGCGGGGCTCACACGCTACAAAGTTCCTGCAAATGGAAACTTTCAGAAACAGCAGACGCACATGTCACGTTGGGTGTTGGCTGCGGATGCAGACTCCACGGCTCCACCAATGAGGCTTCTCACACAGAATATCTGAGACAGGCCCAGGACGGGCATCCAGCTGGTCACGGGAACACACTTCCCAAAACACAGCCTTAAAGACCGAAGGCAAACTTCCTTGTTGTAGAAGAGAGAAAAACGAGGCTCAGGTGTTGGCTGCTATAACAACAGTACCATAGGCTGGGTGGATTTCTCACGGTCCTGGGGGCTGGAAGGCCAAGGTCAGGGTGCCATCAAGGTTGGGTCCTGGCAAAGGCTCCCCCCCGCTGAGAGCAGGCTGCAGACATCTCCCCATATCCTCCCAGCGCGGAGAGCAGAGAGGGCAACCTCACTCTCTGGTGACTCTTACAAGGGCACTGATTCTGTCCTGGGGCCCCACCCTTGTGGCCCCTCCAGACCCTAGTTCCTAACACCAGCACGTTAGAAGAAGGGCCGCAGCACAGGGGTGTCGGGGAGACAGGGACGTCCAGTGCGAAACAGGTTCCTTGCGTAACTATCTGGAGTTCCTGTCAATGCTTCCTGGCACAGCTGGGGCTCGAAGCCAAGGTTTCCAGCTCAAAGCCACGTTCTCTCTCCAGCAGAGCCGTTTGCTCTGTGATCCGGCCGGCCTTTCTCCACGAGCCAGAGGGAGGGGATAGGACTTAGGGGAAATGAACAAGCACAGGGTGGGCAGAAGCAGGTTTACAGTTGTGAGTGTGCGCGCACAGAGCTTCATCTCGTATTATTTATTAATTAGTGTGTTATTTTCTATACGAACGACGGCAAACCTCCCTTCGCTCCACCCTGCGTATCTTTAACGAAGTGCTGCATGGACAAAACCATACCTGCCTTCCATGATCCCCAAAGAAAATGATCCAGAAAAAACAATCTCCCGATGCTGCTACTCACTCCTGCCTGCATTCGAAACTCCCTGGTCCCCACTCCCTCGCGGCAGCGATCTGTGCACACGGAGGGAGTTGTGAATAATTTAGAGGTGGGGGCTGAGAGGTAAACCAGCAGCGTGAAATCTGTATGCAGAATGCTGAAAAGCACAGCTTCTGCAGGGGAAGAACTGGAGACGCCCGATCGTACTGTATTCTCGGTGGTGAGGACACAGCATGTGCAAATTGCAGGCAGCAGAGGTCATCAAAGATTTACAAGGGAGTCCCTGGCCATTTCGCTCCAAAAGCAAAGCATAGTTTCCACTGAATTACAAGTCCTCAGCACCTGTGAATTGGGCCAAATGTCCATTCCATAGCAATAGCCCTGACCTTGAAAAAGAGCTGAGGGTGGGGAGACACCATCAGTCAGCCTCTGTTGTTGATATCGGAGTCAGTCAGTTGAGGCAGAATTTGTGTTTAAATGAGTAGCGATGCTTTATGGGTCTGCGTATTCCTGGCCCCCTCTGGGTACCTCTTAAAAGGCAGGAGTGGTTAAGCTTCACTTTTTGTTATTCACCACTTTCAAACCAAACCTTTTTTTTTATGTTCTCAGTTTTACACTGAGGACTTTATTTACACTTGCTTATTTAACCCTCCAATGCGTCAAGGCTGGCTCAGCTATTTGACACTTCGCAGAAAAGAAAACTAGTCTGGGACGGACAGTGCCTCCCTGGCCTCACTGCCTAGCAAACATCAGTGTCCAACTTCCAGCCCAGGTCTGAGGACACACCTAGGTGCTGCTCAGCATTTGCGTTCATCTTCTCAGCTCCAGTTTCTCTGAATTCCCTGGTTTGCCACCTGAGACTTGGGGACTAATTTTGGCCTTTTGTATTTGCGGAACTTTTGCATTTGGTCTTTCAGCTCTCACCTGGGCACACACATGAACCTTGGCTTTCCCCTCAGCCCTAGGCCCAGCACTTGGCATTTCCCGGCTGCAGGTAGCAGACCCTCTTTCCTCCGGACCCAGAGCACACCCTTGCCATCTGACGGACCCTGGCTAGGTTTCTGCTGGGGTGGGGGGCGTGGGCATAGGGGTGTCATGAACAAATGAAGAGCTCGGGTGAATCACTGGGAGTCTGAACGGTGGTACGTTCTAGGATGTAAATGTTTGTTAGCTGAGCTACGAGAGAAGAGTTAGATGTTCCTTTATGCTTGTCCCCAACTACCGCAAAGATGCTGGGCGTGAAAGACCCACCAACTATGGTCAAGTCACTGCAAATATCAGGGTAACAACCCTCCCCGAGCACAGAACATGCAGAATACGGAATGTCACCAAGTGGACAGTGGGGGACCTGAAATCAATGGGCACAGAAAGCAAGATGAGAGTGTTTTACCGGCAGGCACGAGCAAACACCACAGAGTAGGATGGCAGACAGATACTGAGATATATTCCGTAAGTGAGAAATGTAGAAAGAAGCTACCAAATCTTTTGCTTCTATCTCCTGAATATAGTAGAATAATGGCAAAAAGTATTTCCTGATTATGTTCAGCAGTAATACCAACTTAAAAGGTAACCTTTAAACGAATGTCACTAAATGTGTCTTCTCTCATGGCCAAATAATAACAACAACAATACTAAGAAAACCAGATACAGTGACTTGAATATGTACTCTCAGCCCGGGATTACACTGAGGACTTTGCCTACATGGTCTCATTTCACCTCACAGCCCTGCCAAGTGGAAGTTGGCTGAATCCATTTCACTCTTCTCCTGAACAAGCGCCTCTCGACTACAGTTCCCTGCAGTTAGGCTGGGTCAGGAGATTAGCATCAGGCCATTGGAATACAGCTGAGAGGGCAGGGCCCCACTTCCAGGCCTGTCCTCCAGAACCAGCCTCGCGGTCCCCTGTGTCCCCGAGCTGTGCACACTGGCTGGCCAGATGGAGAAGATCCAGACAGAAAGGCAGAGAGTCAGAAGGAGGAAGCTCAGGTCACCGAACCGCTCAGCGGAGTAGAACTTCCTGCTCCGCTTTCCCGTGTTGGATTATGACATGAGTAAGGAATAAAGTGTATTTTATTGAGCTGGTAAGATTTGGGGCTTGTGGTATACTAGTTGCTGCTACCATCACTCCCCTGAATATACAGTGTTGTTAACTTCATTTCTCCAGTAAGAAAACCAATTTGTGGAAGACCTTCCAGCCATAATTGCCGAACCTCTGGGGATAGGCTCCGTGCCTTGAGCATCCCGGCACACGGGCTGTACCTCCCTACACTCCCGCCACCTTCGTGTTTCAGACAAAACGACAGTGTCGTGCGCTGGGAAAACAAACTGCGTGCCCCATCTGGGCCCCTCCTGGAGTTCTCAGTGAAACAAGGGGAAGGAACGGAGGTACGGGATGCTGGATTCCTATTGGCCGAGAATTATTTCTAGCCATTCTGTGACCAGAATCTCCTTTTCCCAGGCTCGTAGGCCAGGTAGAGGACGGGTGTGAGTCCCAGCTGGATGGCCATCACAGAGCATTCCAGTGGCCTTGGATGTGGCCCAGGGCAAGTCAGATGCCTGGCGGGGAGGTGTCACTTGGAACCACAAGGGCCAATTTCTTGGAAGGACAAACTATTGCTATTCCATGGTCAGAAAAGGTTGTTTGTCTATTTAACATTGGCGTGTGTGTTGGTGTGTGTATTTGTGTGTATGCATATAAGGGCATACGTATTCAATAAATATGCAAATATTGGAGTGTATGTCTCTCTTTGTGTATGTCTGTGCATATATGCACACACACACAAAATCAACCTGGCTCATAGGCATCACTATGCAATTTTATATAATGAATATATGATTGTGCGTGTACAGGTATGTGTGTAAACATGCCCATGTCAGTTTGAACATAAAATGCTGATGTGGGCACACACGCATACAGAATGGGGTAGACAAAAGAAGGTTTATAGTTGTGACTACACAAAACTCAGAGTTTATTATTATATTATTATTTATTAGTCATGGTATTATTTTCTATATGAACAACTATAAACCTGTTTTTGCCCCACTATATATATATGAATATATATATAATACATAAAATATAGACATGCTGCTTAATATACACATATGCAAATATATAAAATAATGTATATCCACATCTCTTCATGCACGTGTGTGAATATGTGTATCTACAACAAGTACACCCAAGGTATCAAAAGCTCTTCCAAGCAAACAGAAACACATCTTGTTTCTCTCACAGTTTTGAGAGCCACCAAAAATCCACATAAAAGTAGAGATTGGGGAATTCAAATAAACCCAAATGTGCTGTTAATGCAGCTGCTGGTGTGAGAATTATTTAAAAACTCAGTGACTCAGCAGTGGCTCCCCTCAATTTGGGGCAGAACCGGGCGAGGGGATTTCTGTGGCCACCAGGAATGTCGGGCCGCACTGGGCCGGCCAGCACTGCCCTGACCACCCAAGTCTGCCCGCTGTGCAGCTGATAGATATGTTTTGACAAGTTCTATTAAGTACAAAGCCGGCCGCCGGGGCAACATGTGGAGTTGATAGAGGAAGAGGCAGAAAGGCAGATCGCAGTGTGAGGCCTGCTGATGTTGACAGAGTTTGCCGGAACAAAATGAGTCCGTGCTCCCCATCGGCGATGACCAAATTTCAGGAAGGTCTTTGGCACCCACCATGCTTAGGAGGGCGAGCCTCTCCTCGGGTTCCTATTTCCGTCCCCCAATTGCCGGCAAAGGAAGGATTTCTCAGAACTCTAATTGGTTTTCTCTATTAATGCTGAGTGGCCAGTGATGCCAAGGAGAGGAGGGGTGGAGTGGCTGAAGCCATTACCCGCGGTGCCGGTTTCCATCATGGCCCATCTCTGAGAGCCCCTCCTGGTACCGGTATTTAGGAGCTTCCTGGGGGAGGGGACTTGGCAAGCACCCCTGGGCTGAGGGCCTGCACCTCTCTCCCAGCATCCTGAGTGCATGCCCGTCACCCGCCAGAGCCCTCCTAAACAAGGTCTGGCAACGGCAGAAACAAACACTATTTTACAACATCCTTGGATGCTCTTCCAAAATGCAAAAGCAATTCATCAGTGGTCTCCCTGCGACTCTGCTCAATGTGGCTGCTGCCTTTGACACAGAGCCTGGCTGTGCCGGGAGTCTAGGCGCGTGTGAGAGAGCCCAAAATGTGGTAATGGGCTTCAATTATTTATTTGTTTAGAAGACTGGGGAGTAGAATGTGAGCTGTAAGCACACAGATAATCCATCTAAAGCCCTCCCGGCAGCGAGGTCCTTTGCTCCCTGCCTGAGCGCTCTGCTTGGAAATGGGTGGGTGCTCTCGGCAGGTCTGGCACAGAGCCAAAGGTTCCCTGTGTGTGCGTGCATATTTAAGCATGCTAAATCTGGGGTATCTGAATATCTTTGAGGCTTGATAAAGACTGCTGTTTCTAATTACTCAACATCCAGACTGTGCCGCTAGTTTTTAATGGATAGGATTTCTGTGTGCTGGAACTTTCTGTCATTTCATGGAAAATCAAGAGTGTTCCTTCTCTGAGAGAAACTGTCATTTAGTAATGTCTGCTCAAGATCTGGTATAATCATTGTAATAATTGATTGTAGGAAAGGAAGTCTCTCCTACAGAGACTTGGACTTGAGTAGTCGCCCAAGTTATTCTCAGTCTTGACCTTTGTCCCCTGCCGTTTATTATACATGTGCAAATATCTCGAAGGATCCATCTTCCCAGGAAATTGTCAACAGTGGACAACCTGGCCTATATAATCCATGAGCTGATGAGAGAAGCTCTCCTGAAATTACTGATGAGTGAAGGAAAATGGAGGTGTCCAACTCCACATGGGATTTCCTTAAAAAATAAAATTCACTCAGATGTAATAGTGAGTCAATGGCTGGACCACCCTAAACGTGTCCCATCTCGTCAGATATAAGAGTGGGATACCTTGGCCTGAGTGTGCAGAGGTCCCGATCCCTGTAGTCCCTTTTCCCAAGCCCCCTTTTCACGTCTCTCCAGGTTCTGTGCATGCACAGCCCTTTCCTCCAATCCTACCTAACGTCTTGTGCTGAGTGTGGTCTCTTCCTCCCTGGGCTTCCCGACACACTTGTTTCTGGTCGTCTTCTCTTGTCGCTTGTTTACATTTCCTCACACTTGCCCTGAACTATAAACACTTTCATGTTTTGCTAGTTTTATTGTTAGGGCATTAGACTTAGTCCACACTAGTTTTTTAACAAATATTTGTTGAATGGGATGGGATGGGGTGGGTGGTTGGCCAAATGGATACAAGCGTCTATATTTTGTCATTCTACATAGATACCAAAATTCCAGAAGAGCAACCTGATCGGATATGAATTTCGGTATCTGCCTGCATTGGGTTAAATGGTGTCTCCTCAGAAGTCACGGGCAGCTGGGACCTCACAATGTGACCTGATTTGGAAATGGGGTCTTTGCGTATGCAATTAGTTAAAATGAGGTCATGCTAGATTAGGGTGGGCCCTACATTCCAACATGACGGCTGTCCTTATAAAAAGTGAAACAGATGGACACACAAGAAGAAGGCCATCTGAAGACAGAGACAGAGATTGGAGCCCAGGGGCATCGAGGATGGCCAGCAACCACCGGAAGCAAGGAGGAGGTCAGGAAAGATCCCACCTTAGGGCCTTCAGAGGGAGCACGGCCCTGCCGGGACCTTGATCTCAGACTCCTAGACCCCACGAGTAGGAGGGAATAAATTTCTGATGTTTTTCAAGCTTGTGATGCTTTGTTACAGCGTCACTAGGAAATAAATGCATCCTCCAAGAACCTATCTTGCTGAGAAGAGACTGTGTCTAGCTGGACTTTTAACAAAGACTCAAAACTGGAGGGGGTCCCCCCTGGCAGGGGCGCCTAGGGAGTTATGGAGCCCATCGGTACCCCAAACAGCTGATCTTCCAAATTCAGGAAGGAAAGAAGGGCAGGGGGGAAGGCAATAAAATCACAGGGAGAAATTTGAGCAGTAAGCACGTAGATGATCCATCTGTGGAGGAGATAAGCCTGGGGTCCAAGTTAAGATCTCAAGTCACAAGATAAGGACCACAGCAATAGGATGAGGTCACGCTGGCCAGATTCCATGGTCGAGGGGTAGACAGGAGGGGTCCCGTGAATGCCTTGGGCAACCTCAAGGTTGACTCTTGCTGCAGTTATTGGCTGTGCATAAGACATGGGTGGAGCACCCTTGCTCAATGGGCCAAAGATGAGGTAGAGAGAATTCTAAAATTGCGTAAAACTCAAATTCCTCCTTGCCATTTTCCTTTCTAAGTATTTGGCCGCCTCTCATTTCCCCTGTTATACTTACTTTCAAATAAAACCTCAATCAAGGCTACAATTTAAGTCCTCCCAAATAATCCTTAAGTGATGTACAATTTGTGAAAATGCCATCCTGGGATTCACATTTCTTTGATTTGTAAGTTCTGAGCAACATGAATAAGACATTAAAGCGCAGTGACCACAAAGCCCCGCTAATTCAAATTATCTGGAGGGCCTCCTGACTGAATGGCGAGAGATTGAATCTAGAAAACATTTTTAAAGAAATCCCTTTTTATTTTCTTCAAGGACGAACACTAACCAGAAGGAGGCTAGCCTACAGTTAAGTAGCAGCCCTCCAAGGATGGGGTTTAATGAATAGATAAGAATGGTTTGTAATTAGTCCATCATTTGTTTGTATGGCAAAGGGTGCTTGGGAAGTGTTCGAGGATGCTTGAAAACAGTGTGTGCTCTTAAGCAGTTGGAATATTTCCCCAGAAATTTGTTTATACTACTAATTTGTTTAGCGAAGCCATTGCTTCAGCCTCCAGTCTACTTATCCCAATTTTCACATGAGAGACCGGCGCGGAAATGTGGGCTCCTGTGGCTCATAAATCAGTGTGAGAAGACGCAGATCATGGATGCTCCCGGGAGGAGCCGCTGCCCCTCCTTGGACAGAGATTGAGGATGGTGTCATTGGCCCTTCATGGATACAGTGTCTCTCTGAGTCCACCATCCCACGCCATGTCGGCTCTCGTCAATCACAGACAACACTTCCTCAGCCTTCACGATCCCAAAATGAACCTCCTCTCCAAAGGTCAATGCACGGTTGCTTTTATCTTGTGAATAAATGAATGGCAAATGAGAGTGAGGAGACTTGACCTTGAGTTGGCAGAGCTGTGTGCCCTCCAGAAGCCCTAGGACAGTCTGTTGTTCACTTCCTCCAGGGCCTGGAGGCTGCTGGCCTTCCTCAGGGGGTTGCCATGGGACTGCAGCCTCTGCTTCCTGGGTCCCACTGCCACCTCCTCCTCCATCTCCAACCTTCTGTCTTACTCTTGTAAGGACACTTGAGATGATTTAAGGGCCACCTATGGTAGATGATCCAGGATAACCTCCTTATCTCAAAATACTTAATCACTTCTGCAAAGACGCTTTTTCCAAATAAGTCACATGCACAGGTTCTGGGAATTAGGATGGGGGTACAACTGGGAGGCCACCATTTGACCCACTACAGTCCTTAACAGATTCAGTCTCAGAGAGTAACACCTTAAACTCTCACCACCTGCCCTGGAAAGACATCCCATCCGATCTCTCCCGGCCACCGTGGGCCTTTCTTGATGGGATGCTCAGGAGGTCCCTGGATCCAGCCTGGTCCCTGACCTTGTGATCTGGAATTGGAATCCGGCCCATCCAGGGCTTCCTGGCTGCCCTCCCCCCACCACCAGACAGCGGATGTTCCCACAGGACTGTGCTGCAGCATAACCCTGACCCTGCAGGACTCACCATGGCTTCAGCTCGGTCTCAGCCTCTGTCCATATCTCCAGCACCCAGATGACCTAAGAAGTCTCCTATGCATATATGAGACTGTTTGATGTGTAACCTAGCATAAAAGAGAGAATGGTTGCTTTTATATTAAAAATTGCATCCACCACAGTTAGCCCCATGCCTACCATGGTGTATTCATGGAATTCCTAGAGGGTACCTGAGGGCACCAGACCTTCCAGCAATGCAGTGTTTGGCCCACTCAGCTCTTCCCATGTGGCCCCTGAACCTCAGTGTGCCCTCCACGCCAGGGCAACCACTGTCTCGCTGCTCACTTCTCCACACACTGCATACAGGGGACCCCATAAATGGGGCTCACTGAAAAAGCTCTAGACAGACCTTCAACTAAGGTGTCTGTACTGAACAAGTGAGGTAAGGCCTCTTAGCCAGTAAGCTTACCCCTGAACCTGTTTCATTCTAGAAAAAAGGCAAATGGTAACTAGGTATTAGGGCTTCTGAGGGTTGATTGTGAATTAAGCATTTAGCACAATTCATTCCCATTCAAAATCGATGTTAACTCTAATCATTGTCTACTCATTTATCATCATACAAATTGACTTTTTAAAATATATTTTACAATAAAAATAAATAACGTGTACTGATATTTAACATAACGTGCTCATTCCTTTAAAAATTTAAGTGACCTTGAACAAATCACTTACCTTCTTGAGTTTCAGTTTCCTAACAAATAAAAGAATGTGACTAGATCAGTGGTTGCCACTCACTACAATAATAAATTGTCCACCCAGAAGGCATTGTGCCTCCATTTAAATATACCTCTTGTACCTTGTAAGAATCTCATTATAATCCTCGTACATCTTCTATGAATCTCATTGATCTAATCTTTGAGGAAGATGGATATCCCCAAGCCTTAAAGACTGGGACAGTTAGCAAGTTATTTCCCAAGTGGCATCTTCCAGAGGGATGACGCTGTGACTCACTTCTTCAATGACTGTAGATCCTTCAGCCAAAATTGGATTCTCAATCCACTAAACAATTTAGTAAGGGTAACTCCAAGTGTAATCTGTTAAGCTGCAAATGAACTTGGTAAAGAATGGGCTACTTGGGAAAATGGAATATTGAAAATGATCCATCAGTGAAGAGGTTGCTCCTATCTGAGTTATGCAACAGTTTCTCCTGATCAGGAGATCAGGAAGCCTGAAAGAGGAGATCAATACCCTTGTGAATTAACATGCTAATTATTACATGTGTTTTGACCCTTCATGTTAGTCTCAGAGTAGCTCCCATGTTTTATATGATACAGAAATACTCAGTTACAGTGACTCTATCCAATGCATTCTGAGGGATTTTTGCATATTTCAAAACTAAATGAATAAATGAATGAATGGATGGATAAATGAATTGTAGCAATTATTGGTAACACCCACTCACACTTGTAGAGAGTACAAAGAACTCACTCATGCATTACCTCATGGGAGGTTCCCAAAGACAGTGTGCAGTATACCAGACCCCGGAGAGGATCAGAAACCTGCCCAGGTGAAGTCGGACAGCACACAGGTGGGGAGCAGAAGAGGAGGTGAGTGCAAGACGTCAGCCATGAACTCCTGACTTCTAGATCTCTGTTCTATTTTACACCTTACAATTTATGATGGTCGATTTAATTTATTTCATTTATTTGACGCCTTGATATAATTTTACAGGCATTCACTTTTTAAAAATTAAATTTTGTATTAAATGCAGCCACAGAAACAAACCGATTTTTATCATGTTTTTCACCCCATAATCGGCTCCCCAGAACAACCTCTTTCAGCTTTTTCATCTGTCCTTGCTGGCAGTTATGCATCCGTATTTCTAAATAACATACGAGGCATGCTCCTATTCCTGCCATTTCTTGAGATGTTTTCCAGTTTTTTGACATTATCTCTCTTATTCTCTCTTTTCTATGCACGCTTCTGTTCTCTACATTTTCAAAGCATTATTATACCATAATTTGAGCTTAATTTAATATTTGTTGTTTCTATTATGACTATAATGTTCACAGCTGAGCCACTTTGAATTTTAAGATTATATTTCCACACAACTTCCTGTTGCGTACAATAATTGCTTCATGGATATTTTTACTATTTTCTTTAGGCACCCACCAGCAGTTCAGACCCAAACTTTCTGACAAAACTGTGAAACTCCCCTCCGCGTGGTTACATCCATAAGGAAGTACATTGGCTCTGTCTTTTCTGGGTCTCTTACCATCCTCCTTCGTGCGGGACTGACTATATTCAAACCCTGCTCCACCTCTCTCCCAGGAACCCCCACCACTAACATTCTAGGGCGTTCCCTCTACCCTATGTTAAATCTCCCTTCCTGGATGTAATGTATCCAACTTTCTTTGTTCACTTAATCTTTGTAATGATGTCAGCCTGCCAAAGCTTTCTTTAAAAGATACCTTTAATTATTGTATGTACATTTAGTTGACTGTTAGCTGGATATAGAATTCTAACTTAGAAATTATTTTCTCTCATGATTTTCAGATTGTGTCTTCATTCTCTTTTAACCAAATACTTTTCATCGAAAATACCAAAGACATTCTGATTCCCAAACTATTGTGTTTAACCTGAGTTTTTCTCATTAAAAATGCCCCTGAACATCTATTTTTTTAAGTTCTGAGGTTTTGACATATCATATCTCATTTGGTCCTTTCTCATACATCACGCCTAGTGGGTCTTTATATCTAAAAGCTTATGTCCTTTTATTCTTGAAAATATCATATTATTTAATTATTTTCTCCTCTCCATTACCTTCATTCTCTTTTTTAGAGATCTTATTATTCTCATGTTTCATTGATACTTTACGAATTGATTCTCTAATTTTTTCCTTTCTCTCCAGTAATTCATATATTTAGTTGTTCTCTCTGGAAAAAAATTAATGATAGCTTATCAAGATATAATTAGCATGCTGTTCAATTTACCCTTCTAAAGTGTATATTAGGTGTTTTGTATATGTGTTTCCTTTAAAATCATAGTCATTTATTATTCTAGAATTTCTTCTCAATGTTGCTTTGGTTGCATTCCGTAAGTCTTTGGATACCATGTGTTCATATTCGTTCATCTCAAAGCATTTTTTTTCTTTTTTTTATATATATTTTATTGATTATACCATTACAGTTGTTCTATTCCCCCCTTCAATCCCCTCCACCCACACCCTCCCTCCCCCACCATTCTCCCCCCCTTAGTTTATAACCACGTGTCTCAAGTTCTTTGGATTCTATATTTCTCCCACTATTCTCGCCCTCCCCCCTATCTATTTTCTGCCTACCATCTATGCTATTTTCTGTGCCTTCTCCCCTCTTCTCCCCCTCCCATCCCCCTGTTTCTAACCCTCCATGTGTTCTTCATTTCTATAGTTCCACTCCTGATCTAGCTGTCTTCTTGGTTTGCTTTTGTTTTAGGTGTGGTTGTTAATAACTGTGAGTTTGCTGTCCTTTCACTGTTCATATTTTTCATCTTCTTTTTCTTAGATAAGTCCCTTTAGCATTTCATATAATAAGGGCTTGGTGATGATGAACTCCTTGAACTTGACCTTATCTGAGAAGCACTTTATCTGTCCTTCCATTCTAAATGAAAGTTTTGCTGGATAAAGCAATCTTGGCTGTAGGTCTTTGGATTTCATGACTTGGAATACTTCTTTCCAGCCCCTTCTTGCCTGTAAGGTC